>NC_061509.1:60994711-61097301 GCF_022539505.1 Lolium rigidum
ACAAGAGAAACTACTCTTCTTCTCTTGTCTTCTTTAGTTAGAATTGTTATCACCTTCTTGATGGTTTGCGAGTACAATTCAAATGTACTCACGGCTTTGTCCCTGGCTTTTTACTTGGCCAGACTTGAAGGAGTTCGACAGATGAAGAAGGAGTTGGCGACGTCTATGCGAGCTAGGAACGTCTTCCCGATCGGTTGCTCGTAGGGTTATGGCAGATGACTTGGGTACTGCGCATCGTTGAAGTGATGATGCTACTCCGATGTTTAGTTAGGACCTTCGAGGCTATTATGTAAGTATTGGTCATGTGACCATGTTGTAATTTTCTTATTCCGCTTTGTAATGGATGGTGTAATTTGATATCAGTTCGGTTATGTGTTCACGACACACTGATCATGGGATCGTGAACTGTATACATAACAGGGAATTTCGGACAGCTAGTCCGGGGTCCCCACACCCAGTACCAGGATGAAGGACAGCAGGACGTCTACGACAACTAGGACTACTCCTGACGTCAACAGTTGCCTGTGGAGCAGATGGACTACTACTACGCTATTTCCGTTATGTGTTTTGTAACAGGATCTCTAGATCCTCTATGTTGTATTAAGACTGGATCATGTGATCCTTTGTTGTAAGACGATTATGGTATGTAATGAATGATGTGCTGTGATATCAATCTATTATGTCTCGCAAAAACAATATTCCTGGGATTGCGAGGTACGACATAATAGGCATCTGGACTTAAAAATCCAGGTGTTGACAGCAAACCGATACGTAAGTACCTATATTGCATTACACATAAAGAAAGTCGGTTTTGTATATGCATACACTTTTAAATTTTGTCACATTATATACCAGCAATTCATGCGGATTATGGGTATTGCAATGTATGGAGCACTGGGACGGAGATCAGATGACTTTCCCGGTTTCTCTGGTTGTCTATACTATGTTCCATGCACTCGGTTAATTTTAACAATGTTAACAAGCCATGTGTATAATACCTTATAATGTTTTGGCAGGCCACAGTCGATGAATCTAGAGAAAGTACAGTTGCAAACCTTGTTTTTTCACCTAACAACATTCTTGACAGGGTGAAAAACAAAGTGAGATCGCTAGCAAAGACCAGAAAAATATAAATTTGATAGTGTGATTGTGTTCGGTTTTTGTCTAGCAGAAGGTTTCCGGACACATGGAATATTGAATTTATAATTGTCTTTGGTTGTAAACAATATTTATTCGGTTACGATTATCTACAAAAAAAATTAACAATGATTTTATTTCCCATTTTTGAAGATTTCACTGGTATTCCATTTTTAGTCATCGGAGATTTCTGCGCTTCTTGCCTAGGTGCACCCTTAGTGGACACTTTCAAAGGTTCACCAATAACAATATCGCATGGTCCACTAGCATCTTCATTTTCATGCACTGACCTGAGGGGACCATACGCTTTGCCTTTACCATACCCCTCTCTTCTAGAAATTATGCCATCAATGGTACTATTCAGTAGATCATATTCCTCTGAATTTTTTAATGCAATATGCATAGCCTGTGATACCATAATATTCATCATGATGTATTTCATCCGCTCCTCTGCCCCAGACCAACCCCACCCAAACATGTCGCTGGTGCGTCTAGCTGGCAACCCAAACCTGGCATTTTTTGTGAATCATCGTAGAGCACAACATTGTGGAATTTCGGTAAATTTCAAGAAATGCGAGCACATGCGGTATGTGCTTGCAAGGGATCCCCTTTGGAATCATCCTTTGACAGCTGCACCTTATAATTTCTGCCTCGTTGGGTCTATGTTCCACGTAGAACCTGCTCCTAACATTATTCCTCCATGCCACAATGAAGATGTTTAGTCTCATACCTGCATTTTTTTTCTAAGATCTCTATGCCGCCAATCTTTGAAAGCTCACCTTGAATAATATAGAACACAACAGGAGTGAAGATTTTTGCAGCAGCGACCTCTAGTTCTCTGAAATTAGTAATTGCCACTGTTGTAGTCTGTGAAGCCGTGCAATCGTCGTGGGCTTCGTTCTCACGGAGACGGACAATTGCGCTGTCGTAGTGCATAATCATATCAACAATTGTCATTTCCCCATCTAGGTGAAGGTGCAGACAAGAGTTTAAACTTTCACTCCGCTGGTTGCTTTTCATACCCAGCCAGAATCCTTCAGAGAGATACGCTGCAGCCCAAAGTTTCCTCTTGTTGTACATCATCTTCATCCATGTTCTGGTTTTTGGGGATTGCCATTTTCTGTAAAATGCATGCCATCGCTCCTCAAATACTTGCTCTGTGGTGGTGTAATACAAAAGAGTCTTGAACTCGTTCAGTGACTTGTTAGGTAGATGCATCTCCATATTTTTTTTTCAATGTGGAAGCTGCAGATGCGATGGGACACACCAGAAAATACTTCGCTGATTGCGCTGATCATCGCGGCATCTGCATCCGTGATTACTGCCTTTGGCTTCTGTTGACACATTGCTTTGAGGAAAGTCTTTAGAAGCCAAACATATGTTTGTTCATTCTCGCTTGAAAGGATGGCACACCCAAAAACCGTTGTCCTACGGTGGTTGTTCAAACCCACAAAAGGAACAAATGACATCTTATATTTATTCATCTTGTATGTGCTATCAAACACCAGCATATCACCGTAGTCCTGGTAATCCCTACTTGACTGGGAATCACACCAGAACATGTGCTTCAGACGGCCTTTGTCGTCAAGGTCATATTCATAGAAAAATTCAGGGTCCCTCTTTTTCCTCTTTGCCATAATGCGGATGGCTATGGTCGCGTCACCGTCGAAAAGCAGCCTCCTCCACCACTCCCTAGAGCACATGTTGTACATATCCTTTCTTGTGAATCCAACACCGGCAAATGAACCAGAGTTTGCAATGAAGGATCTCATAATGATGTGCTTCCTGACCCCCATGGCTCCCAGTGATAATATCTCAGATCTCTGCGCGTCGTTGATCGTCCTATGGGACCGAAGAAACGGAGTCTGACATGGTTCAGCTGGGTCATGGTTATGATTGTCACGAAAATCTTCAACAACCCAGAAACCAGTTCTTCCATCAAACTTCACCACCAAACGTGCCCTGCAGCCCAACGAGACTCAGGTCTGAGCCTATATATGCGGCCTTCCGTTGTCAGTTGTTTTTTGGGACGTCTGCCTTCTCTAGAACACACAAAACGCCTTAGCCGAATTACTCCATCATCAAACCGCTTAACCTGGTCCAGCCGAACGCTCAACCCATCATCTTTAGCATAACTGTTGTAGAAAGAATATGCTGCTGCTTCAGAAATAAAAGTCATCTCTTTTATCATCCAGTATAAATTCCGCTTATTATCAGGATATGCATTGCCATTGCTACCTTTCTGTGTTTTCTCAGGCTGACTAGCGCTTGGCGCCGCCTGCAAGTAGAAAATGTAGGCATTAATTAAAACTATAAATTTATGTGTTCCAGCTATATGAGACTGATAAAAAGAGATAACAACCTGGATCATGTCAACAGAATCCTCAGGAACTGATGCACCTTCCACATCATCAGTATGGCCCGTGTCCAAGTCAGATTCACCGTAATAGTCGTACTCAAACTGCGTGTCAAATTGTGCCTGAAATTTATTAATGCATCGCGAAATTTAATAACCGTAAATTTTACAGTTGCCATCATTTTATGCATCGTTTTATGAGTCACTACACATACCTCACTAGTATTTTGATCGTCTGTGTGTGTGGTGACCCGGCATACCACTGCATGGTGTAGTATGCAAGTCTGATATAACACTAATGAAACACCGTTCCACTCGTATTATATCGCTCAGAGTGGTACAACAGAAACATATGCGGGTCCAAGGCATGTCTATAGAATTACAACACAGACTCTTTACAAAAGATCCACACAGACCTCCTACTTTACAATGAGGTAAAACCGCAAATAAACTCCGAGAAGAACGACTCGTGATCTAATCTTATCACGGACTCTATTTATAGAGTATTTAACTAGCTATAGGGACTATGAATAGATTCTAGCTAAATAGGAGCTAGGTTTAGGAAGCTAGTTCCCTTCTATGGCTAAACTAGGTTTTCTCCTTGTTGGATGTGGTATCTGACTCCTCGGACAGAGGTCCTGTGTCTTGAAGTAGTTGTTGACTCCTCGGCCTTCGAGTTGCACTCGTAGATCCTCCTTCGATGCCTCCATATCTAAGCAGGGGATTTAAGAGTGGGATGAGTACGAGCGTACTCAACAAGTTCATTATAGGAAAGAGGTGTTTAATGCACTAGCTACGGCATTAGACCAGAAAGTCTAATACCAATGCAAGTTTTCATAACCATTTCTTCAAAAGGTTGCTTTTATTCGGAAGAACTATGTCCGTCGGCCTTCACCGGTTTACTAGAACTTCATGGAGCTCCTTTCCGGCCGCGTTCGCAGTTCCATATCCCGGAACAGGGAGTGACAGGTCACGGTTCTTTACACTCTGCGAGGTGTGTTGCTTTACCCATAAGAGATCTTAACCTTGGTGCCAACCGGGAATGACCCGTCCACACTTCCTATGGTGTGAGGCCCGGTATAAGGTCTAGCCAATCATGTTCCTCCGCTACCTCGAACACCCACCCGTTATTGCATGCGCCGACCCTGGGTCCACGCCGGTCCCATTATTCCTGTAGATTTCAAGGTGGACCCCGACCACGACGACAGTGCTGGGTTCTACCATACACTCCTACGCCGGTAGCTGCAACCCATCATAGACCGCAATACCGTGCGGACTTAAGGCTTCCCCAACCTACCGCTTGTTCTTCGAGTGACAAGTGTCTACAGACTATGCCGTGGGGACTTAAGGCTTCCCCAGCCTACCGCTTGCCACCGACAGATACAAGTGTCTATGGTAAAGCGCATCCGTTGATGAACGAGAGGTGGAAACACTTTTGACTACTCCGTCCCACTCCGGATCTTATGGTTAACACGGGTATTACGGCACAAGAATCACTGGCGACATTTGTTGTTTAATCCTAGATGGATATAAACCCTTGCAATGGAACCTCCACCATATCAACACAATCCATGGTTCCATTGCCCACCACATAGTCATATTCATAGTTATGAAAGTAGTGGTTTTGATTTTTATGCAATAGTGATAACCATAATACTTTGCAAGTAATTTGATAGAAATACACAAATGACATGAGCAAGTGATGAACTTGCCTTTCTTGACTACAAGGTTATGCAGTCAATGTCTTCGATACGCAATAACTCCAAATTCTGAAATAGCATCATCGTCCGGTAAGGACGATGTTTAAAAGATTGGCAAGGATGCAATAATGCATAAGTATGAGATGCAATCGCTCTAAGCCTGACCTAACCCCGATGATTTAGGATCAGTGAGTTGTAATGATCGGTTTAGGGTGTGTTGCACTTTTAGAGTGATCCACAAGCAAGGTTCTTATTCAGGTGTGATTACTTGGTATCATGAACAGGTAGATAATAAAGCACAGTAATCATTTGATCACACAAAGAATGATAATTGGCATAATGTTAATATGTAAAGAACAGTTGTCAGTTTTAATACTCCGTGGCATGGTTAATGATTGCTTGTTATATTCTTCAAAAGAATAACTTTTGAGGAACATGTTCTTTAATAAAGAGCAGGTATGACAATTGGGTTCGTGGTTTGCTATAGTTGATTCTGGTTCCAAGTAGTTTCTGGAGTAAGTATGAGATGGATCACAATATAGTGAGATTCATCAAAAGCTAGTAATTGGAAGGTTGAGCTAAGCCTGGCATTGTAAGCAATTAATCATACAAGGTTGCTATTAAGATTGGTTCATCTTGTTGGTGATAACTAGCTAGGGTTTATAGGTCCTTATAAGCAGGGTTGTTGATGATTCCTTATTTTCTTCAAAAGAATAACTTTTGAAGAACATACTTCTTAAGTAATAAGAAGTATAGCAGTTAGGGTTGAGGTGGTTTAGGTTTTACTAATGGGCTCACATTTTCTTTACTAAATAATCCTTAATGGTTTCTAATCTAAGTGGCTTATCATTTCCTAAGTAGGGTTTAGTGGAATATGGGCATGTAATATGAATTACTACATAAGATTGGTTTTAGGGTTGATCACCATGGTTCTACTAGGTAATGATGATTAAAGTTGATTTCAATGATGTGATAATAAGAATGGTGATCAATGATGTTAACATGTGACTAACAAGCTAGGGTTTATATCTAGGTGGCACTAATGGATCATATAAGTATTAATCAAAAATAAAGACATGAAATGATAATCTCAGGTGAATTGGTTTTATGTTAGTGAATCATGAGCATGCATTCATTAGTTGCTTATTAGGGTTCTGCATGTAAATTAAATCTCCCAAGACCACATGTTATAAACTCCTAGGTTTTTAGGGTTGAAAACCATTTAGGGTTTTCACATAAAATAATAAGGTTTAGGTCTTTACTCATGTTCGAACTAGGGTTTCCAAGTTGTGGTATAGCTCTTAAAGTAATACTCCCTCTGTTTCAATCTATAGTGCCTATAGATTTTCTGCATTTGTTTCATAATATAAGAGTATTTCTGTGTTTATTTGCGAAGAACCCCTTCCACCGAGATGAGCTGAATAGCTGGAAATAAGGACTCCACAGCGGGATCGAGGGATCGGCAGATCGGGAGTATTTCTGAGATCGTGGTTCGACTCTTTAGGGGGTTTTGTGTTAAAACTGAGTTGCGCTAATTACCGTGCAGAAAATCTATAGGCACTATAGATTGAAACGGAGGGAGTAATTGGTAACAAAGTTGAAATTAGTAATCCCTTTGATATAACAATAATAATGGATTTAACATTGTATTATAAAGAAAATATGATAAATACTATTAGGGTTTTCGGTTTTAATTAATAATTGAAGTAATGATCAATTAGGATTTTCGTAGGATTAGACATAACTATCTAGAAATATTTGTTGTTTTATATGGCATATTAATGTGAAGTAAAATTTAATATTTTATTTATGTGAAGAATTGAAACAAGAAATTATATGCTTAATTTTTAGGTTTTAATTGTTTAAGATTTAAAATTACTTCTTTTAAAATTTAGAGGAAACTCCAAATTATTGTTCCTTTAGTTTTTAAATTATTTGTTATATATTATTATAGAGGTAATTTTCTCCTACTCATTTTTATTTATTTATTGTTATTTACTTAATTTTTAAATGATAAAATCTAATAGGGAAAGAAATAACGAAAAAATATTGGACCAAATGGCCTGTTGGTTTGGCCCAATGACCAGGTCAACCAGGCCTGGCCCAACCAGGTCGGGTTTAGGACCGAACCCGGCCGGTCATCGACCCTAGTACTCTCTCCCCTCTCTCGTCTCACGCACACGACCCCCTCCTCTCTTTCTCTCTCGCGACCACCATGCCCCTGCGGCGTCGCCGCCCGCCCCAGCCGCTCCCGGCCAACCTCGGTACCATCGTGATGGGGCTTTTGCTCTCCTCGACGATCTCTATCACCTCCCCTTGGTTAATTTGGTTTTCGTGGGCTCTAGCGGTCGCCTCGACCCGGAACCCTAGTTCCGTCTCTCCGTATGTCCGGCCATCGCCGGCCGCTTCCAGCGCCGCCAATACTCCGGCCGGCTTCAGTCGTCCCCGCTCCATTTGACCTCATCCACAGAACTTTCTACCATTGCACACCTCCCTGGCGCCGTACTACGCCCGCGCGCACGGCCTGGTTCCCATGGCTGCCCCGCCGCTCGGCATGGCTCCGGCCGATTTCGGCCTCCTCTGCCGCCGCTGCTCCTCGGCTTGACTTCGCCACGGACCTCTACACCACCGGTGCTCACACACGGCGTTGTGGCTAACCGTGGCTTGTGCTGGCTCGGTCGGCCGACACGGCGCTCGTGCTCCCACGCTTCCGACTGCTCTGGTTCCTCAAGTGGTGGTATTCTGGTGGCGTGTTGGTGATGGGGCTGTGAGCTGTTGTGCTCGACTCCGATGGACGGCGTTGCAAACGCAACCTCGGCGTCGACTACCACTTCTCCGCCACGGCACTGTGAGCTAAACCTCTCTCATCTATGTTCATGGTTATAGTGTTTGGCTGCATCCTTACTACTGATTCATTGGTGCTATTGATGGTATACATACGTGTGTAGTGAGGCTAAATAAATTATGCCCATGTAGTGGCGGCAAGAATTATTATTCCCTGTGAGGGGTGGCTTGATCTGGCAATGCTTTGATCCATTTATATACTGCCTTGTGCTATGGTTGATGCCTCCATTTGGATAATTTTCTTATCCATGATATGATGGTTTATGGACTGACTGAACCTGAAAGGTTCAGTCACTGAAATAATCTAGTGAGTCATCTATATTTTATCTTAATGGACTTAGACCTCCAAGATGCAATTACCCTTTCTTGCAGACCCCAAGTAATTCCTGGAGCAAGTTATGTATTACTGTCTGTTTATAGTGATGTCTAAATCGAGTGCACAAACAATACTGGACAGATCCTTGCTTAGTAATTACAGTGATGCCTCTAATTGGATGATTAATCATCCAGGCATATGTAGTCGGCTGTATTTATTTTATCGATGAAACCGAGTATACACTTGCAGCATGCATTATTTACTTGATGCTTGGTTTGGTGGTTTGACTGTGAGCTTTGGTGCTACTATTTTAATTGTGCCTCAATTCCAGTCGTTGTTATTAGTATCTAGATCATGTGCATACATGATCATGGACAAGCTTATGTTGGTGGTGTGTTGAGATGCATCCAATGGACATATCTGATGTTTATAGATGGATGCTTTATTTGATGGCTTAATTACTTGTGCTTAGGCTGATGATCTTGTAGCTTAGTGTTGATGTCCTTTCTTTCTTTGCATAAGTGCCCATGTGCTTCTCACTAACATAATTATCATGTGGTGCCTCAAATGAGTGTGCACATGATAATGATATGTTGGATTAGAATCTTGTGTTGTAGGTGCTTATGTAAAGCTAGAAATAGGCATTAATCATAGGCTGTAGGGTCGGATGGTGCAATCTGTCCAATCCAAGCCCTTGGTGATGCTTGAGTTGAATTTAATGGACGGATCTATGCTTGCTCCAGCCGATGATGCAAAGGCTGAGGCATAGGTTTAAAATAAGAACGAGATACTATGATGTGGCTTTTCTCCTCTCTATGATGATTTTGCATAGCACCTCTATGCAAGGTCGAGAGAAAAATCCATCTCTCCACCCTCCTAGATGAAAATCTAGTTGAAGGGTGGTTTGATGGAGTGTTGTGTATTCTTCTCTTTATTTCCCCTGATCCTAGTTGTGCAAGCTAGTATGCTTGAGATATTTATGTTAAATCAATGGATTAACTTCGTTGTAGCAAAGTGATATAGTTGGTGTTGATAAACTTGGTCTCTCGCTTTTTGATCGCACCTCCTCCTAGCTCCCGATCCGCTTGTTCCGGGCTCTTTCCAGACTTCTTGATCTAGATTGATTTGTTGACGATGAACTTGCTAATTTTCTGGCTTGTTGGATCTTCACCACCTCGACTTGAGCCTGCTTTTTCTGATCCTGATACTTGCTCTGGCTTGGTTTGGGTGATGATCTACTTCGTTCATTTCTGGTTTGTTTCCTGGGGATGGTTTGATGTTTTCTAAATAAACTCTGAGGATGGTCGATTGGTATGAGAAGAAATGTGGTGCTTAGCAACTGTTTGGGTCTGCAAGTAACTTGCTTTTATATGGTGGCCTGATGTTGTCGTTGGTTGACAACACATCCTTGCGTCGACAGCACATCCATGCAGACATGTGTGTGTGTGATGTGTGCTTGCTAGGCTATCAATACTGGCCTGGTTCGGCTCCCCTTGTGGATGAGCATGGCTGAGAAAAGATCTACCTCTATCTTAACCTTTAATCTTTGACCCATTGCCATTTGGCAATTACCATTTGTTTATTCTTCTTTGTTTGTTTTGCAGATGATCTAGACAAGATCTATTAAAGATCACAACCTCCAAGAGTTTTGTTTAGGCTCTGTCTTACTTTTCTTATTCTTGTAATTGTATTTTGTATTTATTTACTTAGTTATTATTGTAATACATATTGAATATTGTAAAGACAATGTAAATGTGTGTTTTTTTTTTAATAAAGCTCAAGTTTTCTTATTGAGCTCTATTGTAATAATGTTTTATAATGTTCATTTGTAATAAAGTTTGAATTATTTATTCATTTGGAATTATTAAATGTGTTTACAATTACATATTATGTTTATATACTTGTTTAGATTTAAAGTTCCAATTCAAATTCTTATTTGAATTTCTACCTTTCATATTTGAATTTGAATTCAAATTGTTCCCCTAAAACACATGAATTTACAAAGGTCATGTCGATGTTTATTGCACTCACGTCGATTACTAACTCAATTCCATCAACGTAAGAGAAACCTCGATCACTTTGATGGGTTTAAGCAAAAGCGCGAAAATTCCCCGGATTTTCTATGCATGAATGCAATGCACACATCTGTTTCCTCTATTTTTGTAACCCCATTACCTGGGATATTACAGTCTCTACCCCTTAAACTCAACTTCGTCCTCGAAGTTTAAACTCTCTCACGTTTCCGGAGTGTGGATCTGACTTGTGCAGACTACGACTTTTCTCGAACTCCGTATTGATCTTTCTGGATATCATTGAATATATACCTTGTCCAGATTCTTCCTGGAATCCATTAAAGTTTGTCTATGAATCATGGTTTCTTACTTCAATTCCATGATTTCTTCCAACTCTATAAGCTTGTTTCATTTCTCATTGAAGATTCAATGATTGAGACTTATTCTGGTGCTGCTGGTCTTATTTGAAGGCTATTTTGATAATAAACTCCTAATTGGTAAATAGGTCTTTGTTTTCCCTTACAACCAAAAGTGCAATAATGGTACTTAGTGAGGTACTTACCATGGAATGATTTTGGGTATTTATTTCCCTAAGAATGAATTAGACTCATTTAGTCTATCCAATCATGGATTATAGATGATACCTCTAACATTTTAGATTCATTTAGGTTCCATGAAAGGAATCTTTCATGTAGTCTCTGATTCTGGTATGGTCAAATCCCTTCAGTCTTTGACCTCCTTGAGCTATATTTGGTTTCTGATATTTCCTTCGTCCAACTTCTTTATCTTTGACTTACTTGAGCTTTCGTACTTCTGAGTAAATATTACTCACTTTCTCAAGTTATAGTCCACTTCTTACTTCCTCGAGGTATAAACCTCGGCTTCTGGTCTGACATCCTTCTGAAAGTAGTGTTCGATAATCTTATGAAGGTAAGATCGAACTTCCTCTCAGTTCAGACCTTCTTCTTCTATCTTGCTCAAAGTATTGAGTCATTGTGCTTACAACTCAATCTTTACTCTACCCCTTGGAGTTTTCTTAAGGTCTTCAACTCCTTTTCTTTCAACCATTGGATTCATATTTAGAATACTGGTCTGGGTCTAGTTTATGGTTTTTACTCTTCTAAGGTCTTGCGAAGAATATCTATGGTGCATCCACTCAATTGTGGACATCCAATGTGAATCCTTCGACTAAACGATTATAAATCATAGTTATTTGGCTCACAAGATTTTTTTTGTTCACAAACTTTTGTTACAACTAATTGAATCGTGGACTATTTGTAATACCAACTGATACCAGCTGTGGGTATTGTACCAACTGTGGCTATTTGATATCTAAAAATGGATTCTATTATAGGTTCTGATCAACTGGACGAGACAAATTCTACTTTATCTCGCTGTATTGATATTATACCAATTGTGGTCTTCTGATATCGACTATGGTCTTCTTATGTCTGTTATGATTTTATATATCACCTTCCTTCATTCAGGGTTTATTTTGCAAGAAAACCACTAGCTGACACTATGATTATAGTATCCTAAGTGATTTCCCATGCATTCCCTCTTCTATGTTGACTATGAATCGCTTCGACTTCACCATAATCATTATATTTCTCACCTTCATGCTTCTTTCGTGCTAAAGTACTCCTCTGTTGAGGTAAGCATGAGTTTCTGATTGTACTTCTTCAGAGTATTGTGGTTACTTCCCACAACTTTACTTCATTCCTCCGATGAACCTTCATCTTGTCTTGGGAATCTTCCAGAATTCGTCGCTTCCTCACACGAATACTATTACCCTCTAGATCTATAGCATCAAGTCAGAACTTGATATTGCAACATGCATTTGCATATCAAAGTCAAACTTCATGTATGGATTGTGGTGACCCGGCATACCACTGCATGGTGTAGTATGCAAGTCTGATATAACACCAATGAAACATCGTTCCACTAGTATTATATCGCTCAGAGTGGTACAACAGAAACATATGCGGGTCCAAGGTATGTCTATAGAATTACAACATTGACTCTGTTACATAAAATTATCACAGCCTCCTACTTTACAATGAGGTAAAACTGCACATAAACTCCAGAAGAACGACTCGTAGTCTAATCCTATCACGAACTCTATTTGTAGAGTATTTGACTAGCTATAGGGGCTATGAATAGATTCTAGCTAAATAGGAGCTAGGTTTAGGAAGCTAGTTCCCCTTCTATGGCTAAACTAGGTTTTCTTCTTGATGGATGTGGTATTTGACTCCTCTGACAGGGTTCTGTCTCTTGAAGTAGTTGTTGACTCCTCGGCCTTCGAGTTGCACTGTAGATCCTCCTTCGATGCCTCCATATCTAAGCAGGGGATTTAAGAGTGGGATGAGTACGAGCGTACTCAACAAGTTCATTATAGGAAAGAGGTGTTTAATGCACTAGCTACGGCATTAGACCGGAAAGTCTAATACCAATGCAGGTTTTCATAATCATTTCTTCAAGAGATTGCTTTTATTCGGAAGAACTATGTCCGTCGGCCTTCACCGGTTTACTAGAACTTCATGGAGCTCCTTTCCGGCCGCGTTCGCAGTTCCATATCCGGAACAGGGAGTGACGAGTCACGATTCATTACACTCGCGAGAGGTGTGTTGCTTTACCCATAAGAGATCTTAACCTTGGTGCCAACCGAGTCATGTTCTCGTCCACACTTCCTTTGGTGTGAGGCCCGGTATAAGGTCTAGCCAATCATGTTCCTCCGCTACCTCGAACACCCACCCGTTGTTGCATGCCCCGACCACGGGTCCACGTCGGTCCCATTATTCCCGTAGATTTCAAGGTGGACCCCGACCACGACAACGATGCTTGGGCTCTACCATACACTCCTACGCCGGTAGCTGCAACCCATCATAGACCGCATTACCGTGGGGAATTAGAATGGGATCCCCACCCTCCGGTTGTTCCGCAAGACACAACCGCTACGGCAAGCAATGCTTTACCGTGGGGAATTAGAATGGGATCCCCACCCTCCGGTTGTTCCACCGGATACAAGCTGCTACGGTAAGCGCATCCGTTGATGAACGAGAGGTGGAAACACTTTTGACTACTCCGTCCCACTCCGGATCTTATGGTTAACACGGGTATTACGGCACAAGAATCACTCGGCGACATTTGTTGTTTAATCCTAGATGGATATAAACCCGTGCAATGGAACCTCCACCATATCAACACAATCCATGGTTCCATTGCCCACCACATAGTCATATTCATAGTTATGAAAGTAGTGGTTTTGATTTTTATGCAATAGTGATAATCATAGTACTTTGCAAGTAATTTGATAGAAATAATCAAATGACATGAGCAAGTGATGAACTTGCCTTTCTTGACTGCAAGATTATGCAGACAAGGTCTTCGGTGCGTAATAACTCCAAATTCTGAAATAGCATCATCGTCCGGTAAGGACGATGTTTAGAAGATTGGCAAGGATGCAATAATGCATAAGAATGAGATGCAATCGCTCTAAGCGTGACCTAACCCCGATGATTTAGGATCGGTGAGTTGTAATGATTGGTTTAGGGTGTGTTGCACTTTTAGAGTGATTCACATACAAGGTTCTTATTCAGGTGTGATTTACTTGGTATTATAAACAGGTAGATAATAAAGCATAATATTCAATTGAGCACACAAAGAATGATGATTGGCATAATGTTAACAAGTAAGGAACAGTGGTCAGTTTTAGTACTATATGGCATGGTTAATGATTGATTATCCTATACTTTAAAAGAATAACTTTTGAAGAACATGTAATTTGATAAAGAACAAGTATGGTAATTAGGTTTGTGGGTTGCTATAATTTATTCTGGTTCCAAGTAGTTTCGGAGTAAGTATAAGATGGATCACAACATAGTTGGATTCATCAGCAACTAGGGCTTGTAAGGTTGAGATAAGCCTAGGCATCCTAAGCAATTCATTATACATGGTTGTTGTCAAGGTTGGTTTATCTTGCTAGTGATAGCTGGCTAGGGTTTATAGGTCCTTATAAGCTGGGTTGATGATGATTCCTTATTTTCTTCAAAAGAATAACTTTTGAAGAACATACTTCTTAATTAATAGGAAGTATATCAATTAGGGTTGAAGTGGTCTAGGTTTTACTTGTTGGTTCAATTAAGTCGGGAGTAATTGGCTCCTGAATAGGATGGTTGATAAATATCCAATACTAGTAGGGTTTAGTGGAATATGGTTAGGTAATGCTCAGGTTTTGGCATAGTTGCTCCTGAGGTTCATCACATTGGTGTGATGCTAAGTAGGAATGAATATGGGTGATGGCTTTGGTAATAGGATCTAGGGTTTACACTTGGTTCACCCTACTTTGATTATCTAGGTTTGATGAAGATGAACACATGGGATATCCATATATTAGTGATAGGTCTTCTACATTTTATGTGGCCAAGACAGGTATTTATTTGTTACTAGGGTTCTATGCTTTGAAAGAATGTACCATGATCACATGCTCTAACCTAGGGTTTAGGTTAGAAGCAATTTAGGGTTCACATGTGCTAATGGAACTAGGGTTCCTAATTAATTTAGGGTTTTAGGAGTCACATGAAATGATAGGGTTATAAAATCATTCCATGTGGAATTTAGGGTTTGTTATTAACCATTTAATTCTATGATTAATAACTTCATTTTAAAGTTGAAGTTATTAGTAACTTGGAGATAAAAATAATATTGAATTTGGCATTTTATTATTTTTAAACAATTAATAATTAAGGTAATTATTAATTAGGGTTTAAATTTCCACTAATAAAGATTTAACAAAATAACACATAAAGAAAAATAACTTTAATGTTTTCTTTATTTTTCTTACTGGTTTTTATTTATTTTAGAAGGTTTTCCAATTTATTGAATTTTAATTCAATTTAGAATTAAAGAAAAGGCTCATTTAATAAGTATTAAATAATTGAATTTTTATTAAAAATAAAAATTTCATATTGTATTTTTATTGGATAGAGTTTTCATTTCTAAGAATTTTGATATCTCATTTATATTTTTCTGACTTAAATTGAATTTGCTAAATTCATTTGAAGTTGCAGCAATTATGAATTTGAATTTAAAACAGAAAATGACTAAAGCTACACGGGTAGTTTACCCACACGATCACCGACCGGGTGGGGCTACGTCCACGTCGGCTGCCACGAGTATTTGACCAAGTCAAAATTGATGGCGTGGCAGCGGGCACGGTGGCCGGCGGACAGTGGCGATGGTCGCCGGTGATACAAAGTTCCCGCGGGGTCATGCGTGGGTGCGTTGGAACGAGGACAACGAGGCGAACCTAGCAGTGGTGGCGCCGCCTCCAAATGGTCGCCGGAGCTTGGCCGGCGGCGAGACGGAGCGGCAGAGCTCACGGGTCTACGGTGCTAGGCATGCTACGAGATGTAATCGACCGAGCTATGCATGCTGCGAGATTCGGGGGCTCACCAGAAGCACGCAGGGCTTGACAGCGTGGCTTGCCGTGGCCGGGATCGCCGGATTTCATGGCGCCGGTGACGGAGGAGACGAGCTCAACGGCGAGGCTATAGCTCGCCCTGACACGATTCCTTTTGCACCATGAGCAAGTCGAGGACGGCGGAGACGATGGTGGTCACGGCGGTGGTCGGGGAGGTCTACATCGACGGCGATGGCCGGGGTCTGAGTGTGCTAGGGTTTCCATCTGAGAAGAAATTGGGGCAAAAGAGGAAGAAACCCGGGCTAGGGTTCGTGGCTGGGGTTCTTATAGGCTCGAAAACGAGCCTAGTCACGTTGTCGAGGACGGAGGGATCGCCAGCGAGAGGGAGAAGGCGGTCACGGCGTCGCGCTGGCCTCCACGCGCGAGGAAGGGGATGAGGACGAGCTCCTCCCAGATCTTTTTAGGCGAAGGGGTAAGTGGGCTGGGCCAGGCCGTGGTTTGGGCCGTGCTGATGGACTGCTGGTGGGCTGCTCGGCCAGGTAAGGTCCATTTCTCTTTTCTTTTATTTCATTTTCTGTTTTGTATATTTTCTATTTTCCATTTCTCTTTTCAATTCTGTTTTATAATTCAGATTTGAATACTTTTCTATTTTGCAGGTATTTGATAATTTGAATTTTATTAGGACTAAATAAAGGATCATTGTAACACTGAATTGTTTTTGAATGAGCATTTAATATATGTGAACCTTTATTGCAAATTTTAATTAAGCATGATTTATGCTCTCATTTTAATATCCATTTATCTTGTGAATCAAATCTGTTTGGAAATATTGGAGTTGATATTTTTAACTTAAAGTATTTCGAGAGGTTGTATTAGGACTTGACTTCCATTTGGGGAATTGGTTACTTGCACATGATTTTATGTGAGCTCAAATGTATTAGGGTTTTATAGTTTCTATCATAACCCCCTTATTAAGGTTAATACTATCATTATATTTGAAAGTATCTAAGTAGGTATTGTTTCCATCATGGTTTATCTTGTTACAAAGGTAATTGGTTGATCACCACACATGGTTTAATTATCAAGTATGTTCTATGTTTTAATTGTGATCACCTAAGTGATGCACAAACTAAGATTGAGATGTAGTTTAGGGTTTTACTTGTGATCATCAATTAATTCACAAGTTAGGTTGTGATATGGGCATTGATTCTTTTTATAGTTAACTTTGGTTATATGGATGAATGGTTTCTCACCATATAAGGTATAGAGTTTAACTCTAAAGGTTTTCTTGTTTTCTTTAATTGAGGAATAAATGAAATGTAGATAGGATTCTACTTATGATCACCAAGTGATTCACAAGTTAGGATTGAGATATAATTTAGGTTTGCTTACTCATGATTTTTCTATCATTTCATGTGGTGAATGATATTTATTTATCATATAGGATTTAACTTATGGCTTATCCTTCTATTTCTCCAAAGTATAGTCATGGCACTATCATGAGCAATTTGTTCTCAATGGCTTGTACTCCCAATTCTTAGAGTATATGATCATTACCCAATGGTGATGATCATGCATGGTATGGGCTTCCTTAAGTATCACTAAAAGTATTCAGATATGGTTATTCCAATTACCCCTCTCACTTCACAAGGTCTTGGATTATAATCTATGGTTCTACTCAAGGAGTGATTATGTGATTAACTAAATATGTGGTTTGCCTAAGAATTCTACCTTGCTAGCTTCTGTAGCTTGTTCTTCAGGAAATCTGATAAACCTGCATCTTGTGGCATGCCTCCACCTCCTAGCTGCTTCATCTTGATCCTTACTATTTTATGGAGTGGCTCAATGTGTTGGTCTTCTTGCATCAATGTGCAAGATGATGAAATGAATGAAGTGTGAGGCTCCTTTTATAGGCTTGGGCATGCTCTAGTAACATGACACATGGGTGGATGACTCTTGCTTTAATTTGATGAGTAAGGTGCTTGGTTGTCATGCTCTCATCCATAGCAATCCTTTAGGCATGAGGTGGCATAGCTTAAGATGCAAGCAATGTAGATATTTTCATCCTATGTGGCATTGGTATTATCCTCTCATGTGATTTATTTTTGGATAGACAAGTGGCTTTTGTTACTAAATATCTTGTGAATGATTTTATGCTTGTGGTTGAGTCACTATATCATATGTGATTGTATTTATATTATTATTGGGATCAAAATATCAAAGATAAGGATTATAACCCAATTTTGAATGGTGATGTTTGATTTCATCAAGGCATGATCATATGAGTTTCAAAATACTCATAGTTTATTTTATTCAAATAGTTTGAACTATAATTCGTAATGTAAACGAATTTAGTTTTGTGATATTCCACATATTTAATAAGTTATGATTGAATCAGAAGATGTGGCTTTTATGCACTTAGGTCCTTGGGTTTTGCTATATTTGGTATTTAGTTTTAAAGTGAATTCAATTGTACCTCAAGGTAGTTGCTTAACTTTTAAGTGTTAATAATTTAGAGTGTGCTTCTTATCTCTTTAATGGTTATATACCTCTCCCATCTCTAGGGTTTAATGATAAGCTTTTGTTGGTGTTAAGTTCAAGAGTTTAGTTCAAGAAATACCATGAGGTTCATGGTAGGAACATGGATTTGTTTAAGACATGGAAAAGGATAAGTCAAGAATAGTTTCTCCAATTATTGTTACTTGATTTCCAATTAAATGGATGTTCATATGTTATGGCAAGGAATATCATGTTGTGATCTTTAATAAGATCAAGTAGTTGATCCTTGATTAATAAGTTCTTGTGTTGATCTTAATTCCATTTGATCTAACCCCTTAGATCAACTTATCTCTACCCAAAACAAGGTTTTAGCAAAGTCACATTGAGGTTTATAGCACTTGGACTTGATGAGCTACTTCAATTCCACCAAGGTCAAGTGAAACTTCGATTCATTGTGACTGTTTTACTTTAAAGCGCGAAAATTCCCCAGATTTTCTATGCATGAATGCAATGCACATATCTGTTTCCTCTATTTTTGTAACCCTATTACCTGGGATATTACAGTCTCTACCCCTTAAACTAAACTTCGTCCTCGAAGTTTGATCTCTCTCACGTTTCCGAAGTGTGGATCTGACTTGTGCAGACTACGACTTCTCTCGAACTCCGTGGTGATCTCACTGGATATAATTGAATATATCCCTTGTCCAGATTCTTCCTGGAATCCATTAGTGTTTGACATCAAACAACTATTACTTCCTTTACTTCCATAATTTCCTCCAATATTATAAGCTTGTTTCCTTTCTCATTGAATATTCAATGATTGAGACTTCTTCTTGTCTTGACAGTCTTAATTGAGGACTAATTGGATAACATTCTCCTATTTGATAAAATAGGTCTTTGTTTTCCCTTACTACCAAAACTACAATAATGGTACTTGGTAAGGTACTTAACAGGGAATGGTCGTGATGGTTTATGTTCCTAAGAATGGATTAGACTCATTTAGTCCATCCAATCATGGTTTACAGTTGATACCTATAACTATTTTGGGTTCTTTAGGTTCCATGAAAGGAATCTTTCACATTGACTTTAGTTTTGGTATAATCAATTTCCTTCGGTCTTTGGCCTTCTTGAGCTGTATTTGGTCTCTGACATTTCCTTCGTCCAACTTCTTTATCTTTGACTTACTTGAGCTTTCGTTCTTTTGAGTAAATATTACTCACTTGCTCAAGTTACAGACTAATTCTTACTTCCTCGAGGTATAACCTCGGCTTCTGGTCTGACATCCATCTGAAAGTAGTGTCAACAATCTTATGAAAATAAGATCGAACTTCCTCTCAGTTCAGACCTTCTTCTTCTATCTAGCTTAAAGTATTAGGTTATTGTACAGTCAACTCATTCTTTACTCTACCCCTTAGGGTTTTCTTATGGTCTTCAACTCTTTTTCTTCCAACTATTGGACTTATGATTGGAATATTGGTCTGGTTCTAACTTATGGGTTTTACTTCTTCTAAGGTCTCGCGAAGAAACTTTGTGGTGTATCCACTCAATTGTGGACATCCAATGTGAATCCTTCGACTAAATGATTATAGATTTAGCTATTTGGCTGACAGGATTTTTTATTTGTTCACAAACTTTTGTTACAACTAATTAAATCATGGACTATTTGTAATACCAACTTACCAACTGTGGTTGTTATACCAACTGTGGCTATTTGATATCTAAAAATGGATTCTATTATAGGTTCTGATCAACTGGACGAGACATCTTCTACTTTATCTCGCAGTATTGATACTATACCAATTGTGATCTTCTGATATCGACTATGGTCTTCTTATGTCTGCTATGATTTCCTATATCACCTTCCTTCATTCAGGGTTTATTTTGCAAGAAAACCACTAGCTGATACTATGATTATAGTATCCTAAGTGATTTCCCATGCATTCCCTCTTCTATGATGACTAGGGATCAGCTTCAGCTTTACCATAATCACCATATTTCTCACCTTCATGCTTATTATGTACTAAAGTACTCCTCTGTTGAGGTAAGCATGAGTTTCTGATTGTACTTCCTTCAGAGTATTGTGGTTACTTCCCACAACTTTACTTCCTTTCTCTGATGAACCTTCATCTAGTCTTCGGAATCTTCCGAATTCGTCACTTCCTCACACGAATACCATTACCCTCTAGATCTATAGCATTAAGTAAGAACTTGATATAGCAACATGCATTTGCATACCAAAGTCAAACTTCATGTATGGATCTAGTCAAACAATGAAATTCCAATAAAATCCAAGAAGATTCAGCTTTGTGCATATAATACACACCATCATAAGCCCGAATAAAATAGTTGAGTAAGACATCTCTAAACATCAGGTTGCGATGTGTAGTATATAACACCACATAATATAGGTTTATATCGTGATACTTAGCACGAATATAGGGAATTCTACTATTTGTCTCAACCTTTATCTTAATTGCACATTTGCAATGAGATAAACTTGAAACAAAGTGGTCTAGGATAGTTGTGATTAACCTAATTTTATTTGGAAGTATTGACTTAGCTTCCATTTTTATTGAGGACCATCTCACATGATATGTCTAGGTTCGAACATTGCTACTCTAAACACCTACTATGGAAATATAGCTCCTACACTTCCAAGTGTTTATATTATCATAAAACTATGGTCATGATGTGCTTGGCACACTTCCCATGGTTTTGGAACATAATTCTTGCACTATTGGTGAACACCGACTTCTTATTGTACTCCTCCTAAGTATTTATAATGTTCTATTCCATCACATAATGATTCTCAGGTGAATCATATATGATTCACCACTCTACCATGTAAGTAATCATATTTTATTCATATTTCTCTTCCTTATCTCCCATGATTGACTCATCATGGTCTATACTACCTCATATGACTCATAGTTATCACTTACTATCAATTGTTTCACACGTCTAGATAATTTTACTTACTCATTACTTATCTGGGTCTACATCTTCTATTAGGATATCTTAATTATCTTCATCAATTGATATAACTCCTATTACCAGTCTGGATAATTCTTACTTAATCATAACATATGTTGGTACACATCTTCCACTAGGATATCTTCCTTATGGTTGTATCCTCTCTTTGGACTACCATGTATTGTATACCAACTGTGGTCTACTCATAATTATTTTAGGGTCTTAAGAGTATCCTACATAATTTGAGATTAGCTAGCTAACATTACTTAGGAAATATAGGTAAGAAATGTTGACTCAAGTGTGTCAGGATTATTCCCAAGTGAATATCCATCTCAAGTCATAAAAAGATTTGGTCTAAATAAGACGACTTCCTATAGACACTACCAATCCTATAGGTCTCCTTTAAAGGGTTTTAATCCTAGGGTCAAAGCATTTGCTCTGATACCAACTGTGGTGACCCGGCATACCACTGCATGGTGTAGTATGCAAGTCTGATATAACACCAATGAAACATCGTTCCACTAGTATTATATCGCTCAGAGTGGTACAACGAAACATATGCGGGTCCAAGGCATGTCTATAGAATTACAACATTGACTCTGTTACATAAGATCATCACAACCTCCTACTTTACAATGAGGTAAAACTGCAAATAAACTCCAGAAGAACGACTCGTAGTCTAATCCTATCACGAACTCTATTTGTAGAGTATTTGACTAGCTATAGGGCTATGAATAGATTCTAGCTAAATAGGAGCTAGGTTTAGGAAGCTAGTTCCCTTCTATGGCTAAACTAGGTTTTCTTCTTGATGGATGTGGTATTTGACTCCTCTGACAGGGTTCTGTCTCTTGAAGTAGTTGTTGACTCCTCGGCTTTCGAGTTGCACTGTAGATCCTCCTTCGATGCCTCCATATCTAAGCGGGGATTTAAGAGTGGGATGAGTACGAGCGTACTCAACAAGTTCATTATAGGAAAGAGGTGTTTAATGCACTAGCTACGGCATTAGACCAGAAAGTCTAATACCAATGCAGGTTTTCATAATCATTTCTTCAAGAGATTGCTTTTATTCAGAAGAACTATGTCCGTCAGCCTTCACCGGTTTACTAGAACTTCATGGAGCTCCTTTCCGGCCGCGTTCGCAGTTCCATATCCCGGAACAGGGAGTGACAGGTCACGGTTCTTTACACTCTGCAGAGGTGTGTTGCTTTACCCATAAGAGATCTTAACCTTGGTGCCAACCGAGCTCAAGTTCTCGTCCACACTTCCTTTGGTGTGAGGCCCGGTATAAGGTCTAGCCAATCATGTTCCTCCGCTACCTCGAACACCCACCCGTTGTTGCATGCCCCGACCCCGGGTCCACGTCGGTCCCATTATTCCCGTAGATTTCAAGGTGGACCCCGACCACGACAACGATGCTTGGGCTCTACCATACACTCCTACGCCGGTAGCTGCAACCCATCATAGACCGCATTACCGTGGGGAATTAGAATGGGATCCCCACCCTCCGGTTGTTCCGCAAGACACAAGCGCTACGGCAAGCAATGCTTTACCGTGGGGAATTAGAATGGGATCCCCACCCTCCGGTTGTTCCGCCGGATACAAGCTGCTACGGTAAGCGCATCCGTTGATGAACGAGAGGTGGAAACACTTTTGACTACTCCGTCCCACTCCGGATCTTATGGTTAACACGGGTATTACGGCACAAGAATCACTGGCGACATTTGTTGTTTAATCCTAGATGGATATAAACCCGTGCAATGGAACCTCCACCATATCAACACAATCCATGGTTCCATTGCCCACCACATAGTCATATTCATAGTTATGAAAGTAGTGGTTTTGATTTTTATGCAATAGTGATAATCATAGTACTTTGCAAGTAATTTGATAGAAATAATCAAATGACATGAGCAAGTGATGAACTTGCCTTTCTTGATCGCAAGATTATGCAGACAAGGTCTTCGGTGCGTAATAACTCCAAATTCTGAAATAGCATCATCGTCCGGTAAGGACGATGTTTAGAAGATTGGCAAGGATGCAATAATGCATAAGAATGAGATGCAATCGCTCTAAGCGTGACCTAACCCCGATGATTTAGGATCGGTGAGTTGTAATGATTGGTTTAGGGTGTGTTGCACTTTTAGAGTGATTCACATACAAGGTTCTTATTCAGGTGTGATTTACTTGGTATTATAAACAGGTAGATAATAAAGCATAATATTCAATTGAGCACACAAAGAATGATGATTGGCATAATGTTAACAAGTAAGGAACAGTGGTCAGTTTTAGTACTATATGGCATGGTTAATGATTGATTATCCTATACTTTAAAAGAATAACTTTTGAAGAACATGTAATTTGATAAAGAACAAGTATGGTAATTAGGTTTGTGGTTGCTATAATTTATTCTGGTTCCAAGTAGTTTATGGAGTAAGTATAAGATGGATCACAACATAGTTGGATTCATCAGCAACCAGGGCTTGTAAGGTTGAGATAAGCCTAGGCATCCTAAGCAATTCATTATACATGGTTGTTGTCAAGGTTGGTTTATCTTGCTAGTGATAGCTGACTAGGGTTTATAGGTCCTTATAAGCGAGGGTTGATGATGATTCCTTATTTTCTTCAAAAGAATAACTTTTGAAGAACATACTTCTTAATTAATAAGAAGTATATCAATTAGGGTGGAAGTGGTCTAGGTTTTATTGTTGGTTCAATTAAGTCAGGAGTAATTGGCTCCTGAATAGGATGGTTGATAAATATCCAATACTAGTAGGGTTTAGTGGAATATGGTTAGGTAATGCTCAGGTTTTGGCATAGTTGCTCCTGAGGTTCATCACATTGGTGTGATGCTAAGTAGGAATGAATATGGGTGATGGCTTTGGTAATAGGATCTAGGGTTTACACTTGGTTCACCCTACTTTGATTATCTAGGTTTGATGAAGATGAACACATGGGATATCCATATATTAGTGATAGGTCTTCTACATTTTATGTGGCCAAGACAGGTATTTATTTGTTACTAGGGTTCTATGCTTTGAAAGAATGTACCATGATCACATGCTCTAACCTAGGGTTTAGGTTAGAAGCAATTTAGGGTTCACATGTGCTAATGGAACTAGGGTTCCTAATTAATTTAGGGTTTTAGGAGTCACATGAAATGATAGGGTTATAAAATCATTCCATGTGGAATTTAGGGTTTGTTATTAACCATTTAATTCTATGATTAATAACTTCATTTTAAAGTTGAAGTTATTAGTAACTTGGAGATAAAAATAATATTGAATTTGGCATTTTATTATTTTTAAACAATTAATAATTAAGGTAATTATTAATTAGGGTTTAAATTTCCACTAATAAAGATTTAACAAAATAACACATAAAGAAAAATAACTTTAATGTTTTCTTTATTTTTCTTACTGGTTTTTATTTATTTTAGAAGGTTTTCCAATTTATTGAATTTTAATTCAATTTAGAATTAAAGAAAAGGCTCATTTAATAAGTATTAAATAATTGAATTTTTATTAAAAATAAAAATTTCATATTGTATTTTTATTGGATAGAGTTTTCATTTCTAAGAATTTTGATATCTCATTTATATTTTTCTGACTTAAATTGAATTTGCTAAATTCATTTGAAGTTGCAACAATTATGAATTTGAATTTAAAACGAGAAAATGACTAAAGCTACACGGGTAGTTTACCCACACGATCACCGACCGGTGGGGCTACGTCCACGTCGGCTGCCACGAGTATTTGACCAAGTCAAAATTGATGGCGTGGCAGCGGGCACGGTGGCCGGCGGACGACGGCGATGGTGCCGGCGATACAGGGTTCTCGCGGGGTCAAGCGTGGGTGCGTTGGAACGAGGACAATGAGGCGAACCTAGCGAGTGGTGGCGCCGCCTCCAAATGGTCGCCGGAGCTTGGCCGGCGGCGAGACGGAGCGGCGAGCTCACGGGTCTACGGTGCTAGGCATGCTACGAGATGTAATCGACCGAGCTATGCATGCTCGCGAGATTCGGGGGCTCACCGGAAGCACGCGAGGGCTTGACAGCGTGGCTTGCCGTGGCCGGGATCGCCGGATTTCATGGCGCCGGTGACGGAGGAGACGAGCTCAACGGCGAGGCTATAGCTCGCCCTGACACGATTCCTTTTGCACCATGAGCAAGTCGAGGACGGCGGAGACGATGGTGGTCACGGCGGTGGTCGGGGAGGTCTACATCGACGGCGATGGCCGGGGTCTGAGTGTGCTAGGGTTTCCATCTGAGAAGAAATTGGGGCAAAAGAGGAAGAAACCCGGGCTAGGGTTCGTGCTGGGGTTCTTATAGGCTCGAAAACGAGCCTAGTCACGTTGTCGAGGACGGAGGGATCGCCAGCGAGAGGGAGAAGGCGGTCACGGCGTCGCGCTGGCCTCCACGCGCGAGGAAGGGGATGAGGACGAGCTCCTCCCAGATCTTTTTAGGCGAAGGGGTAAGTGGGCTGGGCCAGGCCGTGGTTTGGGCCGTGCTGATGGACGGCTGGTGGGCTGCTCGGCCAGGTAAGGTCCATTTCTCTTTTCTTTTATTTCATTTTCTGTTTTGTATATTTTCTATTTTCCATTTCTCTTTTCAATTCTGTTTTATAATTCAGATTTGAATACTTTTCTATTTTGCAGGTATTTGATAATTTGAATTTTATTAGGACTAAATAAAGGATCATTGTAACACTGAATTGTTTTTGAATGAGCATTTAATATATGTGAACCTTTATTGCAAATTTTAATTAAGCATGATTTATGCTCTCATTTTAATATCCATTTATCTTGTGAATCAAATCTGTTTGGAAATATTGGAGTTGATATTTTTAACTTAAAGTATTTCGAGAGGTTGTATTAGGACTTGACTTCCATTTGGGGAATTGGTTACTTGCACATGATTTTATGTGAGCTCAAATGTATTAGGGTTTTATAGTTTCTATCATAACCCCCCTTATTAAGGTTAATACTATCATTATATTTGAAAGTATCTAAGTAGGTATTGTTTCCATCATGGTTTATCTTGTTACAAAGGTAATTTGGTTGATCACCACACATGGTTTAATTATCAAGTATGTTCTATGTTTTAATTGTGATCACCTAAGTGATGCACAAACTAAGATTGAGATGTAGTTTAGGGTTTTACTTGTGATCATCAATTAATTCACAAGTTAGGTTGTGATATGGGCATTGATTCTTTTTATAGTTAACTTTGGTTATATGGATGAATGGTTTCTCACCATATAAGGTATAGAGTTTAACTCTAAAGGTTTTCTTGTTTTCTTTAATTGAGGAATAAATGAAATGTAGATAGGATTCTACTTATGATCACCAAGTGATTCACAAGTTAGGATTGAGATATAATTTAGGTTTGCTTACTCATGATTTTTCTATCATTTCATGTGGTGAATGATATTTATTTATCATATAGGATTTAACTTATGGCTTATCCTTCTATTTCTCCAAAGTATAGTCATGGCACTATCATGAGCAATTTGTTCTCAATGGCTTGTACTCCCAATTCTTAGAGTATATGATCATTACCCAATGGTGATGATCATGCATGGTATGGGCTTCCTTAAGTATCACTAAAAGTATTCAGATATGGTTATTCCAATTACCCCTCTCACTTCACAAGGTCTTGGATTATAATCTATGGTTCTACTCAAGGAGTGATTATGTGATTAACTAAATATGTGGTTTGCCTAAGAATTCTACCTTGCTAGCTTCCGTAGCTTGTTCTTCAGGAAATCTGATAAACCTGCATCTTGTGGCATGCCTCCACCTCCTAGCTGCTTCATCTTGATCCTTACTATTTTATGGAGTGGCTCAATGTGTTGGTCTTCTTGCATCAATGTGCAAGATGATGAAATGAATGAAGTGTGAGGCTCCTTTTATAGGCTTGGGCATGCTCTAGTAACATGACACATGGGTGGATGACTCTTGCTTTAATTTGATGAGTAAGGTGCTTGGTTGTCATGCTCTCATCCATAGCAATCCTTTAGGCATGAGGTGGCATAGCTTAAGATGCAAGCAATGTAGATATTTTCATCCTATGTGGCATTGGTATTATCCTCTCATGTGATTTATTTTTGGATAGACAAGTGGCTTTTGTTACTAAATATCTTGTGAATGATTTTATGCTTGTGGTTGAGTCACTATATCATATGTGATTGTATTTATATTATTATTGGGATCAAAATATCAAAGATAAGGATTATAACCCAATTTTGAATGGTGATGTTTGATTTCATCAAGGCATGATCATATGAGTTTCAAAATACTCATAGTTTATTTTATTCAAATAGTTTGAACTATAATTCGTAATGTAAACGAATTTAGTTTTGTGATATTCCACATATTTAATAAGTTATGATTGAATCAGAAGATGTGGCTTTTATGCACTTAGGTCCTTGGGTTTTGCTATATTTGGTATTTAGTTTTAAAGTGAATTCAATTGTACCTCAAGGTAGTTGCTTAACTTTTAAGTGTTAATAATTTAGAGTGTGCTTCTTATCTCTTTAATGGTTATATACCTCTCCCATCTCTAGGGTTTAATGATAAGCTTTTGTTGGTGTTAAGTTCAAGAGTTTAGTTCAAGAAATACCATGAGGTTCATGGTAGGAACATGGATTTGTTTAAGACATGGAAAAGGATAAGTCAAGAATAGTTTCTCCAATTATTGTTACTTGATTTCCAATTAAATGGATGTTCATATGTTATGGCAAGGAATATCATGTTGTGATCTTTAATAAGATCAAGTAGTTGATCCTTGATTAATAAGTTCTTGTGTTGATCTTAATTCCATTTGATCTAACCCCTTAGATCAACTTATCTCTACCCAAAACAAGGTTTTAGCAAAGTCACATTGAGGTTTATAGCACTGGACTTGATGAGCTACTTCAATTCCACCAAGGTCAAGTGAAACTTCAGTTACTGTGACTGTTTTACTTTAAAGCGCGAAAATTCCCCAGATTTTCTATGCATGAATGCAATGCACATATCTGTTTCCTCTATTTTTGTAACCCCATTACCTGGGATATTACATGGATCTAGTCAAACAATGAGAATCCAATAAAATCCAAGAAGATTCAGCTTTGTGTTTACAGTACACACCATCATAAGCCTGAATAAAATAGTGGAGTATGACATCTCTAAACATCAGGCTCTGATGTGTAATATATAACACCACATAAGATAGGTTTATATCGTGATACTTAGCACGAATATATGGGATTCTACTATTTGTCTCAACCTTTACCTTTATTGCACATTTGCAATGAGATAAACTTGAAACAAAGTGGTCTGGGGTGGTTAAGGTTAACCTAAATTTGTTTGGAAGTAATAACAAAATATTATACCATATATAAGTGCTATTGAGGACTATTTTGTATAATACCACTAGTTCTAATATGGTTACTCTGCATACTTATTTATTAGGATATAGTTCCTATACTTCTAAGTGTTTCTACCATAAGCATTTGGTCATGATGTGCTTGGCACACTTCCCATTGTTTTGGAACACAATTCTTGCACTATTGTTTAGCGCTTGACTTCTGATTGTACTTATCCTAATTACTTTAGATGTTCATCACATAATAATCCTCAGGTGAATCATATATGATTTCTATCTCTAATCTGTAAGTAGTCATGTTTTATTTCTATTTCTCTTCCTTACTTCCCATGATTGACTCATCATGGTCTATACTATCTTAAATAACTTATAGTTATCACTTACTAGCAATTGTTTTACAAGTTTTAATAATTTAGTTACCCATTACTTGTATTGGTTTACACTTTCTAGTAGGATATCTTCTTATAATCAGATCTTCATCACTTGGTATTACTCTTATTACAAGTCTGGATGATTCTTACTTAACCATAACATGTGTTGGTACACATCTTCCAATAGGATATCTTCCTTATGGTTGTATCCTCTCTTTGGACTACCATGTATTGTATACCAACTGTGATCTACTCATCTGTTGTTTTAATAATGTAATGGTGTGCTACATGTCTGGGATTAGCTAACTTTACTTAGGAAAGATAGGTAAGAAATGTTGACTCAAGTGTGTCAAGATTATCCTCAAGTGAATATCCATCTCAAGTCATAAGAATATTTAGTTTAACTAAGAAGACTTCCTATAGACACTACCAATCCTATAGGTCTCCTTTAAAGGGTTTTAATCCTAAGGTCAAAGCATTTGCTCTGATACCAACTGTGGTGACCCGGCATACCACTGCATGGTGTAGTATGCAAGTCCGATATAACACTAATGAAACACCGTTCCACTCGTATTATATCGCTCGCAGTGGTACAACATAAACATATGCGGGTCCAAGGCATGTCTATAGAATTACAACACAGACTCTTTACAAAAGATCCACACAGCCTCCTACTTTACAATGAGGTAAAACTGCAAATAAACTCCAGAAGAACGACTCGTGATCTAATCTTATCACGGACTCTATTTATAGAGTATTTAACTAGCTATAGGGACTATGAATAGATTCTAGCTAAATAGGAGCTAGGTTTAGGAAGCTAGTTCCCTTCTATGGCTAAACTAGGTTTTCTCCTTGTTGGATGTGGTATCTGACTCCTCGGACAGGGTCCTGTGTCTTGAAGTAGTTGTTGACTCCTCGGCCTTCGAGTTGCACTGTAGATCCTCCTTCGATGCCTCCATATCTAAGCAGGGGATTTAAGAGTGGGATGAGTACGAGCGTACTCAACAAGTTCATTATAGGAAAGAGGTGTTTAATGCACTAGCTACGGCATTAGACCGGAAAGTCTAATACCAATGCAAGTTTTCATAACCATTTCTTCAAAAGGTTGCTTTTATTCGGAAGAACTATGTCCGTCGGCCTTCACCGGTTTACTAGAACTTCATGGAGCTCCTTTCCGGCCGCGTTCGCAGTTCCATATCCCGGAACAGGGAGTGACAGGTCACGGTTCTTTACACTCTGCAGAGGTGTGTTGCTTTACCCATAAGAGATCTTAACCTTGGTGCCAACCAGGAATGACCCGTCCACACTTCCTATGGTGTGAGGCCCGGTATAAGGTCTAGCCAATCATGTTCCTCCGCTACCTCGAACACCCACCCGTTGTTGCATGCGCCGACCCTGGGTCCATGCCGGTCCCATTATTCCTATAGATTTCAAGGTGGACCCCGACCACGACGACAGTGCTGGGCTCTACCATACACTCCTACGCCGGTAGCTGCAACCCATCATAGACCGCAATACCGTGCGGACTTAAGGCTTCCCCAGCCTACCGCTTGTTCTTCGAGTGACAAGTGTCTACGGACTATGCCGTGGGGACTTAAGGCTTCCCCGACCTACCGCTTGCCACCGACGGATACAAGTGTCTACGGTAAAGCGCATCCGTTGATGAACGAGAGGTGGAAACACTTTTGACTACTCCGTCCCACTCCGGATCTTATGGTTAACACGGGTATTACGGCACAAGAATCATTGGCGACATTTGTTGTTTAATCCTAGATGGATATAAACCCTTGCAATGGAACCTCCACCATATCAACACAATCCATGGTTCCATTGCCCACCACATAGTCATATTCATAGTTATGAAAGTAGTGGTTTTGATTTTTATGCAATAGTGATAACCATAATACTTTGCAAGTAATTTGATAGAAATACACAAATGACATGAGCAAGTGATGAACTTGCCTTTCTTGACTGCAAGGTTATGCAGTCAATGTCTTCGATACGCAATAACTCCAAATTCTGAAATAGCATCATCGTCCGGTAAGGACGATGTTTAAAAGATTGGCAAGGATGCAATAATGCATAAGTATGAGATGCAATCGCTCTAAGCGTGCTCTAAACCCGATGATTTAGGATCAATGAGTTGTAATGATTGGTTTAGGGTGTGTTGCACTTTTAGAGTGATCCACAAGCAAGGTTCTTATTCAGGTGTGATTACTTGGTATCATGAACAGGTAGATAATAAAGCACAGTAATCATTTGATCACACAAAGAATGATAATTGGCATAATGTTAATATGTAAAGAACAGCTTGTCGACTTTAATACTCCGTGGCATGGTTAATGATTGCTTGTTATATTCTTCAAAAGAATAACTTTTGAGGAACATGTTCTTTAATAAAGAGCAGGTATGACAATTGGGTTCGTGGTTTGCTATAGTTAATTCTGGTTCCAAGTAGTTTCTGGAGTAAGTATGAGATGGATCACAATATAGTGAGATTCATCAAAAGCTAGTAATTGGAAGGTTGAGCTAAGCCTGGCATTGTAAGCAATTAATCATACAAGGTTGCTATTAAGATTGGTTCATCTTGTTGGTGATAACTAGCTAGGGTTTATAGGTCCTTATAAGCAGGGTTGTTGATGATTCCTTATTTTCTTCAAAAGAATAACTTTTGAAGAACATACTTCTTAAGTAATAAGAAGTATAGCAGTTAGGGTTGAGGTGGTTTAGGTTTTACTAATGGGCTCACATTTGCTTTACTAAATAATCCTTAATGGTTTCTAATCTAAGTGGCTTATCATTTCCTAAGTAGGGTTTAGTGGAATATGGGCATGTAATATGAATTACTACATAAGATTGGTTTTAGGGTTGATCACCATGGTTCTACTAGGTAATGATGATTAAAGTTGATTTCAATGATGTGATAATAAGAATGGTGATCAATGATGTTAACATGTGACTAACAAGCTAGGGTTTATATCTAGGTGGCACTAATGGATCATATAAGTATTAATCAAAAATAAAGACATGAAATGATAATCTCAAGTGAATTGGTTTTATGTTAGTGAATCATGAGCATGCATTCATTAGTTGCTTATTAGGGTTCTGCATGTAAATTAAATCTCCCAAGACCACATGTTATAAACTCCTAGGTTTTTAGGGTTGAAAACCATTTAGGGTTTTCACATAAAATAATAAGGTTTAGGTCTTTACTCATGTTAGAACTAGGGTTTCCAAGTTGTGGTATAGCTCTTAAAGTAATAATTGGTAACAAAGTTGAAATTAGTAATCCCTTTGATATAACAATAATAATGGATTTAACATTGTATTATAAAGAAAATATGATAAATACTATTAGGGTTTTCGGTTTTAATTAATAATTGAAGTAATGATCAATTAGGATTTTCGTAGGATTAGACATAACTATCTAGAAATATTTGTTGTTTTATATGGCATATTAATGTGAAGTAAAATTTAATATTTTATTTATGTGAAGAATTGAAACAAGAAATTATATGCTTAATTTTTAGGTTTTAATTGTTTAAGATTTAAAATTACTTCTTTTAAAATTTAGAGGAAACTCCAAATTATTGTTCCTTTAGTTTTTAAATTATTTGTTATATATTATTATAGAGGTAATTTTCTCCTACTCATTTTTATTTATTTATTGTTATTTACTTAATTTTTAAATGATAAAATCTAATAGGGAAAGAAATAAAGAAAAAATATTGGACCAAATGGCCTGTTGGTTTGGCCCAATGACCGAGTCAACCAGGCCTGGCCCAACCGGTCGGGTTTAGGACCGAACCCGGCCGGTCATCGACCCCGCATCTCTCTCCCTCTCTCGTCTCACGCACACGACCCCCTCCTCTCTTTCTCTCTCGCGACCACCATGCCCCTCGCGGCGTCGCCGCCCGCCCCCAGCTCGCTCCCGGCCAACCTCGGTACCATCGTGATGGGGCTTTTGCTCTCCTCGACGAGCTCTATCACCTCCCCTTGGTTAATTTGGTTTTCGTGGGCTCTAGCGGTCGCCTCGACCCCGGAACCCTAGTTCCGTCTCCGTATGTCCGGCCATCGCCGGCCGCTTCCGACGCCGCCAATACTCCGGCCGGCCTCGGTCGTCCCCGCTCCATTTGACCTCATCCACGGAACTTTCTACCATTGCACACCTCCCCGGCGCCGTACTACGCCCGCGCGCACGGCCCGGTTCCCATGGCTGCCCCGCCGCTCGGCATGGCTCCGGCCGATTTCGGCCTCCTCTGCCACCGCTGCTCCTCGGCTTGACTTCGCCACGGACCTCTACACCACCAGTGCTCACACACGGCGTTGTGGCTAACCGTGGCTTGTGCTGGCTCGGTCGCTGACACGGCGCTCGTGCTCCCACGCTTCCGACCGCTCTCGGTTCCTCAAGTGGTGGTATTCGGTGGCGTGTTGGTGATGGGGCCGTGAGCTGTTGTGCTCGACTCCGATGGACGGCGTTGCAAACGCAACCTCGGCGTCGACTACCACTTCTCCGCCACGGCATTGTGAGCTAAACCTCTCTCATCTCTCGTTCATGGTTATAGTGTTTGGCTGCATCCTTACTACTGATTCATTGGTGCTATTGATGGTATACATACGTGTGTAGTGAGGCTAAATAAATTATGCCCATGTAGTGGCGGCAAGAATTATTATTCCCTGTGAGGGGTGGCTTGATCTGGCAATGCTTTGATCCATTTATATACTGCCTTGTGCTATGGTTGATGCCTCCATTTGGATAATTTTCTTATCCATGATATGATGGTTTGTGGACTGACTGAACTCGAAAGGTTCGATCACCGAAATAATCTAGTGAGTCATCTATATTTTATCTTAATGGACTAAGACCTCCAAGATGCAATTACCCTTTCTTGCAGCTTACATGATTTACTTGATGTGTTAAACACTACTTCTACTTTGGTTGTACTTGGTTGGCCTGGAATCTATTTTTCGGACCCCAAGTAATTCCTGGAGCAAGTTATGTATTACTGTCTGTTTATAGTGATGTCTAAATCGAGTGCACAAACAATACTGGACAGATCCTTGCTTAGTAATTACACCGATGCCTCTAATTGGATGATTAATCATCCAGGCATATGTAGCTGGTTGTATTTCTTTTACTGATGAAACCGAGTATACACTTTGCAAGCATGCATTATTTACTTGATGCTTGGTTTGGTGGTTTGATCGTGAGCTTTGGTGCTACTATTTTAATTGTGCCTCAATTCCAGGCTGTTGTTATTAGTATCTAGATCATGTGCATACATGATCATGGACAAGCTTATGTTGGTGGTGTGTTGAGATGCATCCAATGGACATATCTGATGTTTATAGATGGATGCTTTATTTGATGGCTTAATTACTTGTGCTTAGGCTGATGATCTTGTAGCTTAGTGTTGATGTCCTTTCTTTCTTTGCATAAGTGCCCATGTGCTTCTCACTAACATAATTATCATGTGGTGCCTCAAATGAGTGTGCACATGATAATGATATGTTGGATTAGAATCTTGTGTTGTAGGTGCTTATGTAAAGCTAGAAATAGGCATTAATCATAGCTGTAGGGTCAGATGATGCAATCTGTCCAATCCAAGCCCTTGGTGATGCTTGAGTTGAATTTAATGGACAGATCTATGCTTGCTCCAGCCGATGATGCAAAGGCTGAGGCATAGGTTTAAAATAAGAACAGATACTATGATGTGGCTTTTCTCCTCTCTATGATGATTTTGCATAGCACCTCTATGCAAGGCTGAGAGAAAAATCCATCTCTCCACCCTCCTAGATGAAAATCTAGTTGAAGGGTGGTTTGATGGAGTGTTGTGTATTCTTCTCTTTATTTCCCCGATCCTAGTTGTGCAAGCTAGTATGCTGAGATATTTATGTTAAATCAATGGATTAACCTGTTGTAGCAAAGTGATATAGTTGGTGTTGATAAACTTGGTCTACTGCTTGTTTGACTGCACCTCCTCCTAGCTCCTGATCTGCTTGTTCCAGGCTCTTTCTAGCTTCTTGATCTAGATTGATTTGTTGACGATGAACTTGCTAATTTTTTGGCTTGTTGGATCTTCACCACCTCGACTTGAGCCTGCTTTTTCTGATCCTGATACTTGCTCTGGCTTGGTTTGGGTGATGATCTACTTCGTTCATTTCTGGTTTGTTTCCTGGGGATGGTTTGATGTTTTCTAAATAAACTCTGAGGATGGTCGATGGGTATGAGAAGAAATGTGGTGCTTAGCAACTGTTTGGGTCTGCAAGTAACTTGCTTTTATATGGTGGCCTGATGTTGTCGTTGGTTGACAACACATCTTTGCGTCGACAGCACATCCATGCAGACATGTGTGTGTGTGATGTGTGCTTGCTAGGCTGTCAATACTGGCCTGGTTCGGCTCCCCTTGTGGATGAGCATGGCTGAGAAAAGATCTACCTCTATCTTAACCTTTAATCTTTGACCCATTGCCATTTGGCAATTACCATTTGTTTATTCTTCTTTGTTTGTTTTGCAGATGATCTAGACAAGATCTATTAAAGATCACAACCTCCAAGAGTTTAGTTTAGGCTCTGTCTTACTTTTCTTATTCTTGTAATTGTATTTTGTATTTATTTACTTAGTTATTATTGTAATACATATTGAATATTGTAAAGACAATGTAAATGTGTGTTTTTTTAATTAATAAAGCTCAAGTTTTCTTATTGAGCTCTATTGTAATAATGTTTTATAATGTTCATTTGTAATAAAGTTTGAATTATTTATTCATTTGGAATTATTAAATGTGTTTACAATTACATATTATGTTTATATACTTGTTTAGATTTAAAGTTCCAATTCAAATTCTTATTTGAATTTCTACCTTTCATATTTGAATTTGAATTCAAATTGTTCCCCTAAAACACATGAATTTACAAAGGTCATGTCGATGTTTATCGCACTCACGTCGATTACTAACTCAATTCCATCAACGTAAGAGAAACCTCGATCACTTTGATGGGTTTAAGCAAAAGCGCGAAAATTCCCCGGATTTTCTATGCATGAATGCAATGCACACATCTGTTTCCTCTATTTTTGTAACCCCATTACCTGGGATATTACAGTGTGTTCACCATGGTTCTCATCATTTTGATCGTCTGTGTCTTCACTATGGTTGTCATAATTATCAAATTCATCGTACGCAATCTGCATAGATTATGACAGGAGGAACCATATATTATTTGATGATGCTGGACTGCTGGTAATCGAAATGAAAAATAGTGCACCAAGAATATATAGTAATGTGGCTCACATCAAACTCGTCTTCGCTCCAGCCGGCTTCGTGCTGCAAATTTTCCTCCATTGACATGTCATCGGAATTATAGACGACGTACTCGTTTTGTTCCTCAATCATACCAGATATAGAGTTCTCCATATTATGTAGTATTGGAGCATAATTAGAATTGAAAAACCGGCAGTATTGCGTCCTCTTGACTATGCTACAAGAAGAAGTCATGGGTACCTCTAATTATAAACCCTAGCGGGGAAGATGCCCAGCCGGTGGCACGCCTTTCCAAGGTCGTCGATCTGCGGGGGGCTTCGCGCGCGGTCGGCGGCGTCGAGATGCGAAATAACCACCGGCGGCGACGGACGTGCCGGCAACTACCGCCGACGGCCGGGCCGGCAACAACCGCTTGCGTTTTACCTAGCGGCGGCGTGGAACAGCTCGATCAGATCTCCAGTGCCGATGAAAACGATGCATGCAAGGACGTGAGAGCTAATCACGGTGATTAGCTTAGCACGTGGGACCCACCCACGTGGGGTCGTCCGTATAGATAAGCCCAGACCCTGTATACCCATACGAGCCTTGTACTGGACTTGGATATGGGTTTCGGCGGGCAGCACAAAAAAAATAAAATCGGGACCACCGTACCTAGGGATGTAAACGGATCGGATCGGATCGGATATTGCTCTTACCATATCCTTTACCATATTTTTGTAACGGATTCGGATCGGAACGGATAATGGTCGGATGCGGATTCGGATGCGGATTATATCGGATTACGGATATGGAGCGGATTCGGACCGGACTCGGATCGGAAGCGGATTATTAAGAAAATATACACATAAAAAATAAAAGTATGTTTTTTTATGTAAAATACGTTTGTAATTACAGACTATAGTTAAATGTACACACGTATTCGTACAACAAAACAAATTGCATCATAATAGCATACATATTTTAGGTGATGAACTAACTATATTGTCTAAATTTTTAGGGTTGGGCTAATTTTCTCGGATTATCCTCTTTGTGGACCTCGGATAATCCGCAAAAAATGGCGGATAATCCATATCCGTCGGATAGTATCAATACCATATCCTCTACCATATCCGCCGGATATCCTCTTGATCACTATCCGCATCCGTATCCATATCCGGCGGATTTCTAAAAATGCATACCATATCCTCAAAAACGGATACGGATGCGGATTCGAAGCGGAAATTATCCGTACCATTTACATCCCTAACCGTACCCCTTCAGCGATGAGTCGCGAGTTTGCACAGGCTGCACACCTCAACACTGAATAGCTAGCGAGCAGGGAGGGAAGGAAAATGGCAATGGGCCGAGCCCGCTACAAAATTCCTTAGGCGAAACGGAAGCGCCGCAGAGCGCGCGCGCAAGCGAGCATTCCTCTGGGCCTTCCGGCCTGCGTGCATAATCACATCACACGCCTGTAACCCGAACTCGTTCTCTCCCATTTCCTTCACTCGGCAACCCCAGCTTGCTTCTGCCGCCTCTCCCCAGCCGCCCCGACCACACCGCCGCCCCCACCCGTCCCGTCTCTCACGCCGCCGTGTCTCGTCGCTGCAGAATCCGTACCAAAGTAGGTATCTCCATCTTTCCTGAACCGCGACGCCGCCCGGACGCCATCGACCGGGACCTCTCAGCTGTCACAGCAAGGTCACCGCCGGCGCCTCCTCCAAGATCTCCTCTAATTCTGCCCTTTGAAGAAGGTAGCCGGCCTACCCCTTTACAACAATGGTTCTAAATTATTTTATTTGCGTTTACTGTTCTATTCGGCTCGGAGTATGATCTTGTAGCATGCCTCACAATGGAAAACAATCGGCAGAAAAAAAACAGTGTAGAACTGCTATGCTTGAATTAACAGGTGGAATTGAAAACTAAAACAACCAGGGCGTACTTCTATGCTTTTTCACAGCAATCTTTTTCTTTTTTTGAGACCTCACAGCAGTCTTTCTACCAAATGGATCTTGAACTAATTTTTGTTAGCCAAAGCCAAGCAAACACTTTTTTTTAACCTCTAGGAGGTGAAGTGGAGTTAGGAGATGGAGTGAAGCTTAGGAGGAGTCGAGCTGCCCCAAAGCCCTCCTAACCCTAGCTTCGGTTGTAGATCTGATTGCCAGCAATTTCAGCGCTTACTCTTGTTGCAGGCTTGATCAATTGCGATGTCGTTGACCCGGACCTCATCCTCAAGCTCGAGTGGAACCACTTCTCCGCCTAGACAGCATACCTTAGTTTCTGGTGAAGGACATATCTTAAACAGGTATGTAAGCATCTCATTTTTTGCATGCATGCCCTCAACTTTTTGTAACAGGATCTAAAAACTCCAATTTGTTCCCAAGTTATAAGCGGGTAATATAGCTAAATACATGCTTTATTTGTTCACGTTATACCCCATACTATGTGGGGCCAGCAATACATGCCTTCGGCCAGTGACCTGCAGCATGAAGCTTTGCCTTGTGATCTCTGTTATCTTGGTTATCAAGTTGCTCAGTTAGTTTCCAAAGTTTGTGTTTGTTTAAGTTTTTTCTTTTCTTTCGAGGTAGAGTTGGAGTTTGTCAAGAAAGGTCTGATCCAACTTGTGGATCAATGAATTATAATGGACTAGGCTTGTAAGCCCCTATAAGCACCAATCAAGGAAACAGTGAAAGTTATTGTGTTCTTTATCTCTCCATGAGGCGCATCATGTTTGTTTCACTGATCTTTATCTGTCCATGAGGCACATCATGTTTGTTTCACTGATGAATCTATGCCTGTAGGTGGGCCTGTCCATGGGTGCCCACTAGCTGACCACCTCTGTCCGCCTGACTTGTGCTGGTTGCCGCTACATGTTTGTTCATTTCGTTGAGTTTAGGCGGGCGTTCGCTAAGCCCATGTAAAGCCACTAATGTCATCTATGACAGCTACTAGTACCGCACGCACAGAGGAGCTGTATCAAGCGTTGCTGCATGTGACGCTGCACTGACACCTCAAAGCTCAGAGTGAGAACTTCGCCAGCTGCCAGGACGAGGCAAGGATCATTTTTTGTCCCAGCACAAAGCTTCCTTCAGACAACGGATTTGGTACAACTGCTAGCACATATACTTACTACAGTATAATACATTCATGTATAAGAACACGTCTAGAAATTCAGACTATCTCAAAATACTACAAAGGGAAATGATAGGAAAATGTCTCAAGATATTCAGAGTATCTCAAAACAATACAAAGGGAAATGACAGGAAAATGCCTTTCTTAAACACACGAGCATCTCTTTTAGAATGAGTACACGATATTACACAACCAGATTCATTACACTAGTACACAATGAAGACCATTGGCTTCTATTAGTGATCAAAACTCCAATAAAGTAATTTTGTAATCAAGGCCTCAAATGCCAGTTCCAAAAACTACAGGAAACTAGCCTCAAATGATGAGATCATTTGTTCCTCCAAATCACTCCATCAACCTGTTGTACAAGGAAACAAATACAAGTTACCTCATTTTGTAAGGTATACATGATTTAACAAGGCTGATGTGCCAGCGAGCATGTTCATCAGTACAAGAGTATATACATGTGTCTGGCTGCTACTCAGAGGAAATCAAACACTTACCACAGGAAACTCCGTGTATACGGATCGATAACAAGCAAACTAGGGTAATAGTTTCCAGGCAAACAAGTAAACAAGCTTACTCCGTGTATATGGATAACAAGCAAACTCCATGTATACAGATAACAAGCAAACAAGCTTACTCCGTGTATATGGATAATAAGCAAATTCCGTGTATACAGATAACAAGGAAACAAGCAAACTCCATGATGATACTACGTTACTACTAGCAGATTTCCGTTGAAAGGTTGTGCAATATACAAAACACCCATGTTATTTGCTGTAGGGTTCATCTTTTTGTTCACCGTAGGAGGGCTCACTGGAATAGTTCTCGCAAACTCTGGGCTAGACATTGCTCTACATGATACTTATTATGTGGTTGCACATTTCCATTATGTACTTTCTATGGGAGCCGTTTTTGCTTTATTTGCTGGATTTTACTATTGCGTCGGTAAAATATTTGGTCGGACATATCCTGAGACTTTAGGCCAAATCCATTTTTGGATCACTTTTTTCGGGGTTATATAGTAGAAAGATGGATAATAAGAACCAAGTACTCAATTGCTCATTATTTGGTTACAGTTCACTGGGACTTTAACGGGGATGACCGAAGGCACTAGTTGAGCTACCACTAGCCTCTGAAAGTGGTCTTTTGGTCCCTGTAGTTTGACATGTTTTATCTGAATGTGCGATTGTAACCTGCAGACAAGGAATTTCGGACAATGTAAGCAACAGACCAAACAAATTAGACATCTGCATAAAACAAAGAGCAACTGGAATATGTTCTACAGCCTTAACTATGAAATGTACTGGCAGATACAAAGTATATAGTCATACAGGCAAGTATGAGTAACGTCTAAAAAATATAACCTTCTTCGTGCTTTTCTTTGAAGATGGAAGTGACGTGGTAACCTCGTTACCGTCCCGCTGCTCTACACGAGAATCGCTGGTACCTTTCTGAACCCCACAGGCCTCGCTGGACTTCTGCAGTATATATGATAATATAACATCAAGATATTAAATTAAATAGTTTTATTGTGCAAGACAACAGTTTTACATTCCACATTCAACATTTATTTCATAGAAGCTACATACTTGAGGGTGACAACTAATTGTATCCTCTGAATTGCACGTTCTGTAAGCAGATGGGGATAATTGAATGAACACCTAAATTTCTAGGCAGGAGCATTAAACTTCAAACGAAATCATGAGTGCAATTGGAGGGGGAGGGGGGGGGGGGGGGGCTATAGCATTCAGTTTGATGCAGGTGGTCAACCAAAGGGATGAACCAATCAACAGTAAGATGCGACAGGGCTAACTCCAAATTTTATCCCCTTAACTCTGACGATTTTCACAGTCAACTCACCCATGAATCCTAGGAGTAAGAGAGGAAGAGCATACCTTCTTGCGAATCTTCTTCGGTAGCTTCCCATGAATTTCGCTGGACATCTTTGGCTCCCCACCGACCTACGGTTGAGGATCCCTTCGATCTGATGCTCAAGGGACGACGTGAGCTTGGCCATGGTGGGAGAAGTGGAGCGGAGGGAGGGAGGGGCTGCTGATTGAGCGTAGGGAGCGGCGCGACGGCGGAGAACAGAGTGTCACTCTGATACGCTACCATGGATTGCCATGATGGGCCTGCAAAGCTGTAGTCAAGTTAACTGGCAGTATCAATGTCAGGTCTACTAAGTTAGTAACAATATCAAAAGTGGATCAGAGTTAACTGAAGTTTGTCTATTTTCAGTTCCTTATTTTGAACATGCATCGCCTAGCTTTAAGGTCAGACAGTGAAATGTAAATGTGTTTGTTGGAACGTCGCGGCATAGCCTGCGGCGCAAGTATGACATGTTTAATACTACCACAATGGAATTTTGTTCGTAGAAAAATATGCACCATGCAATCGGAGGAATAATTGATGTTCTGTACCTGATCTGGATTAGATAGAGTGGCTGCAGCAGGAAGAGCAAGGATATTGTCATCATTATGGCAAACACCTTGTTATAGTACAAGCATGACTGAACCCACTCTATGACTCTACAAAGCTTGGAAAATATATGAAAGCTTTATAAACTGATGCAAAATTCTTGTCACAAAGCACTCGTAGAAATGCATAATAATCCTTATGGCGAAGAAAACAGTTATACATAAACAGGTCATCATTCATGTTTTCAGTCTTTGTTGTGTTGCTTCCTTTTCCACCATATGGTGTACACAATTCTCTACGGGCGAGCTACATGACGGTGGCATATCGTGCGTCGGCCTTTGGATGCGGTGGCTTCAGCGCTTGGATGGCAACATGGTCTGCACTCAAACGATGCAGCGGCACCCATGTGCGCCCATGAAGCTTAGATGCGTCAACGACCGAAGTTGCTGGAGCAATATTGGGTGGTTGCACTATTGCTGGCGAGTTCCAGCCGGCACCTCTTCGTTGTCCCAATAACTGGATGAAAATGGCAGGAGAGGTGGGGGAAGAGTTTGGTGTCTGGCCGGGCACCTCTGTGTTGTCCTCAAGGAGCTTCATGATGGGATCCATGGCAGGGGGCACAAACTGGCGTCTGAGCCTGCATCTCTCATCACTGTTTGTCGCCCGGCGTCTGGCTTAGTGCAACACAGTGTGTGGGTGCAAGAAAGGAGCGATGACGGCGACAATTGGCGTCAAGCATGACTCACCACGAAAGCGGAGGGATGAGCCGTGGCAGCACCATGAGGTGATAGGACGGATATGAGAAGCGCTAGAGTGCAACAAATAGAGGGAATAGGAGAGGACTGTGATTGTGGATCTTCGGGTGAGATCATGGGGTGCGGAAAATTTCTCCACCGGCCGAGCGAGTTTCGCTCCAGCTCTAATCAAGTTGCAAATCACATGGTAACTCATTGTTGGTTTCCAAATATCCAGTGATTCCAAGCGGGTTTCAGGTGTGGGCACGAGCGGTGGAAATTTGGCAGAACATGGTCTGCCTGATGACAGGATCAATCGGGTCGGTTGGACTGTTCTACAGACCAGTGATGCAATATGGATCATTAGATTTTATTCCATGAGGACTATAAGATGGTTCTAATCCCGTGTACAGTAATTTGAGTGGACGGTTAGCAAAATCCTTATTAGTAGTGGAGGAGCATTAAGCGTTTGACAACAGTATCTGTTGCAACAAACTGTTTGCATGGTTAGCAAAATCCTTATTTATGCCAAATAGCATAACTGATGGCCTATGTATTTTTTTGTGTAAAAATTATTACTCCCTCCATTGCACAATATAAATCCATGCCCACCATGCAGCACATGCCAAGTATAGCCTTTGACGATGACATCTGTTGCAACGGACTGTTTGATATTACATATATGTAGTGATTCAGTCAATCTCTTATTAAAGTATGGTGTAGACTGCAAATGTTGCAATAACCACACGCCTGATTTTCTTGGAGCATTAGCAAATGTGCTCATTTCAACGGTACTCTCTCCGTTTCTATTTAGTTCGGGTTCTGAGTTTCGTCAGAGACAAACTTTGTTAATTTGACCAAGAGTATAGGAAAAAATATCAACAACCATAATACGAAATGCATATAATATGAAAATATATTTATGGTGTTTCTAATACTTATATTTTACATTGTAGGCATTGTTGATATATTTTCCTAAATATTTAGTCAAACTTTACAAAATTTTGACTTTGACTAAACCCAGAACGCAAATTAATTGTGAATGGAGGGAGTACCAAGGACTCTAAGACTGAACCGAGCAATTTTCAACTTTGAGGGGTGTCCAAGCTAGAAAATCTCTGTGGCATTAGCACCCCACCTGGTACCATGACCAACTACCAACTATAACGTAACAAGATCTCAAAAAAAAAAACTATAACGTAACAAGAGTAAAATTATAGTTTCTTCAAGTTTTGCAGTCAACAGTTGCTAGCAAATTGAGAGACAAAGTAATAACTTATTGAATCGTGGTTCTCACCTGATACTTGGTGGAGGAACTACATGTTGTAAGGAAATAAATAACTTAGTACGTGTGCGATGTGGCACTCTTTGGTACATGACCAGGTACATCGCATTGTTCATGCTCTCTTCAAACCAGCCATCCATGCAATGTACAACTTAATGCTCTTTTCATATGATCATTTTGGAATCGTGTGCATATTTGATATAGCATAAAGAAAGAAGGATGTCTATACCATATCTTGGTACTTTCAGTTGCCAATACAACAGCCACTTTGCCTAAGAGATCTTCTATGCATGTACATCAAATGCCCTTGTATTGATGCCACCATCACATCTTCTAATCGTTGCAATACTTCTTGCATGAATCATTGCTACATATAAAGATTTTCTTTTTGCCGGTTTCACTCTTTTCTGGTGCACCATATCAGAACCACACCACCTTTGATATGAAGCAGTGATTGACGTTAAATTTGCCATGCAGGGACGTCTTTGCTGGGTTGGAGACTTGGGAGGATCCCACTCCTAGACCATCAACTTTTACTCTCAAGGAGCTGGATGATGCCTGGGTTGCTAATGCAAGGCGCCAACTGATCCTCAGGCCTAAGTCACCGTCCCGCGAGGAGCGGATAAGACGCAGACAAGACCATGATCGAAAGAGCTTGATGATAGCACTAGAAGTCTATGCAAAGAAAAATGATATGCAGGTATGAGGTTAGAATCGTCAAAATTTATTTGTAGATTAGTAATGGTTTTCTTTGCAGATTAGTAATGCTAACATATCTCATCTAGATCGATTAACTAACCTGTGCTTTTAAAGTTTCAGCCCGAGCTGGAATTGATTGAAGTAAAAGAGAGGACCTTAATCGATGAGGAGGGAAAAGGATACGTGCATTTCAACTTTTTAGTGAAAAGACTAGATGGCACATCTGGTTTATTCTTTGCGGAGGTGCATCCCGATTGTAGAGAGGAAGAGGATGTTTATCTTTGCATCCCTTTGGATGAGAATGACTGCGGTAAGTTATATATGTTCAGCTAAATATTCGTTGCATGTATGCATGTACTAATGCACTTCCATCTTTTATAAGGTCATTGTTTTGGGTGCAAGGACCGTGCAAAAGACCTCAAGCACCCGACTAGTGGTGGCTATTTGGGTGGGCACAAGGATCTCGGTTTTCCATTCATGGTATTTGAGAGTGATGAAGATAGTGAAGGCGAGATTTGATCTGTCTTTGTCCGCATTAGTTTCTTTTTGCCATCAGCATTAGTCTGATTGTGATGCACTAATGATTGTGGATGACAGTGCTAGTTACTAGTTGTTAGGAAGAACATTCTTCATCAAATTAAGATGCATAAATTCTTAGAAGGTTTGATCTGTTTGAACATTCTATTTGTGTGGGCCAAGGATCTCGGTTCTCTGAAGGTTTATGGCAAGCTCAGCAGCGAGCATGCCTGTGAGGTGTCAGCAATGAATATTTGGTAAAATGTAAAAACTTGTTGCTGGAAGGATGGGTACTTATCCTCTTAGAGACAACAGTTTGGTTCTTCCAAAACTACCTGAATTTAAGCTTTTGTGCTGACTGCTGAGTGATCAATTGTTTAAAGTGGAATATTCCTGTCATATGGCTGCAATTTTATAGAACTCATGCATCATTATAGATTTGAATTTGCTTCCTTCTTAGGAGTGATGTTTCCTTCTTGGGAGTGATGTTTTGGCTATTAGGTGTATATGCTTTCCTTATTTTAAAATGCACATTTGATACATTTAAAAGAAATTAAATATATCTAACGAAAAATTCATGTATACATCTTTACATGCTACGTTCGTGCGAAGTTCTGGGCTGTGTAAAAACGATAAAATTTGATGCTAAAAATAAGATCTTTTGTGAGACATGTTTTGTCTTTTTACACTGGTCATGAAAGTATCGGTTTTGTGAATCTGTACAAATGCACATAAATTATTGAGATATACATGTGGTTTTTCTGCTAGAATCTTTTAATTAGAAATATTATTTTAGGTCAAGGGAACATATACAGCCGGGAGCCCAAATTGAATTTCCGTTCCTTTTAGCATCTAGGTCCTGCTTGAATGGTTGTACTAGTTTTTGGTGTCCACCGGTCTTCAGTTCTCTAAATACTGGCAGGCAAATAAATTTTACAACCAATGCAAATAGTCCAGTAGTCTTGATTTGTGAGACAGCAATGAGTAATCTTTTTAGAATGAGGATTCTTGGTAGCAGGGCAGAACTGATTGCACGCGCAGCTTGGTTGCTGCTTCTCTCTGCTATGTTTTCTGCATCTCATCTCTTATCATTCTAGTTTGGTCCAGGAGCTAATAGGTTGGACCCTGACATAATAGTATATATTTACAAATTAGATAAAATATTCTGAAACATATGGTTATATAGCTATTGCCATCAGACAACATCGATCAGCTAGGTGCGCCACTGCTAACCCGTCAGCTAGCAGTGGCGCGCTCCACTGGTAAGTTATGCAGCAGTGGCGTACTAGCATGTGCTTCACTGGTAAGCAATATGGTATGCCACTGTTACAAAACTAAGATTTGTGGCGTACTAGCAGGTGCTTCACTGGTAAGCAATATACACCACTGTTACAAAACTAAGGTGTGTCGCTGTTGTAGCGTTAGGGTGCGCCACTAGTCCCAAAATATATTTAAATAAAAAGCCACGGGGCTAGTTGTGGCAGGGGGTGGACCCGAATAATAAAAAAGCCACCGCTTCATGCATAAATAAGAGTTTTTACAAGATCCAAATAAATACAACCAAAGTTTCTATAATTTGCGGCTAGGACCCTAAAAAGAATTAAAACGCAATCAAGTCCTTATACGCACGCGCTCGTGCTCGATCTGGTCGATGCCGACGCTCTTCCACGATCTCGTCGATGCCGTTGCCAAGCTTGACGTAGTCCCTTGCGTCGTAGCAGCCGCCGAGGAGGTCCAACCCCTAATCAAGGCCGTCGGTGAAGACCGAGTGGCCGCGTCGACGCACTGGGCCACAATCTGCTCCTCGATCTGGTACTACTCGCGGTCCACCATCTGTCTGCTCGCGAGCTGCGCGCCAATCTGGTACTGCTCGTGGGAAGCGTGGCGCGAATACCTGTTGATGCGCACTGGTCGAGCTCGGCCGCCACGCGGGTGGGAGAAGGCGGCGTAGGTGACTCGATCTGCTCTTGCTCGTGGGGAGCGCAGTCGCCACCACGAGTAATAGTTGATGCGCGGGTGAGAGAAGCTGGGAGAAGGGAACTGATGCTCATGGTCGAGCTCAGCCGTCGCACAGGTGGGAGAAGGGAGCACGGGGCGTTGTGAGGAGAGCGTCGGGATGGTATCGAGGGGGGATGCTGGCCAGAGATGGTGGCGGCGGCGAACCCTAGTGGTGCCCTACGGCGCAGTGTGGCGAGAACGGGTGAGGAAGAGAAGGTGCGCTTGTGTGCGGCGCAGTGTGGAGTCTGGGTGGGGACGTGCCGTGTCGAGTCTGGTTGGTGCGGTGGGTGGGGCGTGGCATGTTCGTTGGTGCGGTGCGTGGGGTGGGGGCCATGTGCGGTGGGGACGTGGAGGGCATGTGTGGTGCGGTGGGTAGTGCGATGAAATTTTGGGCAGCATAGTGGCGCACCACATACAGGTGCGCTACTGCTACCAAGTAGTGTGGTAAGTGCCCTATCTGTAATAGGCCGGACCCACTCCTCCGCGAGGCTTAGCAGTAACGCACTAAGAAGTGGTGCGCCATTGGTAAGCCTGGGGGAGGGGGTGGCCATGACAGATCCATAGCGGTGGTGCACTGTTAACTAGGTGCACCACTGATAACATGGCTAGCAGTGGTGCGCCACAGCTAGTCATCCTACGGCTAGCTTTTTTCCTAGCGGTGATAGTGTCACATAAGCAAAAAACAATTAAACATAGTTCAGATGCAGATGCTCTCAAATTCTTGCGTGCACTCACCTCTACGAACGCATGCACACCCTACTCCTAGAAGACAGGGTTCAAGAAACTGATTTGATGAATCTTGAGATTGTCGAAGTCACTCGTAGGTATTTCGTTGTTGACAAGAACGTCATATCCCACTAAACCATATTTCACCTTTTATGAGACACCAACATATCAAACATGAGATTTGTTATTTAGTGATCTGGGGTGGCACTGCTCTCTCCATTCAACCCAAACACTATTTTTTACTTATGTAGAACGAGATTGCCTAGAATTTATTCATGGAAGATCCTAAGCCGAACAAGAAGGGCAAGATGGTTGAAGGGAAAAAAATTGTGTTGTACCATTGTTGGAGTGAACTGAAGAATAAAAAAAAGTGGAGGAATCATGATGGATTAGAAGTCCCAATCAAGTTAAGAAAAGCAATCAAAAGGAAACAATAGATGGTGTCATTGGCCTTCAAGATTCATCATCAAGTGAAGAAACTCCTAACTCGATTGCAAAAACAACAAGGGGAAGACCAATTGGAAAGAAACAAGCTAAACTAGCAAAGAGCAAGTCCGGAGATAAAGATTTTAACAAAGCTATGGTAGCTATGGTGCAAGCAAGAAATGATGCGGTAGATCGAGGAGAGAAAGTTGAGTAGAGAGAAAGATGCCGAGGCCGAAAGGAGGAGGGTGGCGACCGAGGAGAGAAGGTTCGCACTAGTGGAGAAGAGGGACGCATGCTGAGGACAATCAATGCCTCATTGAGAAAGAGTAGAATTTCTTTTTGATGGATATATCCAACCTTGATGACAGGCAAAAGGAGTATATCAACCTCATGTGTGATCAAATCTTGGCGCAAAAAAGGATGAGTACCATGAGAGGCATGGGGTGCTACGGAGGCATGGAAGGAACGAGTTCCATGGGTGGGATAGGAGGCTATGGAGGCATGGGAGGAATGAGTACCATGGAAGGCATGGGAGGCTATGGAAGCATGGGAGGAATAAGTTCCATGGGTGGGATGAGTTCCATGGGACGGATGCGTTCAGTGGGAGGAATAGAAGGCATGAGAGGGAATGTAGGAATGGGTGCCATGGGAGCTCATCCGGGTGGATTCATGTCAATGGTTTCTCCAAAGCCATCCATGCCTACTCCCAATGATGGCTTCATACCATCTCCTTCGATTCATTCTACTAATGCACACACAACCGAAGTTCAAAATGAAGATGCAGAACAAGATGGAGGTGCAAAAGAAGATGGTGATGATGAATGATCATCGATATTTACTAGTGTTTTGCATGAACTTTGTTTCTTAGTTGGTGGTCTTGAACTATGTCTTGCTCTTGAACTATGTCTTGCTTTCGAACTATGTTATCATATATTTCATTGTTTGTGTTCATATGGTTTTACCGCGCTGCTTGCTGATACGTCTCCGACGTATCGATAATTTCTTATGTTCCATGCCATATTATTGATGATACCTACATGTTTTATGCACACTTTATGTCATATTCGTGCATTTTACGGAACTAACCTATTAACAAGATGCCGAAGTGCCAGTTCCTGTTTTCTGCTGTTTTTGGTTTCGAAATCCTAGTAACGAAATATTCTCGGAATTGGACGAAACGAAGACCCGGGTTCCTATTTTCACCGGAAGCATCCGGAACACCGGGAAGGACCGGAGGGGGGCACTCGGGCCCCCGGACCATAGGCCGGCGCGGCCCGGGCCCCGGCCGCGCCGCCATATGGTGTGGCCACCCCTTCGACCCTCCTGCGCCGCCTCTTCGCCTATATAAAGCCTCCGTCGCGAAAACCACGAGGCGAAAAACCACGATACGGAAAACCTTCCGGAGCCGCCGCCATCGCGAAGCCAAGATGCGGGGGACGGGAGTCTCGTTCCGGCACCCTGCCGGAGCGGGGAAGTCCCCCGGAAGGCTTCTCCATCGACACCGCTGCCATCTCCACCGCCATCTTCATCACCGCTGCGGCTCCCATGAGGAGGGAGTAGTTCTCCATCAAGGCTCGGGGCTGTACCGGTAGCTATGTGGTTCATCTCTCTCCTATGTACTTCAATACAATAATCTCATGAGCTGCCCTACATGATTGAGATTCATATGATGATGCTTGTAATCTAGATGTCATTATGCTAGTCAAATGAGTTTTACTTATGTGATCTCCAGGAGACTCCTTGTCCCACGTGTGTAAAGGTGACGAGTGTGTGCCACGGTGTGGGTCTCTTAGGCTATATTTCACGAGAATACTTATTCAACTGTTGAATGGCATAGTGAGGTGCTTATTTATATCTCTTTATGATTGCAATGTGTTTGTATCACAATTTATCTATGTGCTACTCTAGCAATGTTGTTAAAGTAGTTTTATTCCTCCTGCACGTGTGCAAAGGTGACGGTGTGTGCACCGTGTTAGTACTTGGTTTATGCTATGATCATGATCTCTTGTAGATTGCGAGGTTAACTATTGCTATGATAATATTGATGTGATCTATTCCTCCTACATATGCATGAAGGTGACAGTGTGCATGCTATGTTAGTACTTGGTTTAGTCTTTTGATCTATCTTACACTAAAGGTTACTAAAATATGAGCATTATTGTGGAGCTTGTTAACTCCGGCATTGAGGGTTCGTGTAATCCTACGCAATGTGTTCATCATCCAACAAGAGTGTAGAGTATGCATTTATCTGTTATGTTATGTGATCAATGTTGAGAGTGTCCACTAGTGAAAGTCTAATCCCTAGGCCTTGTTCCTAAATACCGCTATCGTTGCTTGTTTCTTGTTTTCTTGCGTTACTACTTGCTGCGTTACTACTGCTTGTTTCTTGTCCTGGGCAAAGCACTTTTACGGTGCCGTTGCTACTACTTATTCATACCACTGTATTTCACTATCTCTTCGCCGAACTAGTGCACCTATTAGGTGTGTTGGGGACACAAGAGACTTCTTGCTTTGTGGTTGCGGGGTTGCATGAGAGGGATATCTTTGACCTCTTCCTCCCCGAGATCGATAAACCTTGGGTGATCCACTTAAGGGAAACTTGCTTCTTGTTCTACAAACCTCTGCTCTTGGAGGCCCAACAACTGTCTACAAGAATAGAAGCTCCCGTAGACATCAAGCACTTTTACGGCGCCGTTGCCGGGGAGGAAAGGTAAAAGGCACTCATACTACGGTCTCAGGTAAAGTACTTTTCTGGCGCCGTCGTGTGTGTGCTCGAAGCTATTTCCTTTAGATCTTGCAATTGCATATTTTTGTTTCTTGTTTACACTAGTTTGGCATAATGGACAACAATGAGCTTCTTATTCTATTTCCTGATTTAAAACATGGATTGTTTGATGCGAAAATTAAAAAACCTATGAAATCTTATTTGCATGCTGGTAGTAATATTAGTATGAACGCTTTGAACACCATTGTTGATAATGATATGGAAAATTCTAAGCTTGGGGAAGCTTGGTTTTCGTGATCTTTTTAGTCCCCCAAGCATTGAGGAGAAAATTTTCTTTGATGATACTTTGCCTCCTATTTATGATTATGATGATATTGGTCTTTTGGTACAACCTACTATGGAGAGTAAATTTTGTTGTGATTATACTATGCCTCCTACACTTGATGAGAATAATAATGATAGCTACTTTGTTGAATTTGCTCCCACTACAACTAATAAAATTGATTATGCTTATGTGGAGAGTAATAATTTTATGCATGAGACTCATGATAAGAATGCTTTATGTGATAGTTATATTGTTGAGTTTGCTCATGACACTACTGAAAGTTATTATGAGAGAGGAAAATATGGTTGTAGAAATTTTCATGTTACTAAAACACCTCTCTATGTGCTGAAATTTTTGAAGCTATACTTGTTTTATCTTCCTATGATTGTTACTTTGCTCCTCATGAACTTGTTTATTTACAAGATTCCTATGCATAGGAAGCATGTTAGACTTAAATGTGTTTTGAATTTGCCTCTTGATGCTCTCTTTTGCTTCACATACTATCTCTTGCGAGTGCATCATTAAAGCTGCTGAGCCCATCTTAATGGCTATAAAGAAAAGAACTTCTTGGGAGATAACCCATGTGTTATTTTGCTACAGTACTTTGTTTTATATTTGTGTCTTGGAAGTTGTTTACTACTGTAGCAACCTCTCCTTATCTTAGTTTTATGTTTTGTTGTGCCAAGTAAAGTCTTTGATAGTAAAGTAAGTACTAGATTTGGATTACTGCGCAGTTCTAGATTTCTTTGCTGTCACGAATCTGGGTCTACCTCCCTGTAGGTAGCTCAGAAAATTAAGCCAATTTACGTGCATGATCCTCAGATATGTACGCAACTTTCATTCAATTTGAGCATTTTCATTTGAGCAAGTCTGGTGGCCTAATAAAATCCATCTTTACGGACTGTTCTGTTTTGACAGATTCTGCCTTTTATTTTGCATTGCCTCTTTCGCTATGTTGGATGAATTTCTTTGATCCATTAATGTCCAGTAGCTTTATGCAATGGCCAGAAGTGTTAAGAATGATTGTGTCACCTCTGAACATGTGAATTTTTATTATGCACTAACCCTCTAATGAGTTGTTTCGAGTTTGGTGTGGAGGAAGTTTTCAAGGATCAAGAGAGGAGGATGATATACTATGATCAAGAAGAGTGAAAGCTCTAAGCTTGGGGATGCCCGGTGGTTCACCCCTGCATATTATAAGAAGACTCAAGCGTCTAAGCTTGGGGATGCCCAAGGCATCCCCTTCTTCATCGACAACATTATCGAGGTTCCTCCACTGAAACTATATTTTTATTCCGTCACATCTTATGTACTTTACTTGGAGTGTGCTTTTGTTTTTGTTTATGTTTGAATAAGTTCATCATGCTTGTGTGGGAGAGAGACACGCTCCGCTGGTTCGTATGAACACATGTGTTCTTAGCTCATAATATTCATGGCGAAGTTTCCTCTTCGTTAAATTGTTATATGGTTGGAATTGGAAAATGCTACATGTAGTAATTGGTATGATGTCTTGGATAATGTGATACTTGGCAATTGTTGTGCTCATGTTTAAGCTCTTGCATCATATACTTTGTACCTATTAATGAAGAAATACATAGAGCATGCTAAAATTTGGTTTGCATAATTGGTCTCTCTAAAGTCTAGATAATTTCTAGTATTGAGTTTGAACAACAAGGAAGACGGTATGGAGTCTTATAATGTTTACAATATGTCTTTTATGTGAGTTTTGCTTGCACCGGTTCATCCTTGTGTTTGTTTCAAATAACCTTGCTAGCCTAAACCTTGTATCGAGAGGGAATACTTCTCATGCATCCAAAATCCTTGAGCCAACCACTATGCCATTTGTGTCCACCGTACCTACCTACTACATGGTATTTCTCCGCCATTCCAAAGTAAATTGCTTGAGTGCTACCTTTAAATAATTCAAAACTTATCACCTCTTATTTGTGTCAATGTTTTATAGCTCATGAGGAAGTATGTGGTGTTTTATCTTTCGATCTTGTCATTTACTTCGACGAGACTTTCACAATGGACTAGTGGCACATCCGCTTATCCAATAATTTTGCAAAAAGAGCTGGCAATGGGGTTCCCAGCCTAGACTAATTAACTTGCATTAATAATTCTCTTCACATGTTTTGCTCGATTCATCGGTAAGCAACTTAATTTTGCAAATAGACACTCCTTCATGGTATGTGATTGTTGGAAGGCACCGAGGATTCGGTTAGCCATGGCTTGTGTAAGCAAAAGGTTGGGAGGAGTGTCATCCATAAATAATGAAACTAAAGTACATGTGTAAACAAAAGAGAAGAGGGATGATCTACCTTGCTTGGTAGAGATAACGTCCTTCATGGGAGCCGCTCTTGAAAGTCTGGTTGATAAGGTAGTTAGAGTGCCCACTACCATTCGTTGACAACAACAAACACCTCTCAAAACTTTACTTTTATGCTCTCTATATGTTTTCAAAATAAAAGCTCTAGCACAAATATAGCAATCGATGTTTTTCCTCTTTGAAGGACCTTTCTTTTACTTTTTATGTTGAGTCAGTTCACCTATCTCTCTCCACCTCAAGAAGCAAACACTTGTGTGAACTGTGCATTGATTCCTACATACTTGCATATTGCACTTATTATATTACTCTATGTTGACAAACTACCATGAGATATACATGTTACAAGTTGAAAGCAACCGCTGAAACTTTATCTTCCATTGTGTTGCTTCAATATCTTTACTTTAAATTATTGCTTTATGAGTTAACTTTTAGGCAAGACTTATTAATACTTGTCTTGAAGTACTATTCATGAAAAGTCTCTGCCTTATGATTCACTTGTTTACTCATGTCATTACCATTGTTTTGATCGCTGCATTCATTACATATGTTTACAATATGATCAAGTTTATGATGGCATGTCAGTTCAGAAATTATCTTTGTTATCGTTTTACCTGCTCGGGACGAGCAGAACTAAGCTTGGGGATGCTTGATACGTCTCCGACGTATCGATAATTTCTTATGTTCCATGCCATATTATTGATGATACCTACATGTTTTATGCACACTTTATGTCATATTCGTGCATTTTACGGAACTAACCTATTAACAAGATGCCGAAGTGCCGGTTCTCGTTTTCTGCTGTTTTTGGTTTCGAAATCCTAGTAACGAAATATTCTCGGAATTGGACGAAACGAAGACCCGGGTTCCTATTTTCACCGGAAGCATCCGGAACACCGGGAAGGACCGGAGGGGGAGCCACGGGCCCCCGGACCATAGGCCGGCGCGGCCCGGGCCCGGCCGCGCCGCCATATGGTGTGGCCACCCCTTCGACCCTCCTGCGCCGCCTCTTCGCCTATATAAAGCCTCCGTCGCGAAAACCACGAGGCGAAAAACCACGATACGGAAAACCTTCCGGAGCCGCCGCCATCGCGAAGCCAAGATGCGGGGGACGGGAGTCTCTGTTCCGGCACCTGCCGGAGCGGGGAAGTGCCCCGGAAGGCTTCTCCATCGACACCGCTGCCATCTCCACCGCCATCTTCATCACCGCTCGTTGCTCCCATGAGGAGGGAGTAGTTCTCCATCAAGGCTCGGGGCTGTACCGGTAGCTATGTGGTTCATCTCTCTCCTATGTACTTCAATACAATAATCTCATGAGCTGCCCTACATGATTGAGATTCATATGATGATGCTTGTAATCTAGATGTCATTATGCTAGTCAAGTGAGTTTTACTTATGTGATCTCCGGAGACTCCTTGTCCCACGTGTGTAAAGGTGATAGTGTGTGCACCGTGTGGGTCTCTTAGGCTATATTTCACAGAATACTTATTCACTTGTTGAATGGCATAGTGAGGTGCTTATTTATATCTCTTTATGATTGCAATGTGTTTGTATCACAATTTATCTATGTGCTACTCTAGCAATGTTATTAAAGTAGTTTTATTCCTCCTGCACGTGTGCAAAGGTGACGAGTGTGTGCACCGTGTTAGTACTTGGTTTATGCTATGATCATGATCTCTTGTAGATTGCGAAGTTAACTATTGCTATGATAATATTGATGTGATCTATTCCTCCTACATATGCATGAAGGTGACGAGTGTGCATGCTATGTTAGTACTTGGTTTAGTCTTTTGATCTATCTTACACTAAAGGTTACTAAAATATGAACATTATTGTGGAGCTTGTTAACTCCGGCATTGAGGGTTCGTGTAATCCTACGCAATGTGTTCATCATCCAACAAGAGTGTAGAGTATGCATTTATCTGTTCGTTATGTGATCAATGTTGAGAGTGTCCACTAGTGAAAGTCTAATCCCTAGGCCTTGTTCCTAAATACGCTATCGTTGCTTGTTTCTTGTTTTCTTGCGTTACTACTTGCTGCGTTACTCCTGCTTGTTTCTTGTCCCGGGCAAAACACTTTTACGGTGCCGTTGCTACTACTTATTCATACCACCTGTATTTCACTATCTCTTCGCCGAACTAGTGCACCTATTAGGTGTGTTGGGGACACAAGAGACTTCTTGCTTTGTGGTTGCGGGGTTGCATGAGAGGGATATCTTTGACCTCTTCCTCCCTGAGATCGATAAACCTTGGGTGATCCACTTAAGGGAAACTTGCTTGCTGTTCTACAAACCTCTCGCTCTTGGAGGCCCAACACTGTCTACAAGAATAGAAGCTCCCGTAGACATCAGCCGCCTGGTGAAGCGCTTGACAACGACGCGCTAAATTTTCCAGCGCCTGGTGAAGCGATTCGCAAACGCGTGCATTAAAACTGGAAAAACAACGTTGTATTTTCTTTTTAGCGTGCGGCTCTACCACGTGTTTGTTGCAGAAGCTCTTAGGGGGTATCACATAATTAGCAACAACGGTGAACCCTAGGCCATGAGGATTAGTTCCTCGAGCTTCTCCTTGGGGGACTTGGTGATGCGTCCGGCAAAAAATTAGTAGGGCACAAGTAACCTGAGGAACCTGCCGTGCATCACGGACACCTAGTCCCGGCGCCTCCATCAGTGAACGCGGCAGTCTTGTCAACGGAGAATCTTCCCCAAGTTCCATCGTTCCAGTGAGCGGTGGAGATCTGTTGGCACACAGCTTCTGCGCTTGTTCCATCAATCAATGGCCGTTGTGGGGATCTTTTGAACGGAGAAGTGGCGCTTGCTCCCCTGCTATGAGTCTTTTTGACTTCACCGTCCACGATTCAGTTTGGTAGAGAAGCAATGCGGCAATGTGCGGTGGATCCTATTTGACGCCCGTTGTGTCGGTTAGTGCGGAAACACGTCCATTGACCGGCGCAACGGACCGGCCCAAATAGCCAGCGACGTTGACCAAAATTTCTGGACGGGAGGAAGAACCACCGGGAGGATCTCGCCGCCGACGGAGACGACGCGGCTGGCTGCAGTGTCGCCGACAAGGCGAGGAATGGACATCAGTGGAAACAGGGACGGCGCGGCTAGCTGTGGCATCACCGGCGAAGGTGAGGAAAGAAAACTTAGGGTTATGGTGGGGTGGGTGCAGGGTCTTAGGGTTCCGGGGTGGGAGCTCACCGGCAACAGGCCTTAGGGCTTTCGTGTGAGGTCGCCGGTGACGAGGAAGATGGGAGGGTGGTGGGCTTAGAGGGATGTCGGGGGCAGCGGTGGACCGACGGTGGGTGGCAGATGGAGGGCGGTGCGGTGAGATGCCACGGGAGCGGCATCGGCCACGGGCGGCGGAGGATGGCGGCCTGGCCGACGGTGGTTGTGGGGGAGCGAGCCCGTTCGTCACGTTGGAGAAGATGGGAAGGAAGGAGATGATGCTGATGATGGTGGGCAGCGGCCCAGGTGATCTGCCGTGTTCGTCGACGCGCTTGCGGACACAGCGGGGGCTGAATAGGAGGACCCGGCAGTTTGCATGGGAGCTCCTCGCCACCGACCTGGTCGGTGGGTGGAAGGCACCGCACACCCCCACCATCCAGTAATTTAGTGGGCCGCGGCCCATTGCATCAGGTGAGTTTTTTTTCCTTTTTTTCCTTCTTTTCTGTTTTTTCTTTTCTGTTTATATTTTCGTTTTTTTTAAATCCAACACTTTTAAAAACTTTTTTTGAGAAAAAGTTTTTCATAAAATTTGAACAGTTTTTTGAAATTAAAACAGTTTTTAAATTTGAACATTTTTTGGATTTGAATATTTTTCAAAATTCGAAATTTGAACAATTTTTTAACTCGAATAATTTTCAAAATTGAACGTTTTATGAATATGAACAAATTTCGAATTTGAACGATTTTTCGATTTGAACGATTTTCATACTTAAACAATTTTCAAATTTGAACGGTTTTCGAATTTGAACGGTTTTCAAATTTAAACAGTTTTCAAATTTGAATAATTTTTAGTTTAAACATTTTCTCAATTTGAACAATTTTCAAAAAATCAAAATTTTCAAATCTAAAAAAAATATAAACAAAACCGAAAACAGAAAAAAGAAAACAAAACAAAAAAAAAGAAAACAGAAAAGATAAAAAGGAAAAAAGAAAAAACGAGGCTAAACAGCCACAAATGGGCCTGGCCCATACCCGACCAGGGGGTGTGCGGTGGCCGGTAGCCACCGACCTGGTCGGTGTATAGGTTTTGCCGTTTGCATCGCCAGGCCGGCGCTGAGGCTCCGCAACAGGCTCTGCGCGTTGTGCATCAGCAATGCCAGCCCAGTAATACAGCACACCTCGCGCGCACTTTTTTTTTTGAAACTCTTCCACAGACTTGGACCGATATGTAATAACCCGAACACGTACGTTGGGCCGTACGGTTTCCAACATAAACATTACTTGTAAAATGAAAGGTCACGGGATCCGACTCGAACTGGAGCGATGGGCTACCGGGCCTGGTTCTTATGCAGGTGCTCCTTTCCATATATATATAATGTTATACGGAGTAGTATAACAGTAGAAAAGGCAAAGGGGGAAAGTCTGCTTGCTATCGCCGGCGGAGGCTGTTTAATCTCATCGCCGGCGATCTCCTTCATTGACAACACGCCCTCTCCCTATCTCTGTTCCCCTTGCAGGTAACGCCGATTCCCCCTTTGTTCCGGCAACTGATTGACCCCTACCCTCCCCTCCCCTCCCGTCCCCATCTGCAATCTATCTGTATGCATGTGTGGCGTCCTGACAGATCTTGTTTAGGAACAAGCGATTGGTGGCCATGGCGTCAATCTTCACACCATCGTCGTCCAATCATCGCGATCATGTTCCCAAGAATGGCGATTACCTGTATGTATGCAAACCCTAATTACTGAAAGCCTATCTCCACCATATTTCAAAGATTTGGTATGAGAACTAATAAAATTTACCTTAGAGTCAATTGCACTGTATAACAGCCATTTTGGTACAATATGGTAAGAGCTTATATCATGTCCTTGGGTTTGCTCTGTCTGAACATGTCGCCAGAATTTGATAAAACAATGTGATAATTATGTATGCGCTGTTTGATGTAATCGTTGGGCTGACGTCAGATGAGATTATATATCTTACTAAATTCGTCCATCTATGCAGCAAAAATTTCTCAGGTCCATCATGGATTACAATCGAGGAGTTTGATGCTATGTGGGTAGCTGGTGCCGAGCGCCAGTTGAGTCTCAGACCCAGCTCGCCGTCCCCCGAGGAGAAAATGAAGCGCAAACAAGAACGTTATCGCAAGGGTTTGATCATAGCTCTCAACACTTATGCCAAGCTAAACAACATGCAGGCACGTCAAAGTATATCATAGTCAAAATATTTATGTTTGCTTGCGTTTTGCTTAACCACCCATAGTAACCAATGCTTGGAGTTATTCTAGAACTAGACTGCTATGGTACTTAGTTATTATTAATACTAGAACGATACCCCGCGCGTTGCAGCGGGTATCTCTTTAAGAAATCTAGTACTCCCTCCGATTCATATTACTTGATGCTAAAATGGATGTATCTACGACTAAAATGTGTCTAGATACATCTATATTAGCATCAAGTAATATGAATTGGAGAGAGTAAAACATATAAAACTTGATTTATAGAATATGCAATATTTAGTTGGCCAGTTGTGGAGACACTAAATTTAATAGCTATGAAATGGATAAGTATTTGAAAATTGAAAGATCGTTATATTCCAGAGGTGTACGTGATTGATTTAGATAAGGTGAAATCAGCGGAATGAAGAACCAAATGATATCGATGGCTTCCATGAAGAATGCATGCACATTGTCGTATAATGTTTTTAAAAACTTCTTGTGTGGTTACGTATATAAGAGCACATAATTAACATTGAGTTTAATTCGCAAAGAGTTCATTTGGTTGCTGAAACTATTTTCCATGTTCAAGTTGCACATGACTTAACTATGTAATCATATAGCAGGAGGGTGTGATATTATCAGTCGAGCGACAAAAAAGGGATGGCATTACTATTTTAATGGTTAAAAAAAGATAATGTAGAGATACACAATAATAAGGAATATTAGTGGGATGAGGTGGACAAATGTTTGGCTAAGAGAATAGGTGATGTGGATAGCTTGCATGTTGAGATAGACAAATATTAATTGCACTTAGTGGGGTTTTGTTTTATAAGAACTATAGATTAGAAGGTTGGCTAGAATATCACACCTTAATTAAGTGCTATGCATATTGTAGATGCAAATCATGCAATTTACTGCAGACTGGACCTAATATACTCACATGTTTTATTTCTATTTCAGCTCAATGAGTTGGAAATTGTGGAAGAGAAAGGGAGGAACCAAGTCGATGGGTATGGGGGACTATATGAGCATTCCAACTTTCTGGTGAAAGATTTAGATGGAAAACATACTTTGTTCTTTGCTGAAACGCATCATAATTGCACACAGGAGGAGGATGTTGTTCTCTGCGCTCCTTTGGAAGAAAGTAGCTATGGTAACTTTTTTTTGGTTGCATCTTCTTCATCTTTTCCTTTTTTGTTAGGCGTCTCATGTGCTAATATATATACATCATTTCCCTCACATCAACAAGGTCATTGTTTTGGGTGTGATGATCGGGCAAAGGAGCTTAAGCACCCCTCTGGCGGTGGCTACTTAGGTGGACTTGATGAGGTGATTTTTCATTTCGACGATCTGGATAGTGATGATGACTATTTTATGTGAATGAATACGTCCACCGACGGAGAGCTACAACCTACAAACTAATCTCTTAGTCTTGGTCTATTGAGTTTAAGTTATTAATAGCTGCTGCCGGCTATTCTCAGGCTTGTTTGTTTGGGCTGGCTGCGGCTGGTTATGCTGCTGTGTGCAGAGAAAGCTGTTTGTACAAGAAAAGTTGCTGTCTAGCTGTACTCTTCAGAGTAAAAACAAAGACAGAACATCTTATGCTTGTACTACTGCATCCAACCAGTTTTTACTTTAATTTTTCTTAGAGCAAGTACGTTAAGATACATTAAGATACAGTCAGCTGGCTATAAGAGATAATATTATAAGTTTGCTTAGTTGGAGGAGAGAGATTAGGAGAGAGAAGAGAAGTGGGCTACTATCTAAGAGCATGTACAATAAGGCTGAGTCAGCATGCTATAAGAAATTAAATATAGTATTTGTGCTTAGTTGGAGGGGAGAGAAGAGGAGAGAGAAGGTAAGAGCATCTCCAGCCGCGTCTCCCAAAACGCGCCGGATTGAGCGTTTGGGGGACGTGATTCGTTCGTGCCGCGTTTGGGGGACGTCGCTCCCTAGTCGCGTCCCCCAAACAAAATTTCGGAAATTCTAAACTTAAAGAGATTCGATTAGATTCGTCCAAACTTACATAGATTCGAACGAAATTTAACTAAATTTAAACTAAATCTAATCTAGAAGTACTTGCGGCGGCCGGAGGCGTCGTAGTGCCGGCGGAAGTTGTACATCTCGTTGGTGACGACCTCCTGCTTGACGCGCTCGTCGACGGGCTCGTCCTTCACCAAGCCGCTTGGTCTTGCCTCGCCGTCGTCGGTGAGGTTCACGAGCGGCTTGCCGGAGTCGCGGATGGACATGGCGATCGCCGTGTCGATGTTGCCCCTCCCGGACGTCCTTGTCGTTCATGGACGCCAAGAACGCCGCCCGCAGCCCGGTGCGGTCCTCGGGGTCGTCGGCTGCGCCGCTCGTACTCCGCCGGCCGGCGCCGCCTGCGACGCTTCCTCCGGCTCCTCCTTCACCTCCGGCTTCGGGATGAGGAGGGCGCCGTCGCGCCTCCCTTGCTTCCGCCGGCTGCCGCTGCCGCCACGCCTCGTGTTGACGGGCGTCGCCGGCTCCTCCTTCACCTCCCGTTTGGGGACGGTGTAGGGCGCCGAGCGATACGACGAGGACGGCGTCGATCGCGCCGGTCCTGAGGAAGAAGAGTGCGAGGAGGACGAGTACGTCGTTCTCCTCGGCTGCCATTGCGGTGGTCCTCGAGGAGACGGTGGCGGCGGCGACGGCGTCTCCAACCTTGGAGCGCCGTTGTGGATGCCGTGGATGACGTTCCCGAGGGTGCGCCCCAGGGCACGGCCGTCCTTGTTCCAGCTGTTGGGCCCGCCGACGAGCCCCTGGGTGCTGTGCATCTCGACGTCGTACTTCGCCTTGAAGTACGTCTTCCACCACTCGTCGTTGTTGTTGGCCGCCCACGTCGGATCCTGCGCGCTCCGCGGCGGTGAGTTGAGCCCGGCCGGGCCCCGATGCCGTCCCTCCATTGCTCCGTGCCCGGCTCGGCGGAGGCGGGACGCCAATGCCGTTCACGGCCATCTTCCGGCCCGCCGCCGCTTGGCGGCCGCATGTCCGGCGGGACCGCATAGCCGGCGTGGTACGGCGCCCACGCCTCCGGCACGGTCGAGCTGCCGCGGCCATCTTGCGGGAGGACGAGGTCGACATTGTTTGGAGCGGCGAGGAGAAGATCTGCGAGGGGAGGCGGCGACGAGAAGGTTTGGGAGCGGTGAGAAATTGGGACGAACGCGTAGGGCGTCTTAATGTACAGCAGCGGGGTGGTTGCACGCAATAACGCCGACGCGGACGGCCACGCGGCCATGCACGACGAGACGCGCCTCTGCGCCGCCTGGGAAAACAGGGACGCCATTAACGTCGCTTGACCAAAGGTAGGCGACGGGGTTTTAGCCTTCCAAGCCGCTGGCGCGTTGGGCCCGCGTCAGTTCGCCTCGCTTTTCGTTGTGTCCGGCGTGCCGGGCGTCCCCTATGGGACGGGGACGAGCTCGGGGCGCCGGACACCGTATCGGGCCGCGCCAGACAAAAATGGGCTTTGGGGGACGCGGCTGGAACGCATTTTTGGTCCGGCGCATCCCAAATTGCTTTGGGGGACGCGACTGGAGATGCTCTAAGTGGGCTCTAATGCAAGAGCGAGCTCTAGCACGTGCTCCTAGGCACCTTGTGTGAGTGAAAATTGGGACATATATAGATAAAGTAGTACTTGTTATAACCAACTATTGTACATGTTAACTATATATTGGCTATAGATGACATGGCACCTTGCTTATAGCCAGCAGCTAGCTGTACTATTAAACTTGCTCTAATAGCCAGCTCTAACACGTGCTCCTAGGCACTATGTGAAACTAAAAGGTGGGTCATGTATTGTAAAAGTACTAGTACATTTTTATAGCTTACTATTGTACATGCTAGCTATAAGTTGACTATAAATGATGTGGTAATTGTTATAGCCGACTGTCGGCTACACTATTGTTAGCGGCTACACCAGGTTAACCTTATTTTAAGATATCGCGAGGTCGCTCCAATAACCCCTAAAAAGTATCGCTAATAAACACCAAGGACCGTGCACGTAAACTCACGCGGGCTAACAAGGGGATCCTGTCTTGCTGGACCCCCACAACCAACCCCATCGCTTTGCCTTTCTTTCCCTGCCCCTCCCTCGCACATATCACGAGCGGCCATTGTAGTCTAGTAGTAACCCTGACAGAAAATTGCATTCTCTCTTGAAGATCTGTTGGGCAGAAGGCATAATGGACCCCGTTCTTCACCACCGAAATTAAAGTACAATAAGTAACATCAAAGTCAAGTGGTTATTTTGTCCGGGATTCCTTCTTTAATCCGTTGTAAGGCGAAATCGTTAGAAAATAGCTGATCTTCGCGAAGGAAAAATAATTTTCTTGGAGCTAGTTTTGATATGGGCCGGTAGCCTTGTGTTACTTGACCATATCAAATACAACCTCTTGTATACAACTTATTTTCGGATAAGTTGCGTACTTGTTTCTAATATTCATTATATAAACCCTCTTATTGTGGTTGTCATCAATTACCGAAATGGGGGAGATTTTAAGGGTATATTGCCCCTTTGTGTGGTTTTGGTAATTGATACGTCTCCGACGTATCGATAATTTCTTATGTTCTATGCCATATTATTGATGATACCTACATATTTTATGCACACTTTATGTCATATTCGTGCATTTTCTGGAACTAACCTATTAACAAGATGCCGAAGTGCCGGTTCCTGTTTTCTGTCTGTTTTTGGTTTCGAAATCCTAGTAACGAAATATTCTCGAAATCGGACGAAATCAAGACCCGGGTTCCTATTTTCACCGGAAGCATCCGGAACACCGGGAAGGACCGGAGGGGGCACCGGGCCCCCGGACCATAGGCCGGCGCGGCCCGGGCCCCGGCCGCGCCGCCATATGGTGTGGCCACCCCTTCGACCCTCTCGCGCCGCCTCTTCGCCTATATAAAGCCTCCGTCGCGAAAACCCCGATGCGAAAAACCACGATACGGAAAACCTTCCGGAGCCGCCGCCATCGCGAAGCCAAGATCCGGGGGACGGAGTCTCCGTTCCGGCACCCTGCCGGAGCGGGGAAGTGCCCCGGAAGGCTTCTCCATCGACACCGCTGCCATCTCCACCGCCATCTTCATCACCGCTGCTGCTCCCATGAGGAGGGAGTAGTTCTCCATCGAGGCTCGGGGTCTGTACCGGTAGCTATGTAGTTCATCTCTCTCCTATGTGCTTCAATACAATAATCTCATGAGCTGCCTTACATGATTGAGATTCATATGATGATACTTGTAATCTAGATGTCATTATGCTAGTCAAGTGAGTTTTACTTATGTGATCTCCGGAGACTCCTTGTCCCACGTGTGTAAAGGTGAGAGTGTGTGCACCGTGTGGGTCTCTTAGGCTATATTTCACAGAATACTTATTCACTGTTGAATGGCATAGTGAGGTGCTTATTTATATCTCTTTATGATTGCAATGTGTTTGTATCACAATTTATCTATGTGCTACTCTAGCAATGTTATTAAAGTAGTTTTATTCCTCCTGCACGTGTGCAAAGGTGACAGCGTGTGCACCGTGTTAGTACTTGGTTTATGCTATGATCATGATCTCTTGTAGATTGCGAAGTTAACTATTGCTATGATAATATTGATGTGATCTATTCCTCCTACATATGCATGAAGGTGACAGTGTGCATTCTATGTTAGTACTTGGTTTAGTCTTTTGATCTATCTTACACTAAAGGTTACTAAAATATGAGCATTATTGTGGAGCTTGTTAACTCCGGCATTGAGGGTTCGTGTAATCCTACGCAATGTGTTCATCATCCAACAAGAGTGTAGAGTATGCATTTATCCGTTCTGTTATGTGATCAATGTTGAGAGTGTCCACTAGTGAAAGTCTAATCCCTAGGCCTTGTTCCTAAATATCGCTATCGCTGCTTGTTTACTCGTTTCTATCGCGTTACTACTGTCGCTGCGTTACTACGCTTGTTTATCGTCCCGGGCAAAGCACCGTTCCGGTGCCGTTGCTACTACTTATTCATACCACCTGTATTTCACTATCTCTTCGCCGAACTAGTGCACCTATTAGGTGTGTTGGGGACACAAGAGACTTCTTGCTTTGTGGTTGCGGGGTTGCATGAGAGGGATATCTTTGACCTCTTCCTCCCCGAGTTCGATAAACCTTGGGTAATCCACTTAAGGGAAACTTGCTCGCTGTTCTACAAACCTCTGCTCTTGGAGGCCCAACACTCGTCTACAAGAATAGAAGCTCCCGTAGACATCAAGCACTTTTCCGGCGCCGTTGCTCGGGAGGAAAGGTAAAAGGCACTCATACTCCGGTCTCAGGTAAAGTACTTTTCTGGCGCCATTATGTTTGTGCTCGAAGCTATTTCCTTTAGATCCTGCAATTGCATCTTTTTGTTTCTTGTTTACACTAGTTTGGCATAATGGACAACAATGAGCTTCTTATTCTATTTCCTGATTTAAAACATGGATTGTTTGATGCGAAAATTAAAAAACCTATGGAATCTTATTTGCATGCTGGTAGTAATATTAGTATGAACGCTTTGAACACCATTGCTGATAATAATGTAGAAAGTTCTAAGCTTGGGGAAGCTGGTTTTCATAATCTTTTTAGTTCCCCAAGCATTGAGGAGAAAATTTTCTCTGATGATACTTTGCCTCCTATTTATGATGATAATGATAGTGGTCTTTTGGTGCCACCTACTATGGAGAGTAAATTTTGTTGTGATTATACTATGCCTCCTACACTTGATGAGAATAATAATGATAGTTACTTTGTTGAATTTGCTCCCACTACAACTAATAAAATTGGTTATGCTTATGTGGAGAGTAATAATTTTATGCATGAGACTCATGATAAGAATGCTTTATGTGATAGTTATATTGTTGAGTTTGCTCATGATGCTACTGAAAGTTATTATGAGAGAGGAAAATATGTTTGTGGAAATTTTCATGTTACTAAAACACCTCTCTATGTGCTGAAATTTTTGAAGCTATACTTGTTTTATCTTCCTATGCTTGTTACTATGCTCTTCATGAACTTGTTTATTTACAAGATTCCCATGCATAGGAAGCATGTTAGACTTAAATGTGTTTTGAATTTGCCTCTTGATGCTCTCTTTTTCTTCAAATACTATTTCTTGCGAGTGCATCATTAAAACTCGCTGAGCCCATCTTAACGGCTATAAAGAAAGAACTTCTTGGGAGATAACCCATGTGTTATTTTGCTACAGTACTTTGTTTTATATTTGTGTCTTGGAAGTTGTTTACTACTGTAGCAACCTCTCCTTATCTTAGTTTTGAGTTTTGTTGTGCCAAGTAAAGTCTTTGATAGTAAAGTAAGTACTAGATTTGGATTACTGCGCAGTTCCAGATTTCTTTGCTGTCACGAATCTGGGTCTACCTCCCTGTAGGTAGCTCAGAAAATTAAGCCAATTTACGTGCATGATCCTCGGATATGTACGCAACTTTCATTCAATTTGAGCATTTTCATTTGAGCAAGTCTGGTGGCCTAATAAAATCCATCTTTATGGACTGTTCTGTTTTGACAGATTCTGCCTTTTATTTCGCATTGCCTCTTTTGCTATGTTGGATGAATTTCTTTGATCCATTAATGTCCAGTAGCTTTATGCAATGTCCAGAAGTGTTAAGAATGATTGTGTCACCTCTGAACATGTTAATTTTTATTGTCCACTAACCCTCTAATGAGTTGTTTCGAGTTTGGTGTGGAGGAAGTTTTCAAGGGTCAAGAGAGGAGGATGATATACTATGATCAAGAAGAGTGAAAGCTCTAAGCTTGGGGATGCCCCGGTGGTTCACCCCTGCATATATTAAGAAGACTCAAGCGTCTAAGCTTGGGGATGCCCAAGGCATCCCCTTCTTCATCGACAACATTATCGGGTTCCTCCCCTGAAACTATATTTTTATTCCGTCACATCTTATGTACTTTGCTTGGAGCGTCGGTTTGTTTTTGTTTTTTGTTTTGTTTGAATAAAATGGATCCTAGCATTCACTTTATGGGAGAGAGACACGCTCCGCTGTAGCATATGGACAAGTATGTCCTTAGGCTCTTCTCATAGTATTCATGGCGAAGTTTTTTCTTCGTTAAATTGTTATATGGTTGGAATTGGAAAATGCTACATGTAGTAACTGTAACATCCCAAGAGTAATGCATAGCCCCTTTGTACCTTTCTTGCATTTTGTTCATGCCATCATGTTGCATTCATGCATATCACCATTTTGGTTTTACTAAATTGCATTTGATTCTTGGTTTTCTTTTGTTTGCTTGTTGTTCCCTCCTTCTTCTTCTTGGTTCATCCCCTCCTCTTGTGATGTTCCAAGAAAGGCACACTCTATCTCTCTCCCTCTTTAACCCTATACACATAGGTCATGCCAAATTTTTCTATAATTTGGTGTCACCTCAAACCATATCTTCTTTTCAAACTCTATGTGTAAATCCCTTCTTTAATCTCCTCCTTCTATCATCATAAGTGTATGGTGGGTTCTTCTCATATTCTTCCCCCTCTTCAAATACTTCAAACAACATCCTATTTCTCAATTTCAGAAAAGAGTTTTTATTTGAAAAGAAAATAAAAACAGAAACAAAAAGAAAAGAGAAAAAGAAAAACCTAAACCTAACCCATCAAACCCAAAACCCACCTAATCTAACCCAACCCGGATCAGCCCAGCTAGCTTCCCTTCTCCCTTCCTCCGGCCCAACCTGGCCCAGCTTCCATCGAGCCCAGGCCTCCTTGCCTGAAGGGGTACGACGACCCCATCGTCGCCTCCCTTTCCACGTCGACGATCAGCACCATATCGGTCATGGCTGCCTCCATGAGCTCCACGTCGCCCTCCTCTCCATCCTCTGGTCCTCCTCTTCCCCTTAAGTAACCTGCAGCACCTTCTCCGAACCCTAGCTAGCTTCTTCCCCCTCCAAGCCGCCGCCAACCACCTCCTTTTCTTCCCCAAGCAAAACCCCACCGAGATAACCACCGCCGTCTACTCGACGCCGCCGACGCCATGGCCTCCGTCGCGCCGACCTGAGCACGGGAACGAGCTCCCGTCGGCCTCCTCTACGTCCTCGCTACTTCCCGGAGCAGCTGCGCCAAGATCTACGCCGCCTCGTCGAGTTCTGCCCGTCTACACCCCCGGCCACCTTCCTCTTCCTCGTCGCCAGCAACCTCCGCTGCTTCCCCCTCTCCAAAGACGCCCCAGGGTGAGCACCAAACCTCCCTCCTCCTTGCATGGCCCCTGCATCGTCGAACGGGAGAAGAGATCGAGGCAGAAAACGAGATCAAAAACGAAAAACGCCCAGTTTCGTCTGTTTCACGGTGGCCTCCTTCCGACGATCTTTTCCGGCGATCTACTCCACTCCAGCGCGCTTACTTCATACCGTTGGAAAGCTGAGACGAAGGGCTACATTTTTCGTTTTGGAGTCACCTAGTTTCGATGCCTGTAGGCGACGCCATCTTCAATCAAAGTCGAGCCCAGAAACGGATTCGTTTTCGGTTTCAGTTTTTGCTGTGACATTGTCACGACTTCCGATGATCGCCGGCGACGACACACGGCACCAGATCGCACCAAATCACCTCCTTTTTACCCACCCCACATCCCTCTCTCTCAACTCCTCGAAAACCACTCAGATCCGTCGCTCATCTCGTCGCCATCTTCGCCCAAAGTCACGGTCAGCAAGTGTCGTTTTCAGTTTGCAACTGTCCAAAATTTCAGCTAACTTCGGCACCGCACCTTACCTTGTCTGAAAACTGCATTTGTTCAAATCACTCACAGCAGCGCAGTGGCTCTGCACTCTGTCTCCTCCCGAGCAGCCCTGGGTTCGATTTCCCCCCGGTGCATTTAACCACAACACCTTTTTGTTTTTTTTCTAGTTTCTGAAATTTGAAATCTGGATACTTTTCAAATTATTTAAAACTGCACCTTTACAAATCCGAATTGGACAAACCATATGTCCATTTTGATCAGCTTTTCATGCTCTATCTAACTATGGACTTTGTTTTGGGTTTTGGATAATTAAAATTTTGGAAAAATTAAAAATCTGAAATAAAATGAGTATGATGGCATATTTCATATCTCCATTTCTATAATTCCAAATTCTACAAACTTTATGTCCATTCTCATCAGAAAAACGAGAGGAGTTCAAATCTTGCATTCTCATGCATCATTGGCATCATCTCTGAATTGTCTAAATTAAATATGCAACATGAACAAAAACTATATGTGAGGGTGCTTATCATTTCATGTGTCATTAGAGCACCCCACTTAATTTTGCCTTGCACCAACCATCTTGCCATGTCATCATGCATCATATTGCGCATTGCACTTGTATTGATTTATGCTATATCTTCCTTGTATGTGTTTTTGGTTCTTCTCGAGTAGACGCCGACGCAGAGCAGTACGAGCAGGAGTACGAGTTCCCTCTGGAGGATCGTGTCGGTGCTTCTACCTCTGATCTGACAGGCGAGCCCACCCCTTCACCTATTTTACTTTTACATGCTCTTTTGATCTATTGCTATCCTTATGTTGCGATTCTGTTGTGTCACGTGTCCTATCCACCTGTTATCTATATGTCCGAGATACACCTCCTCGCCCTACCTATTGTTTGTTGTTTGCCAGCTTTGCGAGTCGTAGGCGAGTTTAGGATTTCTGTTGATATCTCGAAATGTTCGGGATATCTTGTTGGGATGTTAAGACATGTACTACCTTTTCAAAATGATGATGATAACTTTTGCTACAACTTAAAATTGCTAAGGGTTATAACATGCAGAGGCATCTGTGAGCCCCTTTGCGAAAGCATCGGAACTTTGACTTGCTAATGTCCCCTAGGACCCGAGTTCTTGTTATCTGTTTCTAAGACTGAGCGCGCTAACCACTCGTGGGAGGATTTATCGGGACCCCCCATCACCCATTACCATTTCTCAAGTCTGTTGAAAAGGGGGGCCACAACCTTGGTTTTATTTGCCTATGCCATGTATGCCATGTATGTCATGCTTTACCTACTGTTGCCTTCGGATGTTTATTACTGTTGCCTTCGGGTGTTTAATACTGTTGCCTTCGGGTGTTTATTTCTGTACTGTACCTTGCGGGACGTTTAGCGAAGCGTGTGGTTCGCACGCCTAGCCGCCGGCGCAAACCTCTGAGTCCATCTCGGAGTACGGCCGAACTTCGATACGGGTAGCTTAGGCGGGTGGCCCCCCTAGACTTTCTTGTTGATTTGGGAACGGTCTTGTTGTGAGACTCCGCGCTTGTCTACGCGGGTTCGAGCATGCGTGTATGGTAACATTGGTGCACCCCTGCAGGGTTAAATCTTTTCGGAAAGCCGTGTCCGCGGTTATGGACGACTTGGAGCTGTTTAACTCGATCATAGAACAACTTACACCTAATGTTGTTGCTAATAATTTGCTAATTATTTGCGTAGTAAGTTAGCCCTATTATAATGGAATGGATATAAAATTGTCAACTGTGTGAGTGCCTTGTTAGTACCTCTTGGCTAAGGGGGATCGCATTTGGCTGGGTTGTTGATTGCGAGTATAGAACTCGCTAGAATATGCGCTCTCTCACCTTCTCTATTAGACGGAAGTTGTAGTGTGTCTCTATTGGTTAGTGCTTTGCTGCCGCTAAACTCCACATAAAGCCGGGCGAAGTTTACACCGCCCACCAGCGAGCATAGCTGGTCTTGTCTCGCAAGTACGTGCCATTCGGTACTTACCCTCGTTTTTCTCCCTCTTTTCCGGAACACGCTTTTCGACAAACAGGTACGACAGTTGATGAGCAGTACGCAGGTGGCTACTTTGTTGAGTTCACGGACGACGACTTCGTTGCGTAGCAGGATCGTTCCTAAGGCAGCAGCCTGTGGCATGTTGGTTATGGGAACACCGCTTGATTATCTTCAGGACTCTTAGTCCCATTTGGTTCTTGTCCGTACCCGGACTATTTGGCTATCTTATGTATGATGTACCGATGGGATATGTTTCCCTATTGAGTGTCATTTGGATCTTGCTCATTAGAGCATTGCTATATATGAACCTTATTTCCATCTTTTGTGTCGTACATAGTCATGTTGTGATATTCAAGCTGTATTCTACCCTTGTATCCTGTGCACAGTGTGTGTATGTGTGAAGTGCACAGGAAGGTGAAGCACTCAGGCCTGGAAAGCCTACCGTGAGCCTTTGAGGTGGGTGTTGTGTGCATGGGCGTGTCGAGCTGTTGCTTGGCCTACCCATATGCTTGGGAATGCGAGGCGACCTCACGGTCCTTTGTAGTGACCTCATGCACATAAACCCCTCTTACCTCGCGCGCTCCGGGTTTTCCTACTCCTGGGGCTTACGGACTTGGTATCGGAGCAGGATCTGCCTTTAGGAGCCCCTTTGCAGCGGACGAAGTTGTGTCTAGAAACTCATATTTTAGTAGCTACATAGGAAAATTGTGCGCGAGAGTAGGAATTCTGCTTTTATTTCTTACCCCACCCACCCTCCCTCTGGTAAGGATGTGGGTTTTACTCTATTCTTATCTTGTTTCATCTAGGCTTGGACGTGTTTGTGGGAAACCATAGTGCCATAGGGAAAAGTATTTTGAAAATTTTTCTGTACTATGGTTGCTTCATTATCATCTTTTGTCAATCTCCACATATAATCTGTTCCTTTGACATGTTGGTATTTTCATACTAACATGTTATTCTCCTTTGATCCGATGCTATCTCGACCACTTCCTTGTTCCGGAGCCTGCTTCCTTATCGTTATTCTTATGGAACTACCGTTTACTCCACTGTCCTGCGTGTCGAGTGGATGTTCTAGTTTTTCTATCCTTGTTTCCGGTTGTATGGGTCTCATGTGTACTTGAACCTTGTATGGTGTACCTTGATGAATTCTATGGATCGATGAGTTATCTGGTCTTAAATCCTTGTTCTAAGCTTTGTTCTTATCTGTTGTTTCAACCGTCTTATGTTTTCCCTCAACAGGATGGTTAGACCTCCGCCACCTCCTCCGCTGGGACCAGCCCTGTTGCAAATGACTCAGCTGTTGGGTCAGATGCAGCAAACCCAGCACAACTTCGACCAAGCTCGTCAAGGCAATGGCCGAGTGATGATCCGGGACTTCTTGCAGCTGAACCCGCGATCGTTCGACTCTACACCTGAACCGCTGGATGCAGATGATTGGGTGCGCGATGTCAATCGCATGCTCAACACAGCGGGAGTCGCCCCAGAAGACAAGGTGCGGTTTGCGACTCATCTACTGACAGGAGGGTCCGCCGCATGGTGGGAGAACTTCCTCGAGATGCGTCCCGCCTATGCGCCTGATGTCACATGGGAAGAGTTCCGGGAAGCTTTCAGGAGCCACCACATTCCTGAAGGGCTCATGGACAGGATGAAGGAGAAATTCCTTAGTCTTGTTCAAGGCAACAAAGATGTGATGACATACAGCATCGAGTTCTCCAAGCTAGCTCGCTATGGTGGTGAAGAAGTGTCCACTGATGCCAAGAAGCAGAAGAGGTTCCGTAATGGCCTCAAGCCGGCACTCAAGTACGCGCTTACTCATGTCGCGGCAGAAACTTTCGACAAGCTTGTCAACACCGCTGTCAAGGAAGAGTCGGGTAGGCTTGCGTTCGAGGAGTCACGCAAGCATACTCGAGAGGTTGGTGCTCCTTCTTCAGCGCCGCCTCAGAAGCGAAGGTTGTGGGTTCCTTATCCCGCACCGCCAGGACAAGCTACACAAGCTGGGTATGCTCCCCGCGCAGCACACGCTGGGTATGCTCCCCGCCCTCCCACCCCACAACTACAGCGGAGGACCTACCAAGCTCCGCCAAGGCCTGCTTATGGTGGACCAAGGCCGATGGGTCCACGTGCCGACCCTACATGCTACAAGTGTGGTCAGGTTGGGCACATCTCTACCTTCTGCCCTCAGAAGCTTCCTCCACCACCACCTCGCTCTACCTCGACAAATGCGATGGTTCGTGCACCAGCTCCGGGCCGTGCCTTCAACAACAACACCAAGCAAGGTCCGAGGGCTGCTCGCGTTAACAACATCAACGTCGAGCAAGCTGAACAAGCTACCGACGTCGTGCTTGGTACTTTGCTTGTTAACTCTATTCCTGCAAGAGTTCTGTTCGATACAGGAGCATCTCTTTCGTTTGTCTCTTCAAGTTTTGCGGATACACATGGGTTAGTACAAGAGATCTTGCCATCTAATCTCGTGGTTCACTCTCCCGGAGGACAAATGATATCTTCGAAGATAAGCCATGGTAACCAAATTCAAATTGGAAACCATATCTTCCTCGCCTCCTTGATACTCCTTCGAAACTCTGGCATTAATGTCATCCTTGGCATGGATTGGTTGAAGGCCAACAAAGTTGTCATTGATTGCGCTGAGTATTCAGTTTCCCTTCCTACTTCGTCAGGAACCTTGACCTATACACCTTCTCAAACACCTTCCGTTCAGCTCTTTGCTTTGAATCCTAGTTCTCTTCCGGAGCTTGAGTCTATACCGGTGGTTTGCGATTTTCCTGATGTCTTTCCTGAAGAACTTCCGGTGTATGCCACCCGACAGTGGCTGTTGAGTTCGTCATTGAACTAGAGCCCGGAACGAGCTCCTATCTCAAAGCGGCCATACAAAATGGGTCCCAATGAGTTGGCTGAACTCAAGAAGCAACTTGACGAGTTGCAAAAACTTGGTTTCATTCAGCCAAGCACTTCTCCATGGGGATGTCCTACCATCTTCGTGAAGAAAAAGGATAAAACTGATCGATTGGTGGTTGACTACCGCCCTCTCAATGAGAAAACGATCAAGAATACATATCCCCTTCCTCGCATCAATGAGCTCTTTGATCAGCTTGCGGGTGCAACTGTGTTCTCTAAGATGGATTTGAGAAGTGGTTATCACCAAATCAAAATCCGCAAGGAGGATGTACCCAAGACAGCCTTCAAAACTCGTTATGGTCTCTACGAATACACCGTCATGTCCTTTGGCCTCACTAATGCTCCGGCCACTTTCTCTCGGTTGATGAACTACATTTTCATGGAGTACCTCGACAAGTTTGTGGTAGTCTATCTCGATGATATCCTTGTCTACTCCAAGTCCAATGAGGAGCATGAAGAGCATCTTCGCCTCATCCTCATGAAGCTTCGTGAACACCGTCTCTATGCCAAGTTCTCCAAGTGTGAATTTTGGCTTCCTCAAGTCGTCTATCTTGGTCATGTCATTTCGGGAAAAGGCATTGCTGTCAATCCTGAAACCGTAAAGGCGATCGTTGAATGGCTTCCTCCGAAGAATGTCAAGCAAGTGAGAAGTTTCCTCGGTTTGGCAAGTTACTGCCGCCGCTTTGTTGAGAATTTCTCCAAGATCGCCAAGCCTCTTACCGATCTCCTCAAGAAAGACAAGAAGTTCCTTTGGTCTCCTCAATGCCAAGCAAGTTTTGATCTCCTCAAGCAGAAGCTCACTTCCACACCTGTCCTTGTTCTTCCAGATACTTCTAAACCTTTCCAGATATTCTGTGATGCCTCTCTTCATGGGTTAGGTGTCGTCCTCATGCAAGAACGTCAAGTTGTGGCGTATGCTTCTCGTCGCTTGAAAAAGCATGAACTCAACTATCCCACACATGATCTCGAGCTTGCAGCCGTGTTACATGCTTTAATAACATGGCGCCAATACTTGTTGGGCAACAAATGTGAGATCTTCACCGACCACAAGAGTCTCAAATACATCTTCACACAACCCAACTTGAACCTCCGTCAAACGAGATGGATGGAAACCATCAAGGACTTTGATCCGTCTATCGCCTACACTCCAGTGCAAAGCTAATGTCATGGCTGACACCCTTAGTCGCAAGTCTTATTGCAACAACCTCATGATTCAAGAAAGTCAACCTGCTCTTTATGAAGAATTCAGGAAATTGAATCTTGAGCTTGTTCCCCAAGGCTACCTTGCAAACTTGGTGATCACGCAAACTCTTGAAGATAAGATCCGAAAAGGACAATCTATGCGAGATATTTGCAGCAAGAATATCAAAGAGAATATGCACAAACCCAAGTACAAGTCTTTCTCTCTCGATGATCAAGGAACTCTCTTCTTCCAAGGTCGTTTTGTTGTTCCCAATGATCCAGACCTGAGAAACCTCATTCTCAAGGAAGCTCACGACACTCCTCTTTCTATCCATCCCGGCAAAGCACAAAGATGTATCTCGATATCAAGTCTACCTATTGGTGGACTAGGATGAAAAGGGATGTTGCTCGCTATGTCTCGTAATGTGATGTCTGTCGCCGTGTCAAAGCAGAACATCAGAGACCTGCTGGTGTCCTCCAACCCCTGAAAATTCCTGAGTGGAAATGGGATAAGATTGAGATGGACTTCATAACTGGTTTTCCTAAGTCTCGCAAAGGCAATGATGCTGTCTTCGTGGTGATCGACCGTCTTTCTAAGGTTGCTCACTTCCTTCCTGTCAAAGAAACAATATCTGCTAGTCAGTTGGCTGAGCTCTACACCGCAAAGATTGTTTCTCTTCATTATGTTCCCTTGGAAATAAGCTCTGATCGCGGAAGCATCTTCACTTCCAAGTTTTGGGCTAGCTTTCAGAAAGCTATGGGAACTAATCTGCTCTACAGACATGCCTTACCATCCTCAAACGAGTGGTCAAGTCGAAAGAGTCAATCGGATTCTCGAGGACATGCTCCGTGCTCGTGTTATCTCCTTCGGCATGAAATGGGAAGAATGCCTTCCATTCGCCGAGTTCTCTTACAACAACGACTATCAAGCCGGCTTGGGCATGGCACCCTTTGAAGCTCTCTATGGTCGCAAATGCGAACACCTCGAACCGGTCCGAAACCGGTGAAAGGCAAATCTTTGGCCCCGATGTCATCAATGAGGTCGAAGAAAAGGTGCGAATCATTTGTGACAATCTGAAGATAGCACAATCTCGGCAGAAAAGCTATTATGATAGCAAGCACCGTGATATGTTATATCATCCTGGTGATCAAGCCTACCTTCGTGTTACTCCTATGAGGGGCACTCATCGCTTTGGTATCAAAGGCAAGCTGGCGCCAAGATACATTGGTCCTTTCAAAGTTCTAGCAAAGCGTGGTGAAGTCGCTTACCTCCTTGAACTCCCTGAGAAGCTCTCAAAAGTGCACGATGTCTTCCACGTGTCACAGCTCAAGAAGTGCTTCAAAGATCCGGGCCGTGCAGTTGATCACGAGTCCATTGACCTCCAAGAAGACCTCTCCTACAAAGAGCATCCCGTTCGGATTCTTGATGAAGCCGAACGTCGAACTCGCAACAACTCTGTCAAGTTTCTCAAGGTGCAGTGGTCGCACCATTCCGATAAAGAAGCAACTTGGGAGCGGGAAGATCAACTCCGTTCCGAGTACCCGTCCTTTTTCTCTTCTTCCTGAGAATCTCGGGGCGCGATTCCTTCAAGGGGGGGCGTTTGTAACATCCCAAGAGTAATGCATAGCCCCTTTGTACCTTTCTTGCATTTTGTTCATGCCATCATGTTGCATTCATGCATATCACCATTTTGGTTTTACTAAATTGCATTTGATTCTTGGTTTTCTTTTGTTTGCTTGTTGTTCCCTCCTTCTTCTTGGTTCATCCCCTCCTCTTGTGATGTTCCAAGAAAGGCACACTCTATCTCTCTCCCTCTTTAACCCTATACACATAGGTCATGCCAAATTTTTCTATAATTTGGTGTCACCTCAAACCATATCTTCTTTTCAAACTCTATGTGTAAATCCCTTCTTTAATCTCCTCCTTCTATCATCATAAGTGTATGGTGGGTTCTTCTCATATTCTTCCCCCTCTTCAAATACTTCAAACAACATCCTATTTCTCAATTTCAGAAAAGAGTTTTTATTTGAAAAGAAAATAAAAACAGAAACAAAAAGAAAAGAGAAAAAGAAAAACCTAAACCTAACCCATCAAACCCAAAACCCACCTAATCTAACCCAACCTGGATCAGCCCAGCTAGCTTCCCTTCTCCCTTCCTCCGGCCCAACCTGGCCCAGCTTCCATCGAGCCCAGGCCTCCTTGCCTGAAGGGGTACGACGACCCCATCGTCGCCTCCCTTTCCACGTCGACGATCAGCACCATATCGGTCATGGCTGCCTCCATGAGCTCCACGTCGCCCTCCTCTCCATCCCCTGGTCCTCCTCTTCCCCTTAAGTAACCTGCAACACCTTCTCCGAACCCTAGCTAGCTTCTTCCCCCTCCAAGCCGCCGCCAACCACCTCCTTTTCTTCCCCAAGCAAAACCCCACCGGGATAACCACCGCCGTCTACTCGACGCCGCCGCCGCCATGGCCTCCGTCGCGCCGACCTGAGCACGGGAACGAGCTCCCGTCGGCCTCCTCTACGTCCTCGCTACTTCCCGGAGCAGCTGCGCCAAGATCTACGCCGCCTCGTCGAGTTCTGCCCGTCTACACCCCCGGCCACCTTCCTCTTCCTCGTCGCCAGCAACCTCCGCTGCTTCCCCCTCTCCAAAGACGCCCCAGGGTGAGCACCAAACCTCCCTCCTCCTTGCATGGCCCCTGCATCGTCGAACGGGAGAAGAGATCGAGGCAGAAAACGAGATCAAAAACGAAAAACGCCCAGTTTCGTCTGTTTCACGGTGGCCTCCTTCCGACGATCTTTTCCGGCGATCTACTCCACTCCAGCGCGCTTACTTCATACCGTTGGAAAGCTGAGACGAAGGGCTACATTTTTCGTTTTGGAGTCACCTAGTTTCGATGCCTGTAGGCGACGCCATCTTCAATCAAAGTCGAGCCCAGAAACGGATTCGTTTTCGGTTTCAGTTTTTGCTGTGACATTGTCACGACTTCCGATGATCGCCGGCGACGACACACGGCACCAAATCGCACCAAATCACCTCCTTTTTACCCACCCCACATCCCTATCTCTCAACTCCTCGAAAACCACTCAGATCCGTCGCTCATCTCGTCGCCATCTTCGCCCAAAGTCACGGTCAGCAAGTGTCGTTTTCAGTTTGCAACTGTCCAAAATTTCAGCTAACTTCGGTACCGCACCTTACCTTGTCTGAAAACTGTATTTGTTCAAATCAGTCACAGCAGCGCAGTGGCTCTGCACTCTGTCTCCTCCCGAGCAGCCCTGGGTTCGATTTCCCCCCGGTGCATTTAACGACAACACCTTTTTGTTTTTTTCTAGTTTCTGAAATTTGAAATCTGGATACTTTTCAAATTATTTAAAACTGCACTTTTACAAATCCGAATTGGACAAACCATATGTCCATTTTGATCAGCTTTTCATGCTCTATCTAACTATGGACTTTGTTTTGGGTAATTAAAATTTTGGACAAATTAAAAATCTGAAATAAAATGAGTATGATGGCATATTTCATATCTCCATTTCTATAATTCCAAATTCTACAAACTTTATGTCCATTCTCATCAGAAAAACGAGAGGAGTTCAAATCTTGCATTCTCATGCATCATTGGCATCATCTCTGAATTGTCTAAATTAAATACCACAACACCTTTTTGTTTTTTTTCTAGTTTCTGAAATTTGAAATCTGGATACTTTTCAAATTATTTAAAACTGCACTTTTACAAATCCGAATTGGACAAACCATATGTCCATTTTGATCAGCTTTTCATGCTCTATCTAACTATGGACTTTGTTTTGGGTAATTAAAATTTTGGACAAATTAAAAATCTGAAATAAAATGAGTATGATGGCATATTTCATATCTCCATTTCTATAATTCCAAATTCTACAAACTTTATGTCCATTCTCATCAGAAAAACGAGAGGAGTTCAAATCTTGCATTCTCATGCATCATTGGCATCATCTCTGAATTGTCTAAATTAAATATGCAACATGAACAAAAACTATATGTGAGGGTGCTTATCATTTCATGTGTCATTAGAGCACCCCACTTAATTTTGCCTTGCACCAACCATCTTGCCATGTCATCATGCATCATATTGCGCATTGCACTTGTATTGATTTATGCTATATCTTCCTTGTATGTGTTTTTGGTTCTTCTCGAGTAGACGCCGACGCAGAGCAGTACGAGCAGGAGTACGAGTTCCCTCTGGAGGATCGTGTCGGTGCTTCTACCTCTGATCTGACGAGGCGAGCCCACCCCTTCACCTATTTTACTTTTACATGCTCTTTTGATCTATTGCTATCCTTATGTTGCGATTCCGTTGTGTCACGTGTCCTATCCACTCGTTATCTATATGTCCGAGATACACCTCCTCGCCCTACCTATTGTTTGTTGTTTGCCAGCTTTGCGAGTCGTAGGCGAGTTTAGGATTTCTGTTGATATCTCGAAATGTTCGGGATATCTTGTTGGGATGTTGAGACATGTACTACCTTTTCAAAATGATGATGATAACTTTTGCTACAACTTAAAATTGCTAAGGGTTATAACATGCAGAGGCATCTGTGAGCCCCTTTGCGAAAGCATCGGAACTTTGACTTGCTAATGTCCCCTAGGACCCGAGTTCTTGTTATCTGTTTCTAAGACTGAGCGCGCTAACCACTCGTGGGAGGATTTATCGGGACCCCCCATCACCCATTACCATTTCTCAAGTCTGTTGAAAAGGGGCCACAACCTTGGTTTTATTTGCCTATGCCATGTATGCCATGTATGCCATGCTTTACCTACTGTTGCCTTCGGGTGTTTATTACTCGTTGCCTTCGGGTGTTTAATACTCGTTGCCTTCGGGTGTTTATTTCGTACTGTACCTTGCGGGACGTTTAGCGAAGCGTGTGGTTCGCACGCCTAGCCGCCGGCGCAAACCTCTGAGTCCGTCTCGGAGTACGGCCGAACTTCGATACGGGTAGCTTAGGCGGGTGGCCCCCCTAGACTTTCTTGTTGATTTGGGAACGGTCTTGTTGTGAGACTCCGCGCTTGTCTACGCGGGTTCGAGCATGCGTGTATGGTAACATTGGTGCACCCCTGCAGGGTTAAATCTTTTCGGAAAGCCGTGCCCGCGGTTATGGACGACTTGGAGCTGTTTAACTCGATCATAGAACAACTTACACCTAATGTTGTTGCTAATAATTTGCTAATTATTTGCGTAGTAAGTTAGCCCTATTATAATGGAATGGATATAAAATTGTCAACTGTGTGAGTGCCTTGTTAGTACCTCTTGGCTAAGGGGGATCGCATTTGGCTGGGTTGTTGATTGCAGAGTATAGAACTGCTAGAATATGCGCTCTCTCACCTTCTCTATTAGACGGAAGTTGTAGTGTGTCTCTATTGGTTAGTGCTTTGCTGCCGCTAAACTCCACATAAAGCCGGGCGAAGTTTACACCGCCCACCAGCGAGCATAGCTGGTCTTGTCTCGCAAGTACGTGCCATTCGGTACTTACCCTCGTTTTTCTTCCTCTTTTCCGGAACACGCTTTTCGACAAACAGGCACGACAGTTGATGAGCAGTACGCAGGTGGCTACTTTGTTGAGTTCACGGACGACGACTTCGTTGCGTAGCAGGATCGTTCCTAAGGCAGCAGCCTGTGGCATGTTGGTTATGGGAACACCGCTTGATTATCTTCAGGACTCTTAGTCCCATTTGGTTCTTGTCTGTACCCAGACTATTTGGCTATCTTATGTATGATGTACTGATGGGATATGTTTCCCTATTGAGTGTCATTTGGATCTTGCTCATTAGAGCATTGCTATATATGAACCTTATTTCCATCTTTTGTGTCGTACATAGTCATGTTGTGATATTCAAGCTGTATTCTACCCTTGTATCCTGTGCACAGTGTGTGTATGTGTGAAGTGCACAGGAAGGTGAAGCACTCGGGCACTGGAAAGCCTACCGTGAGCCTTTGAGGTGGGTGTTGTGTGCATGGGCGTGTCGAGCTGTTGCTTGGCCTACCCATATGCTTGGGAATGCGAGGCGACCTCACGGTCCTTTGTAGTGACCTCATGCACATAAACCCCTCTTACCTGCGCGCTCTGGGTTTTCCTACTCCTGGGGCTTACAGTAACTCTAAAATATCTTGGATAATTTGATACTTGGCAATTGTTGTGCTCATGTTTAAGCTCTTGCATCATATACTTTGCACCCATTAACGAAGAAATACTTAGAGCTTGCTAATTTGGTTTGCATATTTGGTTTCTCTAGAGTCTAGATAACATCTAGTATTGAGTTTTGAACAACAAGGAAGACGGTATGGAGTCTTATAATGTTTACAATATATCTTTTATGTGAGTTTTGCTGTACCGTTCATCCTTGTGTTTGTTTCAAATAACCTTGCTAGCCTAAACCTTGTATCGAGAGGGAATACTTCTCATGCATCCAAAATACTTGAGCCAACCACTATGCCATTTGTGTCCACCATACCTACCTACTACATGGTATTTATCCGCCATTCCAAAGTAAATTGCTTGAGTGCTACCTTTAAAATTCCATCATTCACCTTTGCAATATATAGCTCATTGGACAAATAGCTTAAAAACTATTGTGGTATTGAATATGTACTTATGCACTTTATCTCTTATTAAGTTGCTTGTTGTGCGATAACCATGCTTTTGGGGACGCCATCAACTATTCTTTGTTGAATATCATGTGAGTTGCTATGCATGTCCGTCTTGTCTGAAGTAAGAGAGATCTACCACCTTTATGGTTGGAGCATGCATATTGTTAGAGAAGAACATTGGGCCGCTAACTAAAGCCATGAATCATGGTGGAAGTTTCAGCTTTGGACATACATCCTCAATCTCATATGAGAATAATAATTGTTGCCACATGCTTATGCATTAAAGAGGAGTCCATTATCTCGTTGTCCATGTTGTCCCGGTATGGATGTCTAAGTTGAGAATAATCAAAAGCGAGAAATCCAAAATGCGAGCTTTCTCCTTAGACCTTTGTACATGCGGCATGGAGGTACCCCATTGTGACACTTGGTTAAAACATGTGCATTGCAAAGATCCGGTAGTCCAAGTTAATTAGGACAAGGTGCGGGAACTATTAGTATACTATGCATGAGGCTTGCAACTTGTAAGATATAATGTACATAACTCATATGCTTTATTACTACCGTTGACAAAATTGTTTCATGTTTTCAAAATAAAAGCTCTAGCACAAATATAGCAATCGATGCTTTCCTCTTTGAAGGACCATTCTCTTTACTTTTATGTTGAGTCAGTTCACCTATCTCTCTCCACCTCAAGAAGCAAACACTTGTGTGAACTGTGCATTGATTCCTACATACTTGCATATTGAACTTGTTATATTACTCTATGTTGAAAATTATCCATGAGATATACATGTTACAAGTTGAAAGCAACCGCTGAAACTTAATCTTCCTTTGCGTTGCTTCAATACCTTTACTTTGATTTATTGCTTTATGAGTTAACTCTTATGCAAGACTTATTAATACTTGTCTTGAAGTACTATTCATGAAAAGTCTTTGCTTTATGATTCACTTGTTTACTCATGTCATTACCATTGTTTTGATCGCTGCATTCACTACATATGTTTACAAATAGTATGATCAAGGTTATGATGGCATTTCACTTCAGAAATTATCTTTGTTATCGTTTTACCTGCTCGGGACGAGCAGAACTAAGCTTGGGGATGCTTGATACGTCTCCGACGTATCGATAATTTCTTATGTTCTATGCCATATTATTGATGATACCTACATGTTTTATGCACACTTTATGTCATATTCGTGCATTTTCCGGAACTAACCTATTAACAAGATGCCGAAGTGCCAGCTCTCGTTTTCTGCTCGTTTTTGGTTTCGAAATCCTAGTAACGAAATATTCTCGGAATCGGACGAAATCAAGACCCGGGTTCCTATTTTCACCGGAAGCATCCGGAACACCCGGAAGGACCGTGAGGGGGGCACCGGGCCCCCGGACCATAGGCCGGCGCGGCCCAGGCCCCGGCCGCGCCGCCATATGGTGTGGCCACCCCTTCGACCCTCCTGCGCCGCCTCTTCGCCTATATAAAGCCTCCGTCGCGAAAACCCCGATGCGAAAAACCACGATACGGAAAACCTTCCCGAGCCGCCACCATCGCGAAGCCAAGATCCGGGGGACGAGAGTCTCCGTTCCGGCACCTCGCCGGAGCGGGGAAGTGCCCCGGAAGGCTTCTCCATCGACACCGCCGCCATCTCCACCGCCATCTTCATCACCGCTGCTGCTCCCATGAGGAGGGAGTAGTTCTCCATCGAGGCTCGGGGCTGTACCGGTAGCTATGTAGTTCATCTCTCTCCTATGTGCTTCAATACAATAATCTCATGAGCTGCCTTACATGATTGAGATTCATATGATGATGCTTGTAATCTTGATGTCATTATGCTAGTCAAGTGAGTTTTACTTATGTGATCTCCGGAGACTCCTTGTCCCACGTGTGTAAAGGTGACGAGTGTGTGCACCGTGTGGGTCTCTTAGGCTATATTTCACGAGAATACTTATTCACCGTTGAATGGCATAGTGAGGTGCTTATTTATATCTCTTTATGATTGCAATGTGTTTGTATCACAATTTATCTATGTGCTACTCTAGCAATGTTATTAAAGTAGTTTTATTCCTCCTGCACGTGTGCAAAGGTGAGAGTGTGTGCACCGTGTTAGTACTTGGTTTATGCTATGATCATGATCTCTTGTAGATTGCGAAGTTAACTATTGCTATGATAATATTGATGTGATCTATTCCTCCTACATATGCATGAAGGTGACAGTGTGCATGCTATGTTAGTACTTGGTTTAGTCTTTTGATCTATCTTACACTAAAGGTTACTAAAATATGAGCATTATTGTGGAGCTTGTTAACTCCGGCATTGAGGGTTCGTGTAATCCTACGCAATGTGTTCATCATCCAACAAGAGTGTAGAGTATGCATTTATCCGTTCCGTTATGTGATCAATGTTGAGAGTGTCCACTAGTGAAAGTCTAATCCCTAGGCCTTGTTCCTAAATATCGCTATCGCTGCTTGTTTACTCGTTTTATCGTGTTACTACTCGCTGCGTTACTACTGCTTGTTTACTCGTCCCGGGCAAAGCACCGTTCTGGTGCCGTTGCTACTACTTATTCATACCACCTGTATTTCACTATCTCTTCGCCGAACTAGTGCACCTATTAGGTGTGTTGGGGACACAAGAGACTTCTTGCTTTGTGGTTGCAGGGTTGCATAAGAGGGATATCTTTGACCTCTTCCTCCCTGAGTTCGATAAACCTTGGGTAATCCACTTAAGGGAAACTTGCTGATGTTCTACAAACCTCTGCTCTTGGAGGCCCAACACTGTCTACAAGAATAGAAGCTCCCGTAGACATCAGTAATTAGTGACAACCCTTATGGACTAATGTTTTCATTGAGTTTATATGAAGAAATATTTCATAGGTACTACTTGTATTCCATGTGTTGGATTCAAGTATGGATGCCATGAAAATAAAGATATACCTTGTGTATTGGCATCAAGATCATCGATTTGAAGATATATATGTTATGTGGAACTTAATATTAGCCATGCTCTAGCTTATGTGATAAGCAATGAATGAGCAAAATCTTGAGAGCTTGATTCCAAGTGAAGAATTCAAGTTATGGCTCTAAGTTGGTGTCATGATAGTCTCATGAGTTGAGCTATGGTTGACTAAGATTTAAAGCATGCAAACAAATGAAGAATTCTTTATACACCGCAAGATAGTATGATAGAGCATGAGAAGATATAAGGTTGAGTTGGGCAAGTTCAAGTTGAGCATCTCGAGAGGGGTCATATGCTTGAAGCTTGCCGTCCATTTGGTGATAATGGACATGTGAAGATGTGCATCAATGGAGCTTTCCCATCATAGTGTATGGGGGAGCATTTGTGAGTCATCACGAAGCAACAATGATCAAGTGAGGCATTCCGACTTGAGTGGAGCTTGAAGAGTTACCATCAAGATCAAGCGGGATGCACAAGGTAAAGGTATGGCCTTGATAGGTTTTCCTTTTACCGGTCTCAAGGTGGTTGGTGGGAGACCGGATTTATAGGATAGATAGCCGCACTATCAAGAGGGGCTTTCGGTTGGGTAACTTGATCACATCGTCTTAGGGAGCTCAATCCTTTGCATACTTTGCATATCCCTATTGCTTCTTAGTGTTTTTCTGTGAGAGGTTCTTGAGCTTGTTGCAAGCTTTACAACAAGCCCAAGTTCATCGAAAACGGAATACGCATGCATCTTCTATTGCGTATTCGAGTCTGGACGTCTTCACCGTTTCTTGACGATGGGAGACTCCTTCTCTAAAAACATCTAAAAATATCTTGTGAGGAGTCTCCATATTTCCAGTTTTTGTTGGGGTTCTATTCGTCGTTACCTTTCCAACAAAATTGGTTTCATGTCAATCGGGGTCCGGACACAAAAGTTATCACAGTTTTTGTATAACATGTTTTCCTGCTGGCCCGGTTTCTCGCCCGACGTGACCGGCCGTCCCACCGGATGGCCCGGCTCAAATCGGCCCCTGGACTGGTGCCAACCGGGCACTATCCAGTAAGTCTTCCAGCTTCGCCCGGTGCTGGTCCGGTTTGTGGTCCGGTTTGGACCGGCCGGGTCCGGCCTGTGGCCCGGTCTGACCGGCCCCTGGACCGGACGGCGCGGCTCCAGGCCCAATTGATCGGCCTCCTCGACCGTGCTGGAGCTGAAACTCACCCAACGGTTATATTTCTCCCTGTACTATAAATAGGTCTTCTTCCACCTTGGGCTGGATAAGTTCTTCCACTCTCTCTCCTCCATTGTTGACTTTGAAGACCTTGCCCTATCTCTTGATTCCCCCCGTGATTCTTGCTCATTCTTGAGGGATCTAAGAGAGGAGATCTAGATCTACAATCCCCACCAATCCATCTCTCCTCTAAGTGAGGGGAACTGTTTAGATCTAGATCTTGAAGTCATTTGTTGATTTCCTCTTTGTTCTTCCTCTCTAATCTCGTCCTAGCATTTGTTGCTTTGGTGGGATTTGAGTGTGAAGGATTTGAACATCTCTAGTGTTCTTGCTTTGCATCATTGCATAGTATTGAGCTCTCCACCACGATTAGTTCGAGTGAGAGACCGTGAGCTTGTTACTCTTGGAGGTTAGACCTCCTTGTTGGCTTGGCGGTTGGTGCTCCGGTGATCTCTTCAAGGAAGATTGTGAAGAGGCCCAGGCTTCTCCTTCGTCGAGCTTGTGAAGTGGTTTTGGATCTTGCCATCTCCGGAGTGGAGGAAAAGCTAACCATAAGGAAAGAGCCATTATCCTTCGTGGGTTTGGCTCGGAGAATAGGGTGAGCCTTCGTGGCATTGGGGAATCCTTCGTGGGACCTCCATTCCTCCAAACATGACGTACCTTCTTGCAAAGGAAGGGAACACGGGAATACATCCTCGTCTCCGCGCGCCTCGGTTATTTCTATACCCGAGCTTACTTTCCTTGTAATAGCCATCGTGCTTGAAGTACATATATCTTGCTATCACTTGTGCTACATATATCTTGTGTCCATCTTGCTTAGCTCTAGTTGTTATTGTTGCACTTAGTTGAGCTTAGCATATTTAGGGTTTGTGCTTGTAAACTAAACGTTAGTTTAATTCCGCATTCTTACAAGACAATTCCGTAAGAGTTTTTAAACGCATATTCACCCCCCTCTAGGCGACATCTCGTCCTTTCAGCTTGCTATAAAGCTGCCCCTTCGTCCTCATTTTCCCCCTTCGCTGCGCCAATTGACAAGGTAAAAACTTGTCAATGCCTACAAGTTGTAGACTTGGGTTTCGCGGAAGTAGAGGGCAAGTAGATCTCGAAGGTTTCAGCCGAAAAGGTGCTCGACTGCTAAAAGCTAGGGTTGTGTTGACAATGAGATTGATCCTTTCTTTGTCCCTCGACTCCCCCTTATATAGGAGGCGGAGCCGAGGGTTTCGTATTACACAAGTTACAAAATGCCGGGAGACTCTTTGAGTCCGTCCCGTAAAGTTACAGGTCTCTGTATTCCTAATATATCTCTATTTACCATAGTCGACGCTTTAATGGGCTTCCGGGCTTCACAAACTTCGGGTCGTGGACCTTCAGTAAACTCCGGGTACCTTCTTCGGCAGGCCCATCCGGGATGCCTATGTCACTTGGGGCCTCGTCATCAACATCGATGACATTGGAGCATGCTGGTGATAGTGCCAGAAACTCTTCCAAAGTATCTCGAGGGGAAAGATTTTCGTGAATGCTAGCTAGTTGCTACTTGCTAATAATATCCATATCAAGAGGGATACCTAGTTAACCACACGGAAAAAGACAGTCGCCGCTCTCCAAAACCCTAGCCGCCTCCACTTTAGCCTCCTCCATAGATCGGTTCCCCCTCCTCCGGTCGGCTTCGCCGGTGTCGGGAGGAGTGGGGAACCCGATCTATGCGTGGAGTTTCCAATAAAAATAGTATTTTTGGTTGATCGTCTTCTTGTTGGTTTCCCCTCAATGGAGCTGACATCATCTGCAATAAGTGATCCTCGGGCTTTTGTTCGACGACGAGATCTCCTTCCCGACGTTAATGGTGGTGTTGAAAGATTAAATTCCTCTAGGTATGGGCCTTCAGATCTTGCTTCGCCAGATCGATTTTGGATCTTTTGTCGTTGTTACCGCGAGGAGGATTATCCTCTTAGTTTTTGTCCCGCCTGCTACGCCCTCGACAATGGTGATTCGTACTCTTGGCTCTCCATCGATGTTGGCATGGCTAGTCGGTTGCTATTCCCTGACATACTAGTGTTGATACTCTTGCCGATGTTGAACGACTGATTTAATGGTTGCACGAGTGCACACAGCCTTGGTATTGCGGCTCAATTTAAAATTATAGGAGAACCTTTGTCGGTATTTACAGCTTTATGGTTTGTTATCTATCTTTGACTGCCTTCCGAAGAGTACAAGATTGTCTTCTGGAAGAAGAAAGAATTTGAAGACCTCGAAAATTTGTTAGTATCTTTTAGACTTTATTTTGTATAATCGTTGGAGTCAGCTCGTGTATCTCTACTATGTACTATTTGTTATTATAAATATATGTGGTATTGATTATAAAAAAAAAGGATACCTAGTTAAACAAAAAGAACAACGTTTTAAGGACACGCTGATTTCTCAAAGCCATTGTAGAAGACATAATACAGAGAAAATATTAGATTCACAAACTGCACAATAATATTTTTTATGGCCGGAAATACCGACATAGGCCCTTATTCGGGCTTCACGATGATGACGAACGGCAATAGGATACACTATTCCCGTACAACATCAATAACACCTTTAATACTACATAGCCATAATTTAATATCTCAAATAATTCAATATGAGATTATATAGACCATGGTCACTACCTCATGTTGAGTTACTTGAGACAAGATTTAAATGAGAGAAATACTTCTCATATGATTTAATAAATAGTTTCGACAATATAAATGGACTAGATAGAGCCATAAAGCCATTACTTAATCTAGACCATGATCATACAAACAACTAGGTGATATTTTTACATATCTAAGTAGAGTATGTGAAATGTGGTTTATGAGAGTTGGAATCAACTCAAAATCACTTAGGGTTGATTTTTAATAATTGTTTGAATTTGCAAAAGGCCCTACCTTGTTATTTTTATCACATTATTTTTATAACGAATCTAGGGTTGAGACCAGGGTAGTTATTTAGATAATTTTCAAAGCTTTCCAAATATATAAAATTTATTAAATTTGGCCAAGTAGATTTATTTCTATGCAATTTTGAAAATGGAACCAGTAAGCAAATTAACTAATTCGAAATGTTTGAAATTAAACGAATTGGGCTTAGGCGGGAAACTAGCTGGGCCACAGAGAGAAAAATAAAACGGGCCGGCCCACTTCGCGTCTCGCACGAGCAGGCCGCCTGACAGCGGGCTCCACCTGTCAGTCTCACTTAACAAGCGAAACGGTATGGGCTATTCTGGGGCGTTGGATTAGATGGGGATCGGACGGCGCACGGACGTCGTCATCTCCGGCGAGAGACGGGCACTGGCGCGGCGAGACCAGGGGGTCGGCGGCTCACCGGCGGCGTGGTGATCGTCGGAGAGGTGCTGCGGCGGTGTTGTGGACGACGGCGAGGCTCCAGGAACAAACGGCAGCTCCGGGGTGGCTTCTGGCGTCTCCTCCTTCCGCGGCGGCTTCACGGGCTCCGGCGGTGAAATTGGGCGGCGCTGGTGACTAATGTGGAGCGGCGAGTGGACGAGGAGAGTGAGAGAGGAGAGGGGAAGCTTGCGGTGTGAAGAAATCGAGCGAGGAGGGGCTCCTTTTATAGCGGCTGGGCGAGGCCGAGGCGCTGCGGAGGTGGCGATTATGGCGACTTCGCTATAGGGGCGCAGAGGGGCTGGCGCTGACGCAGGCGAGTTGGCGGGGTCAGTGCGGTGACGCAGCGCTTGACGGCGGTGAAAATGATGCAGCGACGAGGACAGGCGCGTGACGGAGGCGCACGGTACCGCGGCGGAAGTCGTCGATGGTGACAACGGCCACCGTCCTCTCCGGCACATGTGAGCGTGTCTGGGGAGTTGCTGGATCACTGTGGAGTGCGTGTGCGCGCGGAGGGGTCAAGGGGAGGACGAGGGTGACGAGGGGCAGTGACGCTCTGGCGCGTCCAGGGCTTGTCGCGGCGCGCTCTGGCGCGTCGTGGGCGCCACTGGGCACGCTCGGGCTGGCGCGTGTGCTGGTCCTCTCGGTCGATGGTGAGCACTGGCTGGTCCAGGAGAGTGAGGAGGAGAGCGTTGACATGGTTGTGCACGATGGAATTGACCAGAGGGAGAGAGGGCATGTGTGTGCTCATGTCATGCCACGACATGACATAGTTCATGCATATTTTGTACAAAAGAGGGTGTCTCTGGTCCTGGCATGATGCAAGGAGTGAGAGAGAGTACTGATGATGACCTAGGGTTGATGGTTAGGGCAATAAACCGCTGGGTTTTTGAGTGTAGAGAGTTGGTGGATATGGTGCACACAAGGTGCTCGGTAAAATGGCCGCAAGAAAGTAATTTTGGAATTTTTCAGTGAATTTTGGTGGAGTCAAATCATATAATATTTGAAGCATAATGATGGTGGTGGTGCTCAAAATTGAGTTGATTTGCAAAATTTCAAATTGTGTATGATCTTGTTTTTGTTTCAATGTTGCTACTTTGCTTGATCATAATTTGTAATCTAGCAAGAATTTGCAGAGGTGTGTTTGAGCAAAGTTGTTCACCTTGATGTGGTCTTGAATGAGGTGCAAAGAGTTGAGGTGGTTTAGTTTCAAAATCTCTTAATACAGAGGCTCAAAGTAGGTGTCATGTTAAAATTGGCAGATTTGACCATTATCTCATGTGAGCATAATTTGATTTCAAATTTGATTTGATTTGAGTTTATTTGATTCAAAAAGTGTTATTAAGTGTTTAGTAACATTGTACAAACAATGGCACAAGCCAAATTGGCCTAGATCAAAGTTTTGCAAAATGTCCATAAGCATATGCATGTATTGAATTTGTTATTTTTCTATTTCTTTTTTCCTTTCTCTTTTCTTGATCCTTGGATCATATGTTAGGGTTTAGCATCATTGCTAGGCACACATACAAGCATCATGGAAATAGCACAAGAATTAAACATGGGTACTATGCATAGCACATGTATTAATAAAAGTTTTTGTTGGTTCTCATTTTTGGAATATTGGAAACTCCTTTTCTTTATTTATGGAAATTTTGGATGTTACAAAACCTTCCCCCTTACAAAAGATCTCGTCCTGAGATCTTAAAGAAAAACTAGGTACTAAAGAGATCTGGGAATTCAGTCCTCATGTAGTCTTCTCGCTCCCAAGTGGCTTCGTCTTCGGTATGGTTGCTCCATTGAATCTTCAGGAACTTGATACTCCTGGTGCGGGTGGTTCTGAAAGCTTCTTCCAGGATGCGAATAGGTACTTCGCAATACGTCAAGTCCTTGTTGATATCCACCGATCTGTGATCAATGTTCTTGAAAACCTCGATCTTCTCTGGCACTTCCAAGCACTTCCGGAGTAAGGAGATGTGAAACACGTCGTGCACAGCCGACATTTCTTCTGGCAGTTCCAGTTGATAAGATACTTATCCACGGCGACTCAGAACTTTGAAGCGTCCAACATATCGAGGTGCAAGCTTTCCTCTAAGATGGAATCTCTGCATTCCTTTGAGGGGTGATACTTTAAGATAGACAAAATCTCCGATCTCGAAGGTCATCTCTCGGCGTCTCTTGTCGGCGTAACTCTTCTGTCTTGATTGCACAGTCTTGAGGTATTCGCGGATCTTGTGCACCTTTTCTTCAGCTTCTCGGAGAACATCTGGTCCAAAGACTTGGCTCTCTCCGACTTCCGACCAATTCAAAGGGGTACGACACTTCCTTCCGTACAGGGCTTCAAAGGGGGCCATTTGTAAGCTGGCTTGATAACTGTTGTTGTACGAGAATTCTGCGTAAGGTAGGCAGTCTTCCCACTTGGATCCATATTCCAGTACACATGCTCTCAACATATCTTCCAATATCTGGTTGACTCTTTCAGTCTGTCCATCAGTCTGCGGGTGATATGCTGTGCTGAAATTCAGCCGGTTCCTAGTCCTTCATGTACTTTCTGCCAGAATCTGGAGGTGAATTGGGATCCTCTATCTGACACAATTGACTTTGGGGTTCCGTGCAGGGCGACTATTCTTGAGATGTATAACTCAGCTAGCTTAGGGCCTTGATAAGTGGTCTTGACGGGGATGAAATGGTCTACCTTGGTTAATCTATCGACCACTACCCAAATAGAATCATTTCCTTTGCTTGATTTGGGCAGTCCAGTGATGAAGTCCATTAGAATCCCACTTCCATTCCGGAATCTGTAACGGTTGCAACAGTCCTGCGGGTCGTTGATGTTCTGCTTTGACTCTCTTACAGATATCACACTTAGCGATGTAGCTTCCGATCTCTCGCTTCATTCCATGCCACCAAAATTGTTCCTTCAAATCTTGATACATCTTGGTTCCTCCGGGATGAATGGAGTAAAGGGTGTCGTGGGCTTCCTTCGGGATGACTTGCTTCAACTCCGAATCCGATGGCACACATAAGCGTCCGTTGTATCAAAGCACTCCTTCTTCATCTTCGGTGAATCCCGGTGCCTTTCCTGCAGCTATTTGGCTCTTGATTCCGTCAATGCTAGCATTTCCTTTCTGGGCTTCCTTGATCTGGCTAATCAAAGTAGGCTGAAGCTCAATGCTTGCTAGGTATCCTTCACTAACTAGCTCCAGTCTAAACTGCTCAAACTCTTGATATAGGCTAGGTTGTTCGGCTGCGATCATGGAGTTCAACTGACACGGCTGTCTACTCAAAGCATCCGCTACCACATTGGCCTTGCCGGGGTGGTAGTGAATTTCTAGGTCATAATCCTTAATCAATTCTATCCATCTTCTCTGCCTCATGTTCAGCTCCTTCTGAGTGAAAATATACTTCATGCTCTTGTGATCTGAGTAGATCTCGCATCGATTACCCATGAGGTAATGACGCCAAACTTTCAGGGCTAAAACTACGGTACGCAAGCTCTAAGTCATGGGTTGGATAATTCTGCTCATGTTGCTTTAGTTGTCTAGACAGATAAGATATCACCTTGCCTTCTTGCATCAACACACATCCAAGACCAATCTTGGATGCGTCACAATAGATGTTGAATGGCTTGGTGATGTCCGGCATGATTAGGATTGGGGCTGTGGTTAATCTTGCCTTGAGCTTCTGGAAGCTCTCTTCACATTTGTCCGTCCATTCAAACTTCTAGTCCTTCTTCAACAGTTGAGTCATCGGTCTTGCGATGCTTGAAAATCCTTCAACAAATCTGCGGTAATATCCTGCTAATCCAAGAAATGCGCGGACCTCGGTCTGAGTGGTTGGGACTTTCCATTCTGCAACGGTCTTGATCTTGGCGGGATCTACGGCAATTCCTCCTGCAGACAAGATATGTCCCAGGAATCCTACTTCCTTCAACCAAAACTCACACTTGCTCGAACTTGGCGTAGAACTTGTGCTGCCTAAGGCTTTCTAAGATAACCTCCAAATGTTGCTCACGTTCTTCTTCTAATTTGGAGTAGATAAGGATGTCGTCGATGAAGACAACGACAAACTTATCCAAAAAGTTCATGAAGATCTTGTTCATGAGGTTCATGAAATAAGCGGGGGCATTGGTTAATCCAAATGACATGACGTTGTACTCATACAACCCATATCTGGTGGTGAAGGCAGTCTTTGGGATATCCGTTGCATGGATCTTCAGCTGATGATAACCAGTCCTAAGATCAATCTTAGAGAACACGGTGGCACCGATCAACTGGTCAAACAGGTCTTCTATCTGTGGCAAGGGGTATTTATTCTTGATGGTGACATCGTTAAGCTTACGGTAATCCGTACATAAACGAGTGGCACTGTCCTTTTTGTCCACAAACAAAACTGGTGATCTCCAGGGTGATGCACTTGGTTGAATCAAACCTTTGGCTAGCATATCATCTAGTTGCTTTTTCAGTTCCACTAGCTCTGTCGGGTTCATACTATAGGCTCTCTGGGCTATAGGTCCTGTTCCAGGGATTAACTCAATGACAAACTCGATATACCGATCCGGGGGCATACCGGGTAGATCATCGGGAAACACATCGGGGTATCTACGAGACGACCCTAATTTGATCCAAAGTTGGCTTGGCTAAACTCTGGTTGCAGGTAAACTTTCCGGGCAGCCTTTCAGATATGTGTTCTACTAATACTCTGGTGCTACTAGTCATGGTGATGGCCTTCTTGGCACAATCAATCAATCCATGGTGTTTGGACATCCAATCCATACCCAGTACTACTTCCAAACCTTTTGCTCCCAAAACAATCAAATTTGCATAAAAATCTATCTCATGAATTCTGATGGGCACATCTTTGCAAATTTTTCTAGATTTTGTTGTTGAACCAGGTATTTGAACTATCATGACATGCTTCAAACTGATTGGTTGAATTTTACTAGTGCATGCAAAATCTTCAGTGACAAACGAATGCGATGCTCCAGAATCAAACAACACTCTTGCAGTGCCGAGTTAACGGATAACATACCCAGTACAACATCCGGTGCTTCCCGAGCTTCTTCCGCACTCATGTGAAAGATGCGGCCGCCGTGGTTGTTGGGGGTGAACTTTCTGCCGGTGGAGACACGGCGTTGCCGCTGAGCAAGGTGCGGCGGTGTTGGGGGTGGTCTTGGCTAACTTCTTGGGGCACTCGTTGGAGTAGTGTCCCACTGTTCCGCATTCATAACAAGTCACCGTTGACTTGTCCTTGGGGGTTACGGGGACGGCGTTGCTCCCAGTCCTTGGAGCGATATTGGGGTTGTTGTAGCCTGGGGCTCTCATCGGTGCACGGTTGAAGTTGGGGTTGTGGTTGGCATGGGGGTTGCTGTTGTTGTGGCCTCCTGGCCTAGGGTGTCCTCCACTCCGGTTCTGAAAACCCGGACGTGACAACTACATATGGGGCTTGTTGTTCCTTGGGGCGAAACCTCCGCTTGAGCTGGGGCGATACCTTGGGGTATTGCTGGGCCCACTCTGGTGCATCATGCGGCGTTTGCGGTTCTCGTTGGCTTGGTGGAGTTTTCCCTCCATCTGGATGGCGGAATCCACCAGGGCTTCAAGGTCGGCAAAGGGATGTTGACTAGCACAGTCTGCATCTCGTCGTGCAGTCCGTTCAGGAATCTTTCCTTCCTTTTCTCTGTGGTGCGGTCTCATTCGGGGCGTACCTTGACAAGGTGAGAAACCTGTCGCGGTATTCCACCACCGACATCCTACCCTGCTTGAGTTCCCGGAACTCATCCCTCATCTTCTTAATCAGACCCGGGGGCACGTGATATTGCTGAACTTGAGCTTGAAATCTGCCCAAGTCATGATCTGTCCGGCATTCATGGCACGGGTGCTGGTCCACCAGGCACGGGCAGGTCCCGCTAGGTAATGAGTGGCGAACACACTACAAGAAAAGTTGCCATGGCCGACGAAGTTGAAGTCGCGCCGTGGTTGCTGGTGTACCATGGCCGACGATTTTTGGTCTCTCCGTTGTGCATGTCAAAACGTTTTTTTTTCTCATTTTTGAGGCCACCTAGCCCGACGAAAACGGCCAAAACGTCGCGTATGGTGGCCCGGGACGTGGTGCATCTCGAAATCTCGGGTTCGCCGGCCGAGTCAACGCAAATCCGCACCGCCCAGGGATGCAGGGCCCAGATGGCAGCCTCTCGACATTGTTTTTTTCTCGATCGCGCCATCTCGTTCAACGCTCTCCGATCGAGCCGTTTACGATGCGGGATCATGGGTCCCGCATGTCATCCTCTATGAACCAAAATTCGTTCTATTCTTGGATTTTTTGACCCCCGATTTCTCGGCTACTTCCTTTTTCTTTTGATCCCTTGCCGCCTTGGAAACGTTGAGACCGCTGGCTGCTAAATGGGACCCGCATGTCATCCTCTATGTGCAATCAACTTTATTTTCTTGGAGTTTTTTTTGGCACCTCATATTTGGTCACTTGCCTTTTTCTTTCGATCCCCTGCCGCCTCTCAAATGGTGATACCACTGCTGCTAAATGGGACCCGCATGTCATCCTCTATGTACTATAAAACTTTCTTTTCTTGGATTTTTTTGGCACCTCATATTTGGTCACTTACCTTTTTCTTTCGATCCCCTGCCGCCTCCCAAACGGTGAGACCGCTGTCGCTAAATGGGACCCGCATGTCATCCTCTATGTACTATAAAACTTTCTTTTCTTGAATTATTTTTGGCTCCCGATATTTGGTCACTTGCCTTTTTCTTTCGATCCCGTGCAGCCTCTCAAACGGTGATACCGCTCGTCGCTAAATGGGACCCGCATGTCATCCTCTATGTACAATCAAGTTTCTTTTCTTGAATTATTTTTGGCTCCCGATATTTGGTCACTTGCCTTTTTCTTTCGATCTCATGCCACGTTTAAAACGTTGAGGAACCCGCGAGCTCATGGGACCCGCATGTCATCCTCTATGTCCATCAACTTTCTTTTCTTGGATTTTTTTGACCCCCTAATTTCTGGCTACTTTCTTTTTCTTTTGATCTCAAATCGCATTTGAAACGTTGGGACCGCTGCTGCAAAATGGGACCCGCATGTCATCCTGTATGTACAATAAAAGTTTCTTTTCTTGGATTATTTTCCACCCTCTGATTTTTGGTCACTTGCCTTTTTCTTTCGATCTCATGCCGCCTTTGAAAACGTTGAGGAACCTGCTGGCTCATGGGACCCGCATGTCATCCTGTATGTACTATAAAAGTTTTTTTCTTGGATTTTTTCTTTTGATCCCCTGCCGCCTTGGAAATGTTTGAGTAAGCTGCTGACTCATGGGACCCGCATGTCATCCTCTATGTACAATCAACTTTCTTTTTTTCATCTCAAGTCGCATTTGAAACGTTGAGACCGCTGCTGCTAAATGGGACCCGCATGTCATCCTCTATGTACAATAAAGTTTCTTTGCTTGGATTATCTTTGGCTCCTGATATTTTGTCACTTGCCTTTTTCTTTCGATCTCATGCCGCCTTTGAAATGTTGAGTAATCTGCTGGCTCATGGGTCCCGCATGTCATCCTCTACGAACAATAAAAGTTTCCTTTCTTGGAGTTATTTTTGACCCCTAATTTCCGGCTATTTGCCTTTTTCTTTTGATCTCCTGCCCCCTTTGAAACGATGAGGACGTCGTTGGTAGGTCGGTCCCACATGTCATCCTCTATGAACAATAAAAGTTTCCTTTGATGGATTTATTTTGAACCCCTAATTAATTTCTGGATATTTCCTTTTTTTTTCTTTTGATCCCCTGTCGCCTTGGAATCGTTGAGGATCTTGCTCGCCTCATGGGTCCCGCATGTCATCCTCTCAGAACGGTAAATGTTTCTTTTCTTGGATTTTGTTTACCAAATGATTTTTTGCTTATTTTTTCTTTCGATCTCCTGCCGCCTTTAAAACGTTGAGGACGCTGCTGGCTCACGGGTCCCGCATGTCATCCTCTCAGAACGAAAATGTTCCTTTTCTTGGATTTTTTTACCAACGGATTTTTGGTTTATTTTTTCTTTCCATCCCCTGCCGCCTTTAAAATGTTGACGACGCTGCTGGCTCATGGGTCCCCGATGTCAGCCTCCCCGTACAAGAAACATGTGATATCTTGATTATTTTGCAGACAATAAACAGTGTATTGCGCTCCGAGCTATTGCAAACGGATAAATTAAATCTTTATTTTTACATAAACAAACTTATATGTTGAATCTCCTTGTTTTTTGTTTTTGCGAAGCATAGGATTTTCCTTTTTTTTTGGAAAAATCCGAACTTTCCTGTTTTGGAGTGGGCTGAAATTGTACGAGTCAAAAGGCCCATCAGGATAGTTCGAAGGCCCAGATGTCCAGATGCAGCCCAATTGAAATCTTTCTTTTCCATGATTTTTTTCACCCCCTCATTTCTGGCTACTTCATTTTTTTTTTGGTCCTGTGCCGCCTTGGAAACGTTGAGACCGCTCTTTGCAAAATGGGACCCGCATGTCATCCTCTATGTACAATAAAATTTATTTTCTTGGATTATTTTTGGCTCCTGATATTTGGCACTTGCCTTTTTATTTTGATTTCATGCCACGTTTGAAACGTTGAGGAACCTGCTGGCTCATGGGACCCGCAAGTCATCCTCTATGTGCTATAAAAGTTTATTTTCTTGGATTTTTTTTCACCCTCTGATTTTTGGCTCCATATATTTGGTCACTTGCCTTTTTCTTTCGATCTCATGCCACGTTTGAAACGTTGAGGAACCTGCTGGCTCATGGGACCCGCATGTCATCCTCTATGTACTATAAAAGTTCATTTTCTTGGTTTTTTTCCCCCTCTGATTTTTGGCTATTTCCTTTTTCTTTTGATCCCCTGCCGCCTTGGAAACGTTGAGTAAGCTGTTGGCTCATGGGACCCGCATGTCATCCTCTATGTCCATAAACTTTATTTTCTTGGATTTTTTGACCACCTAATTTCGGCTACTTTCTTTTTCTTTTGATCTCAAGCCGCATTTGAAACGTTGGGACCAGTTGCTGCAAAATGGGACCCACATGTCATCCTCTATGTACAATAAAAGTTTCTTTTCTTGGATTATGTTTCACCCTCTGATTTTTGGTCACTTGCCTATTTCTTTCGATCTCATGCCGCCTTTGAAAACGTTTAGGAACCTGCTGGCTCACGGGACCCGCATGTCATCCTCTATGTGCTATAAAAGTTTATTTTCTTGGATTTTTTTCACCCTCTGATTTTTGGCTATTTCCTTTTTCTTTTGATCCCTGCCGCCTTGGAAACGTTGAGTAAGCTGCTGGCTCATAGGTCCCACATGTCAGCCTGTATGAACGATAAAGCTTTCCTTTCTTGGAGTTTTTTTACCCCTAATTTCTGGCTACTTTCTTTTTCTTTTGATCTCAAGCCGCATTTGAAACGTTGGGACCACTGCTACAAAATGGGACCTGCATGTCATCCTCTATGTAAATAAAGTTTCTTTTCTTGGATTATCTTTGGCTCCTGATATTTTGTCACTTGCCTTTTTCTTTCGATCTCATGCCGCCTTTGAAACGTTAAGTAAGCTGCTGGCTCATGGGCCCCGCATGTCATCCTCTACGAACAATAAAAGTTTCCTTTCTTGGAGTTATTTTTTACCCCTAATTTCTGGCTATTTGCCTTTTTCTTTTGATCTCCTGCCCCCTTTGAAACAATGAGGACGTTGTTGGCAGGTCGGTCCCACATGTCATCCTCTATGAATTATAAAACTTTCCTTTGATGGATTTATTTTGAACGCCTAATTAATTTCTGGATATTTCCTTTTTTTCTTTTGATCCCCTGCCGCCTTGGAATCGTTGAGAATGCTGCTGCCTCATGGGTCCCGCATGTCATCCTCTCAGAACGGTAAATGTTTCTTTTCTTGGATTTTGAATACCAAATGATTTTTGGCTTACTTTTTCTTTCGATTTCCTGCCGCCTTTAAAACGTTGAGGACGCTGCTGGCTCACGGGTCCCACATGTCAGCCTCTAACATTAAACGCTGAGGATGCTGCTACCTCATGGGTCCCGCATGTTATCCTCTCAGAACGAAAATGTTTCTTTTCTTGGATTTTGTACCAACATATTTTTGGTTTATTTTTTCTTTCCATCCCCTGCCGCCTTTAAAATGTTGACGACGCTGCTGGCTCATGGGTCCCCGATGTCGGCCTCCCCGTATAAGAAACATGTGATATCTTGATTATTTTGCGGACAATAAACAATGTATTTTGCTACGAGCTATTGCAAAGGGATAAATTAAATCTTTATTTTTACATAAACAAACTTATATGTTGAATCTCCTTGTTTTTTTGTTTTTGCGAGGCATAGGACTTTCCTGTTTTGGAATGGGTTGAAATTGTACGAATCAAAAGGCGTCCAGCGGGATAGTTTGAAGGCCCAGATGGCCAGAAGCAGCCTTATTGAAATATTCCTTTTCTTGGATTTTTTTGACACCCTTATTTCTGGCTACTTCCTTTTTCTTTTGGTCCTGTGCCGCCTTGGAAACGTTGAGACCGGCTCGCTGCAAAATGGGACCCGCATGTCATCCTCTATGTACAATAGAAGTTTCTTTTCTTGGATTATTTTTGGCTCCTGATATTTGGCACTTGTCTTTTTCTTTCGATCTAATGACGACTTTGAAACGTTCAGACCGCTGCTGCAAAATGGGACCCGCATGTCATCCTCTATGGACAATAAAGTTTCTTTTCTTGGATTATTTTTGGCTCCTGATATTTGGTCACTTTCCTTTTCCTTTCGATCTCATGCCGTCTTTGAAACGTTGAGGAAGGCTGCTGGCTCATGGGTCCCGCATGTCATCCTCTATGAACAATAAAAGTGTCCTTCATTGGATTTATTTTTTACCCCTAATTTCCGGCTATTTGCCGTTTTCTTTTGATCCCCGCCCCCTTTGAAACGACGAGGACGCTATCGGCGGGTCGGTCCCACATCCTCTATGAACAATAAAAGTTTCCTATGATGGATTTATTTTTGACCCCTTTTGATCCCCTGCCGCCTTGGAATCGTTGAGGATGCTGCTGCCTCATAGGTCCCGCATTTCAGCCTCTCAGAACGGTAAGTGTTTCTTTTCTTCGATTTTTTTACCAACTGATTTTTGGCCTTTGTCTTTCGATCTTCTGCCGCCTTTAACACGTTGGGGACGCTGCTGGCTCAGGGGTCCCACATGTCAGCCTCTATGAACAATAAACCTTTACTTTGTTTGATTTATTATTGACCCATAATTTCTTGGTATTTGCCTTTTTCTTTCGATCTCATGCCGCCTCTGAAACGTTGAAACACTGCTGGCTCAGGGGTCCCTGTCAGCCTCTATGAACAGTAAAAGTTTCCTTTGTTTGATTTATTTTTTACCCTAATTACTGGCTATTTTCCTTTTTTTATCCCCTGCCGCCTTTGAAACTAAGAGGACGCTGCTGGCCCATGGGTCCCACATCTCAGCCTCTCTGAACGATAAACCTTTCCTTTCTTTTTTTCGATCCCGTGCCGCCTTGGAAACGGTGAGACCGCTCCTGCAAAACGGGACCCATATGTCATCCTCTATGTACAATAAAAGTTTCTTTCCTTGGATTATTTTTGGCACCTGATATATGGTCACTTGCCTTTTTCCGATCCCCGCCTCCTTTGAAACATTGAGGACGCTATCGGCTCGTGGTTCCCACATGTCAGCCTCTATGAACAATAAACATTTCATTTCTTGGATTTATTTTTGACCGCTGATTTCTGGCAACTTTGCTTTTTTCTTTCGATCCCCTGCCGCCTTTGTTAAAGTTGAGGACGCTGCTGCAAAAAGCGTCCCACATGTCAGCTTCTCTGTACGATAATTGTTTCCTTTCTTGGATTTTTTTTCCATGGCTGGCCGATGGGTCCCTGATACGTCTCAAACGTATCTATAATTTCTTATGTTCCATGCTACTTTTATGATGATACTCACATGTTTTATACACACTTTATGTCATTATTATGCATTTTCCGGCACTAACCTATTGACGAGATGCCGAAGAGCCGATTCTTTGTTCTACGCTGTTTTTGGTTTCAGAAATCCTACAAAATAAATATTCTCGGAATTGGACGAAATCAACGCCCAGGGTCTTATTTTTCCACGAAGCTTACAGAAGACCGAAAGGATTACGAAGTGGGGCGACGAGGCGCCGCCACGCCAGGGCCGCGCGGCCAGGTCTGGGCCCGCGCCGCCCTGTTGTGTGGGGCCCTCGTGTCGCCCCTAAACCTACCCTTCCGCCTACTTAAAGCCTTTGTCGTGAAACCCCTAGTACCGAGAGCCACGATACGGAAAACATTACTGTGACGCCGCCGCCGCCAATCCCATCTCGGGGGATTCAGGAGATCGCCTCCGGCACCCTGCCGGAGAGGGGAATCATCTCCCGGAGGGCTCTTCATCGCCATGATCGCCTCCGGATCGATGTGTGAGTAGTTCACCCCTGGACTATGGGTCCATAGCAGTAGCTAGATGGTTGTCTTCTCCTCATTGTGCCATCATGTTAGATCTTGTGAGCTGCCTATCATGATCAAGATCGTCTATTTGTAATGCTACATGTTGTGTTTGTTGGGATTCGATGAATATTGAATACTATGTCAAGTTGATTATCAATCTATCATATATGTGTTGTTTATGTTCTTGCATGCTCTTCGTTGCTAGTAGAGGCTCTGATGCGCGTGAGACACACGTCCGTTGGGAACCCCAAGAGGAAGGTGTGATGTGCACAGCAGTAAGTTTTCCCTCAGAAAGAAACCAAGGTTTATCGAACCAGGAGGAGCCAAGAAGCACGTTGAAGGTTGTTGGTGGCGGAATGTAATGGGGCGCAACACCAGGGATTCCGGCGCCAACGTGGAACCTGCACAACACAACCAAAGTACTTTGCCCCAACGTAACAGTGAGGTTGTCAATCTCACCGGCTTGCTGTGAACAAAGGATTAACCGTATTGTGTGGAAGATGATTGTTTGCGAAGAACAATAAAGAACAAGTATTGCAGTAGATTGTATTTCAGATGTAAAGAATAGACCGGGGTCCACAGTTCACTAGTGGTGTCTCTCCCATAAGATAAATAACATGTTGGGTGAACGAATTACAGTTGGGCAATTGACAAATAAAGAAGGCATAGCAATGCACATACATATATCATGAAGAGTACTATGAGATTTAATCAGGGCATTACGACAAAGTACATAGACCGCCATCCGACATGCATCTATGCCTAAAAAGTCCACTTTCGAGTTATCATCCGAACCCCTTCCGGTATTAAGTTGCAAACAACAGGACAATTGCATTAAGTATGGTGCGTAATGTAATCAACACAAATATCCTTAGACATAGCATCGATGTTTTATCCCTAGTGGCAACAACACATCCACAACCTTAGAACTTTCCGTCACTTGTCCAGATTTAATGGAGGCATGAACCCACTATCGAGCATAAATACTCCCTCTTGGAGTCACAAGTATCAACTTGGCCGAGCCTCTACTAGCAACGGAGAGCATGCAAGAACATAAACAACTCATATATGATAGATTGATAATCAACTTGACATAGTATTCAATATCCATCGGATCCCAACAAACACAACATGTAGGATTACAAATAAACGATCTTGATCATGTTAGGCAGCTCACACGATCGAACATGATAG
>NC_061509.1:61097401-61162519 GCF_022539505.1 Lolium rigidum
TGGTGTTTGGTGTAATCAAAGTACCTTTCCGGTATAAGTGATTTACATGATCTCATGGTCATAAGGACTAGGTAACTATGTATCGAAAGCTTATAGCAAATAACTTAATGACGAGATCTTATGCTATGCTTAATTGGGTGTGTCCATTACATCATTCATATAATGATATAACCTTGTTATTAATAACATCCAATGTTCATGATTATGAAACTAATCATCCATTAATCAACAAGCTAGTTTAAGAGGCATACTAGGGACTTCTTGTTGTCTACATATCACACATGTACTAATGTTTCGGTTAATACAATTATAGCATGACATATAAACATTTATCATAAACATAGAGATATAAATAATAACCACTTTTATTATTGCCTCTAGGGCATATCTCCTTCACGAAAGTACATAAATCCAAGTCACTTTTTTCATAATGGAGAAAGTAAAATAAAACATAAATATCTTATTTGAAAATGGCAGTCTAAAAAGTTTATACCTCAATTTTATTGTGTCCGTTAGGAATTAATTCCTTTTCATGGATTATATAATATTTTATTGTACAACATTAAGTGGTCGCCTGCGCATGTGCGCGGGCCACTATCCTAGTTATGAGAAATGCACACGCTATGGAGGAACTCTCACTATATTGGCCTTCTAAATTTTTCACCCATTTCGGCAATTGGTGCCAATGGGGGAGAAGTTTGGAGGGTTTAAGGGAATTTGGTTATGTCTTTGCTTTGTGCTTAAGCATGTGCCTTTATTGCATTGCATCTTGTTGCTTTGCATAGTTGAATATTTAGAGGAAACTCCACTAGGCTTTGAATGCCAATATATGCAATGAAAGTCAAGATCATTCACACATGCATATATTATAGGGGAGTTTGCTCTATATATTCAACTTATTTGTTACTTAAATTCCTTATATAAACCCTCTCAAAGAGATTGTCATCAATTACCAAAATGGGGGAGATTGAAAGTGCATGGAGCCCCCATGTGTGGTTTTGGTAATTAATGACAATCCCTATGGACTAATGTTTGCATTGAGTTATATTTGTAGGAGTTGTCCATAGGCAATTCTTGAACCATATGTTGGGTTCAAGGTTGCAATAAGAAGAAATTGATGAAGGATATCAAGTGTCAAGTATGTCTTGAAGATTAAGATGAAGTGAGCCCTCAAGTTACTTCAAGACATCAACATGATGAAGAATGAAGAAATGAAGTGCAAGTTCAAGATGAACCAACTCGAAGAGTTCATAAGCTTGAAGCTTGCCATGGAGAAATGATGTGCAAGTTCAAGATGAGCCATCTCGAAGAGATCCTTTGCTTGAGTCTTGCCATCCATATGGTGATCATGGATATGTGAAGATGCGCCGAAGAAGAAGCTCTCCCATGGTGGATTATGGGGGAGCAATCCACATGGTGGTCATGGTTATGTGAAGATGCGCCGAAGAAGAAGCTCTCCCATGGTGGTTTATGGGGGAGCAATCTACAAGACTTCGTCAAGCAAGCACAAGCAAGAAAGGCGTTCCATCTTGTTGAGGTCAAGATCGTCGTCATCAAGCTCAAGTGGAATGCGCAAGTATAAGGTTTGCTCTTGATAGGGTTTCTTTCTCACCGGTCTCATAGTGTAGTTGGAGACCGGTTTATAGTTTAGTTGCCGTACTATCAAGAGGGTTCTCGAGTGAGTAACTCGATCGTATCGTTCGGAGAGAGCTCAAACCTTTGCATCCTTGCATCATCTTTCTTGGTTGTTATTTGTACCTTATCCATGTGATGTTTTAGAGCTTGTGCTTATTCTCATGACAAGCTCTACTTCATCGAAAACGGATTTTGCATAGATCACTTGTTGCGTTTTCGAGTTTGGTTCATCATCTTTCTTGGTTATTATTTGGATCTTATCCATGTGATGATTTAGAGCTTGTGCTTATTCTCATGACAAGCTCTAGTTCATCAAGAATGGTTTTTGCACGGGCAACTTGTTGCATTTTCAAGATTGGAGGTTTCACCGGTATGTCTTTTTTAGATAGGTCAAACCTTTCATCATTTGTTTCTATCCTCCCTTGTTGTACTATGATGGTTTCCTGCATGATCTTGTAGAGCTTGTTCCTAGCTTTAAAACAAGCCCAAGATCATCAAAATCGGAGTCCGGATGCTAAAGTTATGCCCGTTTCGGTTTGATGTTTCTGCCAGTTTTCAGGGGGCGGATATTCCGGCCCAAGTTTGGGGCGGATAATCCGGCCCCCCGGAAAAATCCGGTTTTTGGACAAATCCGGGCAAATATCTGGCCAAATGTCCGGCCCCCATGCAGGGGCATGTTTTCTCATGGTCCTTAGCCGTTTTTCGGGGCCCGGATATTTTGCAAATATCCGGCCCGGAAAATCCGGCCTGAACTGACCCAAACGGTCATATTTTGATGGGAGGGGGTATTTAAGCCCCCCTTCTTCCTCCTTGGGCAGCTACCTCTTCCCCTTTGTGCTCTCCACCATTGTTGACCTTGAGAGCTTCCCTTTCCCTCTACTCCTCCTATGCTTCTTGAATCTTTTTGAGGGAAAAGGAAGAGGAGATCTAGATCTACATTCCTACCAATCAAATCCCTCTCTTTGTGAGGGGAATCCACTAGATCTAGATCATGGAGAAATTTGGTGTTCCTCCTCTTATTTGTTCTTCCTCTCTTATTCCCCCAATAGCTTTTGTAGCTTTGTTGGAATTTGAGAGAGAAGGACTTGAGCATCTTTGTGGTGTTCTTGCCATTGCATTTGGTGCATCGGTTTGAGTTCTCCACGGTGATTCGTGGTGGTGAAAACAAGAAGGTTGTTACTCTTGGGTTCTTGGAACCCTAGACGGATTCTAGGCCTTTGTGGCGATTTGTTGGGAGCCTCCAATTAAGTTGTGGATGTGTGCCCCAATCTTTGTGTAAGGCCCGGTTTCCGCCTCGAAGGAAATCCCTTAGTGGAACCGTGACCTAGGCCTTTGTGGCGAGGGTCACCGGAGATTTAGGTGAGGCGCCTTCGTGGCGTTCGGTGTGTGGTGTGAGTACCACATCTTGGGGTGAGGCCTTTGTGGCGTTGGTGTGCATCGAGCAACCACACCTCAAGGTGAGCCTCTTGTGGCGTTCGGGAGCACTAAGGAACCGCACCTCTCAACCGGAGATTAGCACTCGCAAGAGTGTGAACTCCGGGATAAATCATCGTCTCCCGCGTGCCTCGGTTATCTCTATACCCGAGCTCTTTACTTATGCACTTTACCTTGTGATAGCCATCGTGCTTGAAGTTATATATATCTTGCTATCACATACTTGCTTGTATTGCTTAGCATAAGTTGTTGGTGCACATAGGTGAACTCTTGCTTAGAATAAGTTGTTTGTGCACATAGGTGAACCATAGTATATAGGCTTTGGGCTTGACAAAGTAAACGCTAGTTTTATTCCGCATTTGTTAAGCCCATCTCGTAAAAGTTTTAAATCGCCTATTCACCCCCCCCTCTAGGCGACATCCGTGTCCTTTCACTAGTTTCATCAGCTCCAACATGTTGGCCAGAATTCGGTGTGACACTATTGATGTGCTCGAAGTGAAAGTGAAAGTGGCGAATGGTCAATATATGGCAACTAACAAGCTTGTGCCTGCCTTGTCTTGGTGGTCACAAGGATCAACATTCACTACACCCATGCGTGTGCTTGACCTTGGAGGATATGATGCCATCTTGGGTATTGATTGGCTCAAAACACACAACCCCATGACTACAGATTGGAACAAAAAGTTCACCTCATTTCCTTATCAAGGAAAGCAGATCACCCTGCACGGAGTTCAACCTGCTAGTGCAGCATGTCTCAAGGAGATTCCTATTGAACAATTTGCTAAATGGAATAAAGGAAATGAAGTGTGGGCAGCGGCCGTGGTCCATATTGAACCCACTGTAACACCGCAAGGATCATCAACTTCTCCACCAGAAATACAAGTTGTTCTCTCTCAATTTGAGTCAGTTTTTGCAGAACCTACCAAATTACCTCCACCACGGCAATATGATCACACTATACCTCTCAAAGCAGATGCTTCTCCATTCTATGTCAGGCCATATAGGTACAGTCCAGCTCATAAAGATGAGATTGAGCGACAAATTAGGGAAATGCTAGTTGCTGGCATAATTACTCCGAGCATGTCGCCTTTTGCTTCTCCAGTACTGTTGGTTCAAAAGAAAGATGGGTCCTGGAGATTTTGTGTGGACTATCGGCGCCTCAATGATCTTACAATCAAGAATGTTTTTCCAATGCCCATCATTGATGAACTTATAGATGAGCTTGCTGGTGCAAAGATATTTTCCAAATTGGATCTAAGGGCAGGTTACCATCAGATAAGAATGCTTCCAGCTGATGAACCCAAAACGGCATTCAAAACACACCAAGGGCACTACCAATTCAGAGTTATGCCCTTTGGCTTGTGCAATGCACCTGCAACATTTCAGTGTGTGATGAACACTATTCTCAAGCCGTGTTTACGCCGATCAGTGTTGGTTTTTATGGATGACATTCTGGTTTACAGTCCTTCTATGTCCGCACATATTGAACATTTGAAAGAAGTATTGACACTATTACAAGAAGAAAAGTTATACGTGAAAGCCAGCAAATGCTCTTTTGCTTGTACAACACTTGAGTACCTTGGACACATAATATATGTACAGGGCGTGGCTACTGATCCGAGAAAGACGCAGGCTAAGCAAGATTGGCCTCAGCCAACAACTGTCACGGAATTGCGTGGGTTTCTTGGCTTAACTGGTATTACAGAAAGTTTGTGAGAAATTACGGCATAATTGCCAAGCCACTTACATCCTTGCTAAAGAAGAAAGGATTCCTGTGGGATGACAATGCCACTGTGGCTTTTCAGGCTCTAAAAAAGGCCATGTCAACTACACCTGTTCTGCAGCTTCCAGATTTCCAAAAGCAGTTCACAGTGGAAACTGATGCTTGTGACACAGGTATCGGCGTTGTACTCATGCAAGACCAACATCCCTTGGCTTTCTTGAGCAAACCTTTGACTAAACAGCATCAGCAACTATCCATTTACGAGAAGGAATTTTTGGCTCTCATTATGGCAGTAGAACGGTGGAGACCATACCTGCAACGCGGAGAGTTTATTGTCAAGACTGATCATAGCAGTTTGACATTCTTGGAAAAACAGGAACTGCAGTCTCCTCTGCAGCGCAAGGCGATGGCAAGACTTATGGGGTTGCAGTTTCGCATTGTCTACAGGCAGGGCGCAGAGAACCACACTGCTGATGCCCTATCACTTATTGGCCATCTCCTGTCCATCCAGGCTTGTTCAGTTGTCCAGCCTGCTTGGTTACAAGAGGTAGTGAACTCTTATGTCACTGATCCTGATACTCAAGACAGACTCACTAGATTGACTCTATCAAGTCCAGATGAGCTGGGATATGAACTGTCTTAGGGCATAATCAAGATCAATGGCCGTATTTGGATTGGGAATAACGCTGCTCTCCAAACAAAAATCCTCGCAACTCTCCATGCTAGTGTTGTGGGCGAACACTCGGGAATCCAGGAAACTTACCAGCGAGTCAAGCGTTTGTTTGCTTGGAATAGAATGAAAGTTTCAGTAGAAGAATTCATCAAACAATGTGATGTTTGTCAGCATGCCAAGCATTCCAATGTTCATCCAGTTGGCCTCCTGCAACCACTTCCAGTCCCTGCTGGTGCGTGGAAGGATATCACCATGGACTTTGTTGAAGGATTGCCAACCTCTGAAGGATTCAATGTTATTTTGGTGGTGGTCGACATGTTCACTAAATACTCACACTTTATTCCATTACGACATCCTTACACTGCTCCTAAAGTGGCCCGGGTGTTCATTGACAACATTGTCAAATTACATGGCATGCCAAAGTCTATTAACTCAGACAGAGATACCATATTCACAAGCAACTTTTGGAAAGTATTGTTCAAGACCATGGGATCCAAACTGTAGTATACCACGACATACCATCCTCAAACTGATCGACAAAGTGAGAGAGTCAATCAGTGTTTAGAAATGTACCTGCGATGTGCTGCTCAGGATCAACCCAAACAGTGGAGAGCCTTGCTACCATTAGCAGAATTCTGATATAATTCAACCTTTCACACTGCTCTAGGATGTTCACCTTTTAAGGCATTGTATGGCCATGAACCAGATCTTGGAGCATTACCTGCTATCGACCCTGAATCTCCAGTGGCAGGTGTTATTTGGGATCGCACAACACAGTTGGACATTCTCAAGCAACGTCTGACTGAAGCTCAGAATAGAATGAAAATCTATGCAGATAGCAAGCGTTCTGAGCGCACATTCTAAGTGGGTGAACAAGTCTAGTTGAAACTGCAGCCGTATGCTCAAGCATCTGTGGTGAACAAGCCATATCCAAAATTGGCATACAAGTATTTCGGTCCGTACAAGATATTGGCCAAGATAGGACAGGTTGCCTATCGCCTGGACTTACCATCTAGCTCAAAGATTCACAATGTTTTCCATGTCTCCCAGTTGAAGGAGTATCATTCTGATTTCACCCCAGTTTTCACTGATCTTCCTGATCCACCTGAGTTGGACACTGCTGACACTCAACCTGAGAAGATACTTGATCGCAGATTAGTCAAGAGAGGTAATGCTGCTTTGCCCCAGGTGCTGATCAAGTGGACAAATATACCCGTAGATTCGGCTACATGGGAGAACTGGGAGACGTTGAAGGCCAAATTTCCTGCTGTGCTGACTTGGGGACAAGTCAGTTCTCATGGAGGGGAACCTGCCGTGTCCTAGGGCACGCCTTAGCCGTGCGATAGTTGGTGGCGCCTGGGTTGAGTTGGTAAGTGTGTGTGTGTGGTACCCTCCTGTCAGTGTAGGGCGTGTGTGGGTTGAGTCACGACATGTTATAAGCCGAAGCCTTGTAACTAAACAAGCCAAGTTGGAAGAAACGAATTCGAAGACGAAATCTCCTCTCTCTCTCGTTTTCATTTCTGTTTCTTCTTTCTTCCCTTGCAAGACACTGCAGGGTGGTTGGATCCTCACGCTGCCAATCATAGTAGCAAGGGGGATAGAACAACAGGGGACACACCGGGGACGCCGGACGCACCGAAAAGCGAGGCGGGGAGTAGCGGGGCCGACCCATCATCGGCACAATTGAATTTTAACCTAACCGTCGCCTACCTCGCGACGAAAATTATTGACGCGCAGCGACGGTGCGGTTCCCGCAGAGGCGCAGCGAAGCATCCGTCGCCGCCTAGCTCTGTGTGCCAGCGTTAATGAGCGTTGATACGTCTCCGACGTATCGATAATTTCTTATGTTCCATGCCGCATTATTGATGATATCTACATGTTTTATGCATACTTTATGTCATATTTATGCATTTTCCGGCACTAACCTATTAACGAGATGCCGAAGAGCCGGCTTGCTCTTTTCTGCTGTTTTTGGTTTCAGAAATCCTAGTAAGGAAATATTCTCGGAATTGGACGAAATCAACGCCCAGGGGCCTATTTTTCCACGAAGCTTCCAGAAGACCGAAGAGAATACGAAGTGGGGCCACGGGGCGCCGCCACACTAGGGCGGCACGGCCCAAGGGGGGCCCGCGTGGCCCTAGCGTGTGGGGCCCCCGTGACTCTCCCGACTCCGCCCTTCCGCCTACATATAGTCTTCGTCGCGAAACCCCCAGTACGGAGAGCCACGATACGGAAAACCTTCCAGAGACGCCGCCGCCGCCAATCCCATCTCGGGGGATTCAGGAGATCGCCTCCGGCACCTCGCCGGAGAGGGGAATCATCTCCCGGAGGACTCTTCACCGCCATGGTCGCCTCCGGAGTGATGAGTGAGTAGTTCACCCCTCGGACTATGGGTCCATAGCAGTAGCTAGATGGTCGTCTTCTCCTTATGTGCTTCATTGTCGGATCTTGTGAGCTAGCTAACATGATCAAGATCATCTATCTGTAATGCTATATGTTGTGTTTGTTGGGATCTGATGTCTACGGGTGCTTCTATTCTTGTAGACAGTGTTGGGCCTCCAAGAGCAGAGGTTTGTAGAACAGCAGCAAGTTTCCCTTAAGTGGATCACCCAAGGTTTATCGATCTCGGGGAGGAAGAGGTCAAAGATATCCCTCTCATGCAACCCTGCAACCACAAAGCAAGAAGTCTCGTGTGTCCCCAACACACCTAATAGGTGCACTAGTTCGGCGAAGAGATAGTGAAATACAGGTGGTATGAATAAATATAAGTAGTAGTGACGGCGCCAGAAAAGTGCTTGCTGGCGTGTGGTTGATGGTGGTAATATTGCAGGAAGTACAGATGCGATAAAAACGATGAAACAAGCAGCGGTAGCGATATTTAGGAACAAGGCCTAGGGATCATACTTTCACTAGTGGACACTCTCAACATTGATCACATAATAGAATAAATAGATAGATGCTAGACTCTACACTCTCTTGTTGGATGATGAACACCACTAACTCGTGTAGGATTACACGAACCCTTAATGCCGGAGTTAACAAGCTCCACAATATTCGATGTTCATGTTTAAATAACCTTAGAGTGCATGACAGATCAACATAACCAAACCAAGTACTAACATAGCATGCACACTCGTCACCTTCACACTACGAAAGGAGGCATAGATCACATCAATACCATCATAGCAATAGTTAACTTCATAATCTACAAGAGATCACAATCATAGCCTACACCAAGTACTACACGATGCACACACTTGTCACCATTACACCGTGCGGGAGGAATAAACTACTTTAATAACATCACTAGAGTAGCACACAGATAAATTGTGATACAAAACACATTGCAATCATAAAGGGATATAAATAAGCACTTCACTATGCCATTCATAACGGTGAATAAGTATTCTGTGAAATATAGCCTAAGAGACCCACACGGTGCACACACTCGTCACCTTTACACACGTGGGACAAGGAGTCTCCGGAGATCACATAAGTAAAACCCACTTGACTAGCATAATGACATCTAGATTACAAGCATCATCATATGAATTTCAATCATGTAAGGCAGCTCATGAGATTGTTGTATTGAAGTACATAGGAGAGAGATGAACCACATAGCTACCGGTACAGCCCTTAGCCTCGATGGAGAACTACTCCCTCCTCATGGGAGATAGCAGCGTTGATGAAGATGGCGGTGGTGTCGATGGAGGAGCCTTCCGGGGGCACTTCCCCGTCCCGGCGGCGTGCCGGAATAGAGACTCCTGTCCCCCAGATCTTGGCTTCGCGATGGCGGCGGCTCTGGAAGGTTTCTCGTACCGTGGCTTTTTTCGTATCGAGGTTTTAGGTCAGGGACCTTTATATAGGCGAAGAGGCGGAGTCGGAGGGTCGACGAGGCGACGACACAACAGGGGGGCGCGGCCCAGGCCCTGGCCGCGCCGCCCTATCATCTGGTGGCCCTGTGGCCCTCCTCTGCTGGCTCTCGGGTGTTCTGGAAGCTTTGTGGAAAAATAGGATGCTGGGCGTTGATTTCGTCCGATTCCGAGAATATTTCCTTACTAGGATTTCTGAAACCAAAAACAGCAGAAAACAAGCAATCGGCCCTTCGGCATCTCGTCAATAGGTTAGTTCCGGAAAACGCATAAATATGACATATAATGTGTATAAAACATGTAGATATCATCAATAATGTGGCATGAAACATAAGAAATTATCGATACGTCGGAGACGTATCAGCATCCCCAAGCATAGTTCCTGCTCGTCCCGAGCAGGTAAACGATAACAAAGATAATTTCTGGAGTGACATGCCATCATAACCTTGATCATACTATTGTAAGCATATGTAATGAATGCAGCGATCAAAACAATGGTAATGACATGAGTAAACAAATGAATCATAAAGCAAAGACTTTTCATGAATAGTACTTTCAAGACAAGCATCAATAAGTCTTGCATAAGAGTTAACTCATAAAGCAATAAATCAAAGTAAAGGTATTGAAGCAACACAAAGGAAGATTAAGTTTCAGCGGTTGCTTTCAACTTGTAACATGTATATCTCAATGATATTGTCAATGTAAAGTAATATAACAAGTGCAATATGCAAGTATGTAGGAATCAATGCGCAGTTCACACAAGTGTTTGCTTCTTGAGGTGGAGAGAGATAGGTGAACTGACTCAACATAAAAGTAAAAGAAAGGCCCTTCGCAGAGGGAGCATTGATTGCTATATTTGTGCTAGAGCTTTGGTTTTGAAAACAAGAAACAATTTTGTCAACGGTAGTAATAAAGCATATGTGTTATGTAAATTATATCTTACAAGTTGCAAGCCTCATGCATAGTATACTAATAGTGCCTGCACCTTGTCCTAATTAGCTTGGATTACCGGGATTGTCATCGCAATACACATGTTTTAACCAAGTGTCACAAAGGGGTACCTCTATGCCGCCTGTACAAAGGTCTAAGGAGAAAGCTCGCATTGGATTTCTCGCTTTTGATTATTCTCAACTTAGACATCCATACCGGGACAACATAGACAACAGATAATGGACTCCTCTTTAATGCATAAGCATGTAGAAACAATTAATGTTCTCATATGAGATTGAGGATATATGTCCAAAACTGAAACTTCCACCATGGATCATGGCTTTAGTTAGCGGCCCAATGTTCTTCTCTAACATTATGCATGCTCTAACCATTAAATGAGTGGTAAATCTCCCTTACTTCGGACAAGACGAACATGCATAGCAACTCACATGATATTCAACAAAGAGTAGTTGATGGCGTCCCCGGGAACATGGTTACCGCTCAACAAGCAACTTAATAAGAGATAAAGTGCATAAGTACATATTCAATACCACAATAGTTTTTAAGCTATTTGTCCCATGAGCTATATATTGCAAAGGTAAAGAATGGAAATTTTAAAGGTAGCCCTCAAGCAATTTACTTTGGAATGGCGGAGAAATACCATGTAGTAGGTAGGTATGGTGGACACAAGTGGCATAGTGGTTGGCTCAAGGATTTTGGATGCATGAGAAGTATTCCCTCTCGATACAAGGTTTAGGCTAGCAAGGTTATTTGAAACAAACACAAGGATGAACCGGTGCAGCAAAACTCACATAAAAGACATATTGTAAACATTATACGACTCTACACCGTCTTCCTTGTTGTTCAAACTCTTTACTAGAAATTATCTAGACCTTAGAGAGACCAATTATGCAAACCAAATTTTAGCAAGCTCTATGTATTTCTTCATTAATGGGTGCAAAGTATATGATGCAAGAGCTTAAACATGAGCACAACAATTGCCAAGTATCAAATTATCCAAGACATTTTATCAAATACCACATGTAGCATTTCCCGTTTCCAACCATATAACAATTAACGAAGCGGTTTCAACCTTCGCCATGAACATTATGAGCTAAGAACACATGTGTTCATATGCAACAGCGGAGCGTGTCTCTCTCCCACACAAGCATGAATTTATTCAAACACAAACAAAAATAAAAGCACACAGACGCTCCAAGTAAAGTACATAAGATGTGACCGAATAAAAATATAGTTTCAAGAGAAGAAACATGATAATTTGTCGATGAAGAAGGGGATGCCTTGGGCATCCCCAAGCTTAGATGCTTGAGTCTTCTTAAAATATGCAGGGATGAACCACGGGGGCATCCCCAAGCTTAGACTCTTCACTCTTCTTGATCATAGTATATCATCCTCCTCTCTTGACCCTTGAAAACTTCCTCCACTCCAAACTCAAAACAAACTCATTAGAGGGTTAGTGCATAATGAAAAATTCACATGTTCAGAGGTGACACAATCGTTCTTAACACTTCTGGACATTGCACAAAGCTACTGGAAGGTAATGGAACAAAGAAATCCATCCAACACAGCGAAAGAGGCAATGCGAAATAAAAGGCAGAATCTGTCAAAACAGAATAGTCCGTAAAGACGAATTTTAAAGAGGCACCAGACTTGCTCAAATGAAAATGCTCAAATTGAATGAATGTTGCGTACATATCTGACGATCACTCACGTAAATTGGCATAATTTTCTGAGTTACCTACAGAGAATTAGGCCCAGATTCGTGACAGCAAGAAATCTGTTTCTGCGCAGTAATCCAAATCTAGTATGAACCTTACTATCAAAGACTTTACTTGGCACAACAAATTCAATAAAATAAGATAAGGAGAGGTTGCTACAGTAGTAAGAACTTCCAAGACACAAATATAAAATAAAATTGCTGTAGTAAAATAAACACATGGGTTATCTCCCAAGAAGTTCTTTCTTTATAGCCATTAAGATGGGCTCAGCAGTTTTAATGATGCACTCGCAAGAAATAGTAGTTGAAGCAAAAGAGAGCATCAAGAGGCAAATTCAAAACAAATTTAAGTCTAACATGCTTCCTATGCATAGGAGTTTTGTAAATAAACAAGTTCATGAAGAAAAAAGTAACAAGCATAGGAAGATAGAACAAGTGTAGCTTCAAAAATTTCAGCACATAGAGAGGTGTTTTAGTAACATGAAAATTTCTACAACCATATTTTCCTCTCTCATAATAACTTTCAGTAGCAACATGAGCAAACTCAACAATATAACTATCACATAAAGCATTCTTATCATGAGTCTCATGCATAAAATTATTACTCTCCACATAGGCATAATCAATTTTATTAGTTGTAGTGGGAGCAAATTCAACAAAGTATCTATCATTATTATTCTCATCATCAAATATAGGAGGCATATTGTAATCATAATCAAATTTATCCTCCATAACAGGCGGTACTAAAAGACCAATATCATTATAATCATCATAAATAGGAGGCAAAGTATCATCAAAGTAAATTTTCTCCTCAATGCTTGGGGGACTAAAAATATCATGCTCATCAAAGCCAGCTCCCCCAAGCTTAGAATTTTCCATAACATTAGCAACAATGGTGTTCAAAGCGTTCATACTAATATGTTCCATAGGTTTTTTAATTTTCGCATCAAACCATCCATGTCTTAAATCAGGAAATAGAATAAGAAGCTCATTGTTGTCCATTATGCCTAACTAGTGTAAACAAGAAACAAAAATATGCAATTGCAGGTTCTAAAGGAAATAGCTTCGAGCACACACACAACGGCGCCAGAAAAGTACTTTTACCTGGGACCGGAGTATGAGTGCCTTTTACCTTTCCTCCCCGGCAACGACGCCAGAAAAGTGCTTGATGTCTACGGGTGCTTCTATTCTTGTAGACAGTGTTGGGCCTCCAAGAGCGAGAGGTTTGTAGAACAGCAGCAAGTTTCCCTTAAGTGGATCACCCAAGGTTTATCGATCTCAGGGAGGAAGAGGTCAAAGATATCCCTCTCATGCAACCCTGCAACCACAAAGCAAGAAGTCTCTTGTGTCGCCAACACACCTAATAGGTGCACTAGTTCGGTGAAGAGATAGTGAAATACAGGTGGTATGAATAAATATAAGCAGTAGTAACGGCGCCAGAAAAGTGCTTGCTGGCGTGTGGTTGATGGTGGTAATATTGCAGGAAGTACGGATGCGAGTAAAACGAGTAAACAAGCAGCGGTAGCAGATATTTAGGAACAAGGCCTAGGGATCATACTTTCACTAGTGGACACTCTCAACATTGATCACATAACGGAATAAATAGATAGATGCTAGACTCTACACTCTCTTGTTGGATGATGAACACCACTAACTGTGTAGGATTACACGAACCCTCAATGCCGGAGTTAACAAGCTCCACAATATTCGATGTTCATGTTTAAATAACCTTAGAGTGCATGACAGATCAACATAACCAAACCAAGTACTAACATAGCATGCACACTCGTCACATTCACACTACGAAAGGAGGCATAGATCACATCAATACCATCATAGCAATAGTTAACTTCATAATCTACAAGAGATCACAATCATAGCCTACACCAAGTACTACACGATGCACACACTGTCACCATTACATCGTGCAGGAGGAATAAACTACTTTAATAACATCACTAGAGTAGCACACAGATAAATTGTGATACAAATGTAATAACCCAGAACATAGGAACAACGAAGGGTAGATTTAGAAATGGGATGTGCATTTCATCGCAAAACGGGGGAAATTTTCGCGCTTTATTGCAATTAAACCTAAGAGGGATCGAGGTTCTCTCTCATTTTGCACTTAGGGTTAGGCAATGTGAGTTAGGGAAATTTCGACATGATCTCTTTTGTATCTTGTTGATTTGGGGAATTGATTCCATTTGACAAGTGTTAATACATTTAACAATAAGCATTGAACAATATAAAATGGAATTCATAATTTAAACAACTTATGAATTCAAACAACTTTGAATTTCAAAGTGAATCATAAATACAATGTTTATTCCAGAATATAAATGTTACATAAATCAAAAGCTCATAAACAAAAACTTGGGCTTTATTGATATCACAACATAGATTACATTGTCTTTACAATATTCTTGATACAAGAATTGATAAATAATAAACAGAAATGAAAATAAAGATTACAATATTATTTCTAAACTAAAACCTAGACTATATGACTTGAAGTATTTCTTCATGGTCATGTCCATCTTCAAAACCTGCAAAACAAAGAACCCAACACTAGCCAGAATGTTAGTGTTAGTCAAATAGTTCAGTTTGGACAGAACCAAGTGACATGCACACTTGTGCTTGTCCAAAACCAGGGACAGCACAAGATAAGGGCAACAGCAGACCAAACCTGAGCACCACCAGGGCTCAAGTTTCAGCATATGAGAGCACACAGCTCAAGTGTGCTGGGCAGCAACAGCAAGGCCATGCAACAGATTAGTCACCAAGCAAGCCAGGCTTGTGTGTCAATACAGGGATAGAAGCAGGGTTCATATAAAAGGGGCACAAACCCTAGAAATCATAACCAGTCGACCAGATAAGGATTCACCAGGTAAGGGTGAAGCAAGAACAAGCACAGTTCATCCAGTTCTTGAGCAAGAACAGAACCAACACACACAACCACTCAACCACCAGAGATCATGGTGACCTGAGAAGATCATCCAAGATCTGGAGGTGAAGGGCTGTGACACAAACCCAAGTCTGCATCAACAAAGCATTTCTTTCTAGGAGCTGGAACAAGGTATACCTAGTTCCTGGAAGAGATCCAATGGATCTAATCCATCATATGCATGAACTAAGCATGGGATGAGCAGATGCTCATAGGGGTAGATCATCACTTGGTTTTCACCAAGGATTACCGCCGATCAAAAGCTACTAAGATAGAAACCATCCAGATACAGATCATGTGCACGGAAGCTAGAAATCATGCACAGATGCACACACTAGCTAGATCACATGCACAGATAGCACCAGTAGATAGCAAAGATTAGCAGCCAAGACTACACAGTAAATCCTAAGCTATGAACCATCAGTAACCCTAGATTTTCATCAGGCAAGCATATTGGCATTCATATCAAGTATGATTCCCAAATATGCAAGCAAAGGTTGAGTAGCCACAAGATCCAACTTACTAAGTGAGCAACCAATCAGTAGCAAGGCTACTGAGGTCACATCACACTTAGCATCAATTAAAAATAAGCCAAACCTAGCACATCACTATCCAGAAATGGATTCAGACTTTAATTGCTTGTAAAAGAATCATGAACAGCAAATTCATATACAAGCAAGTCATTTAAATCATCACTGCATAAGCAGTTCATCATAATTTAAGTAATCCAAGCATGAATTTATCACAGATCCATGCTAAGCATGACAGTAGCATACTGTTAAGCCACACAATTTAATTCATAGCCACTAGAGCAAGTCTAGATAGCTAAGATGAGCAACAGCACAAGTAAGCAACATCACAGTGATGCTTGAGCATCAGCATCACCAGATAATTGATTCATATAGCCACAGTATTAGCCAGTAAGCAATCACTGACAATCAATTGATCAAATGGATCAATTATAGCAAGCCAAGTTACACAGAGAGGTTAGCCAACAAGCAAGGAATGATCCAATGGATCATTGGCTTGCAGAGGTAGCACTGAAGCATATCACAGACACCACTGGCACACACACAAGTGTCACAGATGCAACACAAGTACACCTAGACAAGCATAGCATGGCATAGTTAGCTCTTGAGCAAGCACGAGTAGAGCATGGCAAGTGTAGAGCATGCTAGGAGCAGCAGAGTAGCAAGCACAAGCATGAACGAGCAAGCAAAGCAGACATGTGCCGATACCAGTAAATGGTAATTGGGCCATGAACTTGCAATTAACAGAAGCACAGGCAATTTGCATAGGAATAGCATGGCTCTGTGTGATCACAGGATCACCCGAGAGCAGCAGAACATGAGGAGGAAGAAGAACAGAAGCATGGGAGGCGCACAGAAGAGGTAGAGGTGAGACAGCACTTACTTGCGCCTGGAAGCAGAGGCTAGGGCATGGCGAGGCCGTGCTCGCGCGGCCCTAACAGCTGCAAATCCAGGGTAGGCGCCGACGTTACGCCGGCGAACCCAGACACGAACCAGCACCACCGTAGCAGCACCTGGGGCGACGGCACGAGTACTGCAAGCAGCACCCGCGTCAGGTCAACCCCAGGCACGTACTCATCGTCGGCAAGGGCGAGATCTCGCCGGAGTTCGTCGAGGCGATTCTCCACGAGATCCGGATCGGAGGCGATTCGCCGAAGAGGACGAGAAGGGAGAAGCCGCGCGGACGGATCGATAGATCTCGCTCACGGCGGTTCGAGGATCGGGTGGTGGCTACGGCGGAGAAGGCCGGCGATGGCCGGAGCAAGGCGGCGGCCATGGCGGCGACGCCATCGCCACGGGAGTCGCCAGACGGTTAGGGTTAGACGAGCGAGTGAGAGGGCCGAGTGAGAGTGAGTGAGGTGGGCCGCTTCGGCACCACCGAACCCAAAAGGGGCCAGCCTTATTGGGCCGTCCCGGGTTAAGTTATTGGGCTGGGCCCAATAGGGGTCCGAGAGGGTATTTTGGTCTTTTACATTTAATAAAAGATCAAAACTTTACCAAATTTTAATAAATCATAAACAACTCTAAAAATCCAATAAAAATTGGATTTATGAATGAAAAATAAATCTTAACAAGAATAAAATATGAAATGGAATTTATGAAACAAATTCAAAATTATGAATTTTAAGAATTTAAATAATAACTTGGAATTTAAAATTATTATTTCCTTGTATTTAAAATTCAAGGAAAAATCTCAAATAAGTTCAAATACTTATTTTCAAACATTTCAAAATGAAATTCTATTATTCCAAGTCATTTCTTTTGTAAAAGAGTATTTTCCCAGAAAAATACTATATTCCTTTTTATTCCAAAAACTATAAAGGTAACTCTATAATTTTCAACTATTTTTGGAAAGATTAAAGGAATCACCAAGTAAATAGTTTTACTTTGAATTGGTGTACTTTGTGTGAATTAAAATGGTTTATACTTTTAAATCAATTGTAAATTACCGTTAAAGACATAAATCTTAATACAACACTTAATTGTAATAACTCCACGGGGAAAGGGATTCAACATAAAATAATACATCCATGATTGCATTATTTGGATTTTATAACATTGTCCTTACCGGACAATTGTAACACCCCAACTTTTGCAAACTTGTTTAATTGTCCTTAATGCAAAAATTAGGGGGAACAAAAACTTTTTCTATAGACTAATTAAGATGAATTGCCTTGATCTGTTTGTTATGATGAATTGCCTTGATCTGTTGGTAGATATATTGACTTGATTTCTTGTTGAGTTTTGTCTTGAGCCATCTCCTAGAACAACACCTCTAGTGGTAAAACAAACAACTCACCTAATAAAACACATGTGTGTCTTAGGAAAAGTTGTTTTCCTTCTTACTACATCAAACCTCTCTCCTGATGACAACCTGAGTGTGCCATCTTGATTTTCTCTTTCTAGTACAAGATAGCTCAATCATCCTTAATTCAAAACTTGGGATCGTCTACCCCCAGCTACATCCCTCTCTTAAACCCACTCATCCTTGTTGGTTTTGAGGCCATGTCGACCATCTGTGGTGACGAGGCTTAAAATGTCCAGACTTTGGCAATTGATCTCTAAGCACCCACAACTGTTATTGTTGACTTCAATGCATGGATCTCATCTATGCAACATCCTCTTCAACCTCCACGTCTTGCATGACTCAGTCCATCCTTGCAACTCTTATATTCAACTTGAACTGGTATCCTATCCCAGGTTCCAGCACCAGATCACTTCTTCCTCTTCTACCTCTTGTTTTTATTTTTATCCAAGTTTAATCTTCACAAAACCAAGAGTGGGAATGATGGGTACATTTTGTATCCACCATCTACCCTTGAGAACACCTCTCCCTAAATTAGTCTTCTCTCTCAAAAATCCTATTGATTTTCCTTCTCTAGATTTGATCACAAAACTACTTCTAGTTTTACTAAATCTTTTCAAGATATTTCTTCAAGGAAAACAAGGAACTGAAATGGGTTTTGTTTTCTCATCCCATTTCTACCTAGTACTGATTTCTAAAAACATTATTTTCTATCTTGCCTTATTTTCTAACAAAAGGCTTGTTTATGGTACCTATACCATTTCTTGATTACTTTAAATTTGAGAAAACTCTACTTCACTTGAGAAAGTAAGTAGAACATTTTGAACTCCTATGTTCCAACTAGTTCTCTCAACATTTTCAAACTTCATTCCACTTGAGTTCATTCCCAATTGTCCCTAGACAATTGAGGTGTGTCCTAAACTTTTCAATCCAACTCTTTTTCAAATAGCAACTCTTGCACATCTTGTGTACCTCTCTGCTCTACCCCATTGTGTCCCCTCCATCCTCCAATTTTTGATCAAATGGATGATCATTTGATACTTTCAAACCACTCACAATTGACCTCTTATTTGTAGAGCAACTTATATTCTTTTCCATCATCACCTTGACCTCTTGAATTCATAATTTATGTCACCATATTCATCATTGTGGGTATATGGTTATTTCACTCACCATCTCTCTTATTCTTGCTCTACCATTGTCTCAACCACCATCACCATTATCTTCTTGGCACAAGGCCATCATGCAACAAATACCATCATGGTATATTTTACCATCACAATCTTCCTCCATCTCTATATCTCTCACATTGTTCATTTTTTTTATTGACAAGAATGGAGCCGGCCAAATGGTGTATGCATGACATTTTCGGCCAGCCAGGCCTCTTCATTTCCTTCCTCCACAAGTCTTGCCTCCCACCTAACCCAATCAATAAATGGGCAGCCACCATCCTTGGCCAATCAAAAAAGGAGGCAGCCACCCCTCTCCCTCTATAAAAACTCCCTAGCCGGCCACCACCTCCCCTTTGGCTCATTTTTCTCACTCTCCACTCCCTCACACTCTCTCCCTGCTCTCCCCCACGAAATGCTGCTGCTCCTTGCTCCCATGGCCGGCCATGGCCATGAAGATCCACCAAGATGAAGCTCCCTTCCTCCCTCAAGCTTCCCCTCACCATGAGAGACTCCCTCTCCATCTTCTCCCCAACCCTAGATGGTTTAATCTCCTCTTCTTCTTCCTCCATTGCTAAGATTGGATCTTGATGCAGGTGCATGTTGGTCCAAGCATGGAGAAGATTGAGCAATCCTCAGATCTGAAGTTCTTGAGCAAAGTTCGTCCAAAAACTTGCTGTAATTTCTGCTATCTTGCTGTTTCAGATTCTGGTACGATCTTGTAAAATCCGCCAAATCTCGTGTGCAGATCCAAATTGAGTGGTTCAAAGTTCTGAAGATAGGTATTGAAAAGATCTACAACTTGGCGTTGGTCTCATCCTCAAATTCGTTACGGATTTTGCATGGTAAATAAAGTTCTGCAAACATGCAGAATCACTGTTTGTTAGATTTCTCCCGTTTTACAAAACCTTTTTGAGCAAATTAAACTGTGGGTGAAAGCCCTCTCCAATACCTTCATTTTGGCGGTGGTTTCACTTCGACTGACCTTCTGAAACTGAAATGGTTCACAGATCAAGATCTGGTCAGATCTGACTTTGTCGAATTAAACCAGGAGCTTGGAGATGAATTTTTGAATGAAACCAACTGGGTAAGAACCACCTATTCAATACCTTTCAGATGCAGCAGACCTCATATTTTTATGATTTGTGTATGATTTTTGATGAATTAAACTTGTTATGTATGTTCTGCAGACATGGCTGTTAGCTTTTAATTCATCAAAAATCCATTTTTGAACCTAATTGAGTGATTCCACTTCTGTAGGATTACTGAATGTTTTCTTAATCATCTCAAACAAGTTTCAAACCTTTATCTATTCTGTAACTCCAGAGGTGAAGCAAATGGTACAGACATGCAGTAATCTTGTCAATCCATTTGTGAGAGTTTCAGAAACAATTTGAACCCAAATCCAATTGTGTATGCATCTATGTTTAAATACCTTTCAAATGCCAGTGGCCTCATATTTTTAGGATTTTTCTACGATTTATGGCTTACAGATCTTGTTTTCTGTACAGTCAGATTCAAAGAAATTCCTAAAATTGTAGGTTTAATATTTTTGGGTGATTCCAATTGGGTTAGTCTTGTATTAGTACTGGCTATATAGGAAAAATATTATTAGTCTCTGTTCATACATATTTGTTACTGTTAGTAATGTTTATGTGTGACATGCATTGTTGAAGCAAAACTTTTCGGTTTATTTAAAACCCTTGACCAACTCTTTTTAGTAGAGATGGGCAACCCTTGTTTTATGCTTGCAAAATAAAACCTCTGCAACTTAACATTAGCTCTTTTGTTTAGCTTGAGTTTTCAAATGATGTGGATTATGGTTTGCTTCCTATTTTGGTTGTAGTGTTATGGGAACAAATTATGTTAGGAAAACTGTTTTCTACTTTTCCAAAAATGTTTGAAAATGTTTTGTGAATGTTTGTGATGCCAAACTAATGCTCTTGTCCTCTTTATGATGTTATCTACCAGGGGATACTTAGTTGTGCCATGGTGATACCTAGAGAGGCAATTGCTAAGTCGTGGCACTCTCATACCTTCACTAGGTAAATAAATGGGGTTTTCTTTTAGTTGCTTTGTAGTACCTATAAGTCTTTTGTATGTTAGCCCTTAGTAAAGTGGTTAGCTATTGATTGTTGAATGTTGCATGCTTGTTATGTTTGGAGCAATGTGATTGATTGTGTTCCTTTTATATTTTCCGGCGATAGATGCGAACAATTCCGGAGAAGAAGAAGAAGTGGATTGGACAAGGATTCTTTATATGTTGATGGAATTCTTATATTGATGGAGTTGAAGACGTACAGGGACAAATAAGCCAAGGCAAGCCATCTTTTGATCTCTGATTCGGTGTCTAGTTGGATGTCATTTGTTGATATCCAAAGCACCTTAATTCTATGTGTGTTGTTCTCTTTACTATTGTCATCTATGTATGGTTGCTAGTGGGGTACTCCCTAGTGGTGATACTCCACTATTGTCGTTGTGATTATGGGATGCATGGTATCATGGTCGTGCTATTCCACTTGGTCATCTTGTATGCTCAACTTGAGCATCTTCCCTTTCAAGATAGTAACTTACACCACACTCACAACTTTTGTATTTTAGAGGTATCAATGTCATGATGTTGGTGTAATTCTCAACTTGAGAGGAGTATGCCGGGTACCCTATTGGAGAGTTGGTTGGGTAGTGATTCTCCACTATCCAAATTTTATAGTTTGTACCACAAATCTGAAAGTATAATCCTCTTTGTGTTGTCATCATACATGCTTATCTTAAGCGAGTATGATCCACACATTACCCCTTTATACCTTCTATGGCAAGATGACTCTCATCTCGGCCATAGTGCAATTCTAGTTCAACTCATGAAACTATAGGTTGGGAACCCCTCAAGGCTTACCTTGTTGTAAATGTTTTATGAAAACCTTGGGTGAGTTAACCCAAGCGTATGGTTTAAGAAAGCAAAGGATCTTGGTAAAGATGATTGGAAAAGTGGTGTATGGCTGTTTGTTGAACAACCAAGGTGTTGTGGGAAAAATGGTTTTAAAAAGGAGCACTGCGTATAAGTGTACACCAGCCCAACTTTTATCGCGCAACCACTCTACCCTGGTGTGGGACGGGGCTTAGCCCGTAGTTTGTTGAAGGCTGGCAGGAGCACCCTTCACAACTTTCTAGGGAGGGTCATGACGACCTCCGACGCCGGGTTGCGCTCCGGAGGAGGCAATACACTCGTCTTAACCGATAGCCGGACGATTACCGAGGGTCTTCGTCATGGCGCCGGAGATACGCTCAAAAGGAGGTATGCTGCCGGGGTGCCGGGAAGGGGTAAGCCCGCAGGGAAGGACTCGTGCCGGTGGAGATGGGCGAAAGGTTATGTCCGGGTATCCGTCGTGGCATATGTTGTTATGCAGGGATGATGCCCACACGATAGGTATCCGGATAGTTGTGGGGAAAGTGTGCAAACTCTGCAGAGTCAAATCTATTCGAATAGCCGCGTCCGCGGTCATGGACGGGTTGCAACGGTCTACCTTTACTGGGGCTTGCGTTTTGTTTTTGAACAAATGATTTGCAAAGGAAGTGTTGTGTTTATGTGTACCGGAAGGGTACAGAAAAAGGGCGTGTGTTGACCATATGGAGATGGTCGTGGAAAAATGAAGGCTAAGTGGGGAACTCTTTCCTAAATGTTTCTTGAAGAGGAACTCTTCTTTAACAAAGATATAGAGATGTCATAAGTATCTTTTGAAGTATCTTCTTCAATAAAGATATAGGTATGTCATAGGAATCCTCTAGCATTTCCATCAACTGAGATGGACTTATGCTACCTCATCTCCAATAAAAGTATAGATATGTCATAGAACTTCCTAAGCGTCCCCATCAATTGAGATGGCGGCATGCTATGTCCACAAGAGAAACTATGTCTCTTGCACATGCTATATCCACAAGAGAAACTATTTCTCTTTCTCATGCTATTTCCACAAGAGAAATTAGCTCTTCCCTCTTGTCATCTTAGTTTAGCACTTGTTATCTTGCACTCTTGCAAAGTACCTTTCTTGATGGTTTGCGAGTACAATTCCAAATGTACTCACGGCTTTGTCCCCGGCTATTTACTTGGCCAGACTTGGAGGAACACGACGGATGAAGAAGGAGTTGGCGATGTCTATGCGAGCTAGGAACGTCTTCCCGGCCGGTTGCTCGTAGGGTTATGGCGGATGACTTGGGTACTGCGCTGTCTGAAGTGATGATGCTACTCGATGTTTAGTTAGGCCCTTCGAGGCTATTATGTAAGTATTGGTCATGCGACCATGTTGTAATTTTCTTATTCCGCTTTGTAATGGATGGTGTAATTTGATATCGGTTCGGTTATGTGTTCACGACGCACCGATCATGGGATCGTGAACTGTATACATAACGGGGAATTTCGGACAGCTAGTCCGGGGTCCCCACGTAGCTGGTATCGAGCTATCCCGACCGTAGGAGTCCTTAGTTAGCATGGACGTTAGTTTGGAAACAAGTACTTGGGGAAAAACTATTTGCGAAATAAAGTATTTCTTTAGTCGGAAGCATAGCTTCTACTCCTCTTATTTATTCAAAGCTTCTAAATTCTTATCTCTCCGCTTTATAAAAAGGTTTGAAAATTCTTGCTCTATTGTCTCATCCACTTCAAACCTACATGTTGGACGATGTCCCCGACTCAGACCAGAGACTCGAAGTCGAAGATGGATCAACCTTTTATGAAGTCTCACGTATCTCCAACAGCAGCTATTGAAGGTTGGATGCCGATTTAGTCGTGCACATGTAGGGATGATAACATCATGTCTTTGGTTTTCACCAAAGTGTGTCAAAGATCTGACCTTGTTCCTCCGTGGACATGCACTTTTTGCAGTCGTCAGGGATCAAGTCCTCAGTTCTTGACTAGTAATTTTTAGGCCAGCCTCAAGAAGTTGCCGACTTTGGGAGTACCTGAACAACTACCCCTCTGAAGACCTCACGTCCTCGGGATGATGAGACCATAAGATCTACACAGTTTTCGCCTCCACCTCAACATCGACGAGTCAACATCAGGCCTGCATCACCACCAACTGTTACAAGGATCCCTATTGAAGTCGATGCCAGCAAGATGAAGACATCGACATATGTGACCAGCCCCAAACCTATAGGATGGATAGGACAAACTCAATCGCTTTGATTGAGCTACCCCGCGCATTAGGAATTTCTGGGTACTTAGAGTACCATGTCTGGTTTGATGATTGCTTGTAGTTCCCTAGTATGCTGCCTTGAGTGTTTGTATATGTTTGATGTGTGCATGTATGTCTTGCTATTTAGACGTTCCCGTTTTTTTTTTAATTGTTTGAAATTTGTGAAACAGAAATTAAAAATGGAAATCTGCCAGTGTACTGTTTTGCTAATAAAAATAGTTTGGTAGCTCCGATTGATGTGATTCTAATTGCGCTAGAACCAGTATGAAATTATCTTTCAGACGCCGCTGACCTTGTATTTTTAGGATTTTTGTGCGATTTTTAATAAATAAAACTTGATCACTGTTTCTGGTTAGTATTTTGAGTCTCAAAAATGGAAAAATAAATATTTTTGAATGATTCCAATTGTGTTGATCTTGTTTTGTTACTGTGCATCTAGGAAAAATACCAGTAGCCTCTGTTAGTGGTATTTTGTCTCTGGTTATGGTTGTATGGGTGTCACATGTAATGATAGGATTAAAATTTGCCTCGCCGACGTTTTGCTAACTCGCTAGTTAGTTGGATAGGTTAACGGAAGGCTCTAACTCTAACCCGGTTAGCGGTTGTTTTTCAACCGTCGGGAAAAACTAACCCGGACCCCTATCTACGCCGACTACTTTCAAGATCAGCTGGAGCGACTCTACCAAGCCAACGAAGCAGAAGCCCCTACCTTCAAGAGTGACTGCACCTCTGCGAGAAGCCTTACTAACTTGGTCTAACCTTGGTATATAATCGCGCTAATCACGAGGATATATTTTTGAAAACCACCCCCCTAACACACCGTCTAACTAGATGAGAGAACAATAGCGTCACAGCCAAGCTACATCACATGGTTCCTCTGGTCCTCATCAAGTGAAGCTCCTGAAGATACTCCAAGACTCAAGACTTTTGGTGTAGTTTACCCGCTCACTTCTTAACTGGTCAACACCGACACTCAAGCTGAAGATTGCCTCCGACGACCTTGTTGCTGCTTCATATGGATACCAACCAGGCATTTCTTCGACCTACTAACTTACTGCGCGTCATATGGTTTAGTTAACACCATGAGTGCCTCTTGAAATTGTGGTCTGCACGTCGCCCCCGAAGATTCTTCAACTGAACAAAGAAGATCGACGACTTCTTCAGAAGCCCGATAGAACCACCAGGCAGAAGCTCAGAGTTTTTCCTAGAACCCGATGAAAAATCTTAAGGGTGGAAGACTTCGTCTTCCACTAAAAATTGGAGCTGACCCTAAAATTTTAAATCTTTCTAAAACAACGATGGAAACGTGGGATTGCACTAGCTCCCCTCGAAGCCGTGGACTACACAACGCCCACAGAAGATGTTCGACTCAAGACGAGAGATCAATGACTTCTCCCCAAAAGCGCCTGACAAGACCCATGGCTGAAGCTCTAATTTTCAGGAATCCCGCTGAACAATCCTAAGGGTGGAAGACTTCGTCTTCCACTAAATTCAAGCTAACTCTAAAAAGTTTTCAACCCCGCTAAGGCACCAATGGAGTGCACTAACTTTTCCAAAGTCGTGGTTTCCGCTAGGATTGTTAAGAGGCTACAGATCCAACATCTGCACGGAGTAGTCAACCTCTTCATGAAGCTCGCCATCGGCAGGAATCCATCATGTCTCTCAGAAGCTGAAGTTGCGACCCCCTCAACAACGGCACGCCGACAGAAGAATGGAGTCTAACTTTCGTTAAGCTTTACAACCCCTCTTGTTCTGCGCTCACTAATCTCGGGACGAGATTATTTTAAGGGTGGAAGATTCAGTAACACCCCAACTTTTGCAAACTTGTTTAATTGTCCTTAATGCAAAAATTAGGGGGAACAAAAACTTTTTCTATAGACTAATTAAGATGAATTGCCTTGATCTCGTTTGTTATGATGAATTGCCTTGATCTGTTGGTAGATATATTGACTTGATTTCTTGTTGAGTTTTGTCTTGAGCCATCTCCTAGAACAACACCTCTAGTGGTAAAACAAACAACTCACCTAATAAAACACATGTGTGTCTTAGGAAAAGTTGTTTTCCTTCTTACTACATCAAACCTCTCTCCTGATGACAACCTGAGTGTGCCATCTTGATTTTCTCTTTCTAGTACAAGATAGCTCAATCATCCTTAATTCAAAACTTGGGATCGTCTACCCCCAGCTACATCCCTCTCTTAAACCCACTCATCCTTGTTGGTTTTGAGGCCATGTCGACCATCTGTGGTGACAGGCTTAAAATGTCCGGACTTTGGCAATTGATCTCTAAGCACCCACAACTGTTATTGTTGACTTCAATGCATGGATCTCATCTATGCAACATCCTCTTCAACCTCCACGTCTTGCATGACTCAGTCCATCCTTGCAACTCTTATATTCAACTTGAACTCGGTATCCTATCCCGTGTTCCGGACACTCAGTATCACTTCTTCCTCTTCTACCTCTTGTTTTTATTTTTATCCAAGTTTAATCTTCACAAAACCAAGAGTGGGAATGATGGGTACATTTTGTAGCCACCATCTACCCTTGAGAACACCTCTCCCTAAATTAGTCTTCTCTCTCAAAAATCCTATTGATTTTCCTTCTCTAGATTTGATCACAAAACTACTTCTAGTTTTACTAAATCTTTTCAAGATATTTCTTCAAGGAAAACAAGGAACTGAAATGGGTTTTGTTTTCTCATCCCATTTCTACCTAGTACTGATTTCTAAAAACATTATTTTCTATCTTGCCTTATTTTCTAACAAAAGGCTTGTTTATGGTACCTATACCATTTCTTGATTACTTTAAATTTGAGAAAACTCTACTTCACTTGAGAAAGTAAGTAGAACATTTTGAACTCCTATGTTCCAACTAGTTCTCTCAACATTTTCAAACTTCATTCCACTTGAGTTCATTCCCAATTGTCCCTAGACAATTGAGGTGTGTCCTAAACTTTTCAATCCAACTCTTTTTCAAATAGCAACTCTTGCACATCTTGTGTACCTCTCTGCTCTACCCCATTGTGTCCCCTCCATCCTCCAATTTTTGATCAAATGGATGATCATTTGATACTTTCAAACCACTCACAATTGACCTCTTATTTGTAGAGCAACTTATATTCTTTTCCATCATCACCTTGACCTCTTGAATTCATAATTTATGTCACCATATTCATCATTGTGGGTATATGGTTATTTCACTCACCATCTCTCTTATTCTTGCTCTACCATTGTCTCAACCACCATCACCATTATCTTCTTGGCACAAGGCCATCATGCAACAAATACCATCATGGTATATTTTACCATCACAATCTTCCTCCATCTCTATATCTCTCACATTGTTCATTTTTTTTTATTGACAAGAATGGAGCCGGCCAAATGGTGTATGCATGACATTTTCGGCCAGCCAGGCCTCTTCATTTCCTTCCTCCACAAGTCTTGCCTCCCACCTAACCCAATCAATAAATGGGCAGCCACCATCCTTGGCCAATCAAAAAAGGAGGCAGCCACCCCTCTCCCTCTATAAAAACTCCCTAGCCGGCCACCACCTCCCCTTTGGCTCATTTTTCTCACTCTCCACTCCCTCACACTCTCTCCCTGCTCTCCCCCACGAAATGCTGCTGCTCCTTGCTCCCATGGCCGGCCATGGCCATGAAGATCCACCAAGATGAAGCTCCCTTCCTCCCTCAAGCTTCCCCTCACCATGAGAGACTCCCTCTCCATCTTCTCCCCAACCCTAGATGGTTTAATCTCCTCTTCTTCTTCCTCCATTGCTAAGATTGGATCTTGATGCAGGTGCATGTTGGTCCAAGCATGGAGAAGATTGAGCAATCCTCAGATCTGAAGTTCTTGAGCAAAGTTCATCCAAAAACTTGCTGTAATTTCTGCTATCTTGCTGTTTCAGATTCTGGTACGATCTTGTAAAATCCGCCAAATCTCGTGTGCAGATCCAAATTGAGTGGTTCAAAGTTCTGAAGATAGGTATTGAAAAGATCTACAACTTGGCGTTGGTCTCATCCTCAAATTCGTTACGGATTTTGCATGGTAAATAAAGTTCTGCAAACATGCAGAATCACTGTTTGTTAGATTTCTCCCGTTTTACAAAACCTTTTTGAGCAAATTAAACTGTGGGTGAAAGCCCTCTCCAATACCTTCATTTTGGCGGTGGTTTCACTTCGACTGACCTTCTGAAACTGAAATGGTTCACAGATCAAGATCTGGTCAGATCTGACTTTGTCGAATTAAACCAGGAGCTTGGAGATGAATTTTTGAATGAAACAAACTGGGTAAGAACCACCTATTCAATACCTTTCAGATGCAGCAGACCTCATATTTTTACTAGATTTAGATGTGCGCCTTGGCGCACGACCCCGTGAAACGCATTCTAATGTTTATTACATATTAGCATGATACAAATAATTAACAATATCATAATATATTGTTTAAGTTTTACTTGGAAGCAATTAAGATAAAAATCATAAGTCCTGAATCTCATACTCTTAGATATTGGAAGCAATGAATTTTATTCTTATGATGTAAGCTGTATCATTTTTGGTTCTCCGAAATCTGATACTCAATTATTTGTTTCACTACTGGTCTCACTATTTCAGCGTGTCAGTTGCTAATAGAAGAAGAGAACCAGAAGGGAAATGGCCAAAATGAAAATATAATAAACAATGATACAACCATTGTTGGTGTGCATAACAATGTATACAACCACTGTTGGTGTGCATAATAATGTATACAGATGTTCAAGGCGCTACATAGATCTGATAGTAGTACACCATATTGATGCACAATTATAGTGAAGCTTCTACTTGGCCCATCCGTTGGATGTTGTATTGTCATCACAATGCAGGATGAGTCCTATGAGAGATGCGCAGACAAACTCATAAGCATAACAATTTGCACTAACTAATGCCAATGTAACTATACTGGATTTAATATGATTGTAGCAATACACGGATTATGCGCTAGTATTAATGACACTCAATCTTTCTACCATGTAAAATACAGTATACTCCGAAGAACGGCAATGCCAAAATAATAAAGGGGATTGTTCACATATGCATTAAAACCTAGAAGGAAGATAAAACTCTATATTGGTATTCCTATGTCAATGAGTTGATTTTGAAAAATGGTATGGACAGTCAAACATCCAAATACTAATCAATCAGAACCATCAAATTGAATGCATGCTGACATGTCTCAGTAATTAAGAACTGAAATCCTTTGCTTCGCTGATTTAAAAAAAAAATCTCAAACAGGTACAAACAGAAAGTATCAGTTAACAATTAAAACCATGTAGAGATAATCTGCTGAGAAGTGACTAACATATCTACTCAGCTGGACTACACATCTTGGAAACATGAGGAGAACAGCATGGTTCTGTAGCTATCATTGCTGATGCCAACCACCGCTTGCTGCTTCTGCGCCCACGAAGCTGCTCCATGTTTCAGCCTCCTCTCTGCTAGGGAATCACATCGCACTTACAGTTGAGAAACTGGAGTCCATGACAATAAACATGTTAGTCAAGATTGTATACTTATTAATACACTCATACATTGTATCTGTTGATTTGCCTTGTCATTGTTGGGTTCATGGCAGTGAACTGCAAGTTAAAGTTGAATGACCAATTAGGATGTGCATCTGCTGCCAATATAAAACTGGTGTTCTTATTCAATGACAATTGGAAGCTAGAAAACATTAATCCTTGATCACTACCAATACTATTACTTCATGAAAAGTTTTTTCAACACACTCATATATACTACGTACATAAGGGATATTTCATTTTCTTTCTTAACTCGAGTCTCATATTTTAAGCTATCAGTTCCAGAACATTGGTGGTTGCAACAGTAAAAATGATCAAACATATGGTGACAATAGAAGAGCATCAAGGTGAAAAAAAAAATCTTGTAGTAAACTCGACCATGCAACAGCTAATAACCAGTAAAAGATATCGAATACAAGTTATCAACCATACAACAGATGGTTTAGTACACCATTGGAGGCACTGAAAAAATAAATACTCCCTATTCAGCTATATGCTCAAGATGCAAAGGAAGTTGTGAAAAATGAAGCTCACCGTATGGATTCCTATCTGTATTTTTCTTAAATCCATCAATTACAGCAATGAAAAGAATCATATGTAGCCAATTGATGTCAGGGATGTAAATCTTCCCAAGGACTTTTTATGTACATCGTAGAGAAAAGCACAAACGTATTTTACATATGCAAGAAAATATAAGAAGCATGAGTACTGTTACAGATTGTTGCTAATCAAAAATCATACAGGAAACTCCTAAATGATGTAGGTCTGACTTAACTTCAGGCCAAATAGTTGAGATCAAGCCACGGAACCTCGGGCTGATGGCATTAGGCAAAAGCCAGCAATAATGATTCAGTTATTTCCTGCAAAATAACAACATTATCCAAGAAATGACTGTCTGGACATTACTCAGCAAGACACAAATCTGAAATTATTTTCAATGCCAAAACAAACAGAGAAGTATATCCATTGTTTTCTGCTAGAACAGCAACTTGATTTACTACTGCTGGAGCTAAATTTTAGAAAAAAAACGAAATTCTAAACAACAGAGCAACATAGAAGTATATCCATTGTCATCTGTGTACATGGAAACTTTAGTGAAAAATATTTATGTTTCCAAAATTGCAGTTTCGGGGCACCCATCTTTATGTTTTCTCCGGGGTACAATATATTTCTTTCAAAACCTTCCATTCAGATGAAACAAGGGACATTTTTTGTAAAAATATGATTATCTTTTAATTTTTAAACATTTTAAATGATTTTACCGTTCGAGGAGGAGCATGCGCTCGCGGGAGTTGCCAGTATAATGTTAATAATCATGACCATGTTCATATTTGTATTCCAGCTAGCGGACGGGGATGCAGTTTTGGCTCCCGGGTGTAGTTGCTCCTGACATCTGGACCATCAGAAAGTGCTCCAAGATTGGTGTACCCAGGACAATACTCTGACACCCAATCAGCAGAAAAATAGGGATACGCTCGTACCCCGCTGTACGCAGCGAGGGTTGAGTTTGACGGAGGAGTGGCACTGCCGACCTGTACCCGCGGAACAAGAAGGGCATGATTACATGGACCAACATGGTACAGAAACAGAGCAGGCCACTGGCCACACGACTCTAGCAGCACATCATCGGTTCCCCAGTCCGATTCCGGCGACTCGTCTGACGCCGGTGAGACACAACGGTACTTCACCGGCGCTGCTATGGATTTCCCCTGGAGTTAGTGCATGCGATTTTCCTCGATTGGAAACTATGGGTGAGAATTTTGCCCCCAATTATGACGGCGTATTTCTGCCATTGCTGTGCGCCAATCTACGAGGGTGCAGATCCATCCGTGATGCAGTGGTGGAAGACGGTGCGTGCAGCCATGTCGGGTCGGTTGAAGTCAGATCCATCCGTGGCGGGCATCTTGCAAGCGCTAGCAGGTGCCGGCGATGAAGAAGAGGACGGCAGGCCAATTGAACTCAGTGCACCGTGAATCAGACATTGATGGACTGCGCCAAGAGGTAAAAAACTAGGAAGCATATTCGCAATTTCTGAAATTTTGGAAAATGTCAGTCTTTTTTTGCGGGTGGATATAACATATAAAAAGCAACCCAGAAATCTGAGTTTGGTCGACTGGTGTAAGCAACACATGAAAATCAGCCTAGCAGAAAAAGTAAAATCATGTCGATTTGAGTAACGACTGATCGTGCATCGTCAGGTAAAGAAGAATTGTTATTGTGAATGATGCACTGGTGTGAAGTTAATGAATATTAGAGGGGGTTGTGCGTTGTAGTTAAAGTTCAAATTTATCTGGAAATGGCAAGAATCTGAGGCAGGTTGTGAACTGCTGAGGTACCCATTCCTGTAAATTGTTCAGTTGTTGAGTGAACTAGATGCAGATAAGTGGCAGTGATGATAAGGTAGAATTTACACATACAGAGATAGCATGAATTTGCAGCCCTCGCTAGCAGGTTGCCAACAGTTATCAGTTTGTGCAGTTGTGTGTAAAAAGGCGAAATGACGATCAGAATTAGTATGAGTGTTCTGTAGCTGTAACTAACCAATGGTTGATGTTGCGAACCTGTGCAGGGTAAAGGTGGGTCAGGCACCAGCGGACATGGCGCCATGGAGACACAATGGTTGCCGCTGCAAGAGCATCTATGGAACGGACACAAAAATACTTTTGACATTGGCTGAACGGAATCAGAATTACGTATTTGCAGGGGTTCCAGAAAAAAATGGAAAAGGTGCTCCAAAATTTTCAGTGGGTGAGTTCTCCTTCTGTTTGTAGCACACCTTGTGTTCGTATTCCCTATAATGGAAAAATTAAGGGGTATGCATAATTTTAATTCAGAAAACTGTGTGTTGCCAGTGGTGGAGCTGTTGTGCCTGATGGCACAGATAATATCGAGGAACCTGAAGTGCCAGAAATGGACGATGACATGCCAGATGCTCCAGCGGCTGAAACGGTGTTGCCAAACCCGTCCAGTCATCCACGCCTATCCGAGATAGGAGAAATAAACGAGATCACGCTGGTTTACCTTTGAATGCACCAAAGAGAGTTCGTTTTGCATCTGGTGCCAGTCTAGCATGAGGGGTAGGAATCTCAATTTTCGGAGACCTGTGTTTTATGTTGTGGGGTGTGCGAATTCAGTAATCTAATGATGCCTACTTTTTGTCGAAAAATTGCTTGTCAATGAGTCAGCTGATCGTGAGGAACTCGGCAGGTACCTAATCGGGCAGCGGTAATGGGTTTAGCTATGCATAATTATGATAGTGTGTTCCTAAATTCTTGTAATTCTGACAATGGTATACAGTTTGCATATCAAGGAGGACATAGTGACGGGAGTGCAAAGACGACCAGTACAATTCATCGTTGTGCATCAGCAGCTGGTAATTCATGAATTTGAGTATATACCTGGGATGCAAAGGGTGAGAGTTCGATAATTCTTAATGCTATGTTATAATGCGTATTCAGCAGGTACCGCGAGTGGCGACATATCCAGGGGCATCGTCCAGTTGGAGCCTCGGCAGTCGGCACTATAACTGGTATGCAAGTGTTAATGACATTACTATGTGGTGGTGAAAAAACTTTCCAGTTGAGTGACTCTGAATCTGATACGGCTAGTTGCTGCTCACTGTCTGAAAGTTGTGCTTCTAAGAGCATCTCCAGTCGCGTCCCCCAAACCGTCCCCCAAAGGGATTTGGGGCGCGCCGGACAAAAAAAGCGTTCCAGCCGCGTCCCCCAAAGCCCATTTTTGTCCGGCGCGGCCCCATACGGTGTCCGGCGCCCCGAGCCCGTCCCCGTCCCACAGGGGACGCTCCGGGGACGCCGGACACAACGAAATGAGAGGCGAGGAGGCGCGGGGCCAACGCGTCAGCGGCACAGGGAAAATTCGTCTCACACTCCCGCCAAATCCCGCCGCTCCCGCCAAATCGCGCCTATACCGCCGCGCACAGGCCTCCCAAAACACATCCCGCCGCCGATTCATTTCTCCTATCCCGCCGATTTCTTTCTCCCTCCCGCCGTCCACCCGTCGCCGCTACCCTCTCCCCATTCCATGGCGCCGCCGACAGCCCCCAAAAAGATGGCGAAGAAAGCGGCCAAGAAGCCGCCGGGCAATGCGACGATAGGGGCGAAAGCGCCGTTCGCGAAGCTGCGGAAGGCGCCGGCTGCGAAGAAGAAGCCTGAAGGAATGACCGACGATGAATGGCAGCAAGATTGCACTGCGCCGGAAGCTATCGACGGCGGAGCGGAAAGGACTGGAGGGCGGTGGAGCTGGAGAAGAAGGCTCAGGCGGCGCGCCAGCACCAGCACGTAATGGCCGGGTGTATCGCCGCCACCAACGCGAGCCCATGGAGTACGTCCATGCCGGTGTACGTTCCCGGAGTGATCTCTCCGTCGCAAGCCGCCTTCTACAACGACGGCCCCTCCGCCACTCCCGGGTGCGTGACGCCTAACTTGTCGCCGCACTACCAGGATGCGCTGACGCACGGCGGCTTCAACCCCAACAACCTCTACTCCCCGGCGTACGAGCAGCGCGAGCCAGGCCCCGGTCCGGACGGCGACCCTTTCACCGGCCGCAGGGGTCCGCTCGAATACGACGGCGCCGGTGCTGAGGAGGACGACGGGGTTGAGGAGGACGACGAGGAAGAGGAGGGGGTGGAGGACGACGAGGAGGACGACGATGAGGACGAAGAGGGCGGCGACGAAGAGGACGACGAGGGTGCCGGTGACGATGATCTCGTGGAGGTAGACGCGGACGGCGTGAGGACGAAGAAGAATAAGAAGAAGAAGGCGTCGGGCACACGAGGCCCGAAGTGGACGCCTCTGGAAGATCTTTGCCTGTGCGAGTCGTGGGCGACGGTGAGCCATGACTCCATCATCGGCGCCAACCAAAAAGGCGGGAAGTATTGGGCGAGGATCAAGACCGAGTTCGATGAGCGCAAGCTCATCAACAGCGACTACCAGAAAGTGACAATGAAGAGGAGCCAAAAGGCAATGTCGACGCGATGGGCCATCATCCAGGCGTCGGTGAACTCCTTCCATGGGTACCATCAGGACTTAGAGACCAGAGGCGACAGCGGCGCCGACGTCGCCCAACTGGTACGACTGTTTCTTCCATAATCCGTAGCGCCCACATTGTGTTCGATGAAATGACTCTGCTTCCTTTGGTTAGTTTGATCGGGCCATGGAAATGTACGCCAAGAACTCGGAAGGTCACAAGCCGTTCGCGCTGATGCATTGCTATGGCAAGCTCAAAGTGAATGAGAAATGGCGGCTGACGCGCCTGTCGCTGTCCAAGGGGAAGGACGCCATTGATCTGGACGCGCCGCTGGCAACTTCGACAGGGCGTCCTACTGGCAACAAGGCTGCCAAGGCCGCCTTGGCCGACGCTGCGTCGTCTAAGAAGACGCAGGCGTCGATCACGAAATGCCTCGCCGACGTCTCCTCGACCTTTATCTCCCGCGACAAGAAGGCCGACCAAAGGTGGGCCGAGCTGCTCAAGAGGCAAGAGGAGAAGCTGGAGCTCAAGAAACGCAGGGACGACATGTCCCTGCTGAGAACGTCGACAGAGGGAATGTCTCCCCGGACGCGAGCGGCGCACAACTTCTTCAAAGGCCAGATCCTCGACGAGATCGAAGCCAAAATGGCGGCGGCGGACGCGGCGGCCCTGGCATCGGCATCGGCGGCAGCGGCAGCGCAGCAAGAGCAGGCTGACGCGTCTTCTACTGCTACACCTGCGTCGGCCTCCGCGTCGGCGACGAAGCAGACGCACCATGCACAGGAACAGTGCAGATCGCGACGAGGTCGTCGTGCTCGACGGGCCTGCGTCGACTCAGGACACGACGCCGTCGACCAACCCCTTCTTCTAATTTGCATGCACCACCGGTCTGTAATATGATCGCGCGCCCAGTACTTTGATCGATCGCCGCTACTCTGATCGCGACGAATCGGCGGGAACGATCTCTTTTGAATGCATCTATTTGAATTTCTGATTGGGGACGGCGTTTGGGGAACGCGGCTGGGGAGCGACGTCCCCCAAACGCGGCACGAACAAAACACGTCCCCCAAATGCTCGATCCGACGCCCTTTGGGGGACGCGACTGGAGATGCTCTAACCTTTGCTGTAGGTGTACGGACTTTGCGTTCAGCTTCCAGGCTTAGAGAAGCATATGGGGTGTTCATTCAGATAGACAATAAGGATTGTGTGAAGAGAGAGCTAGACGAGCAGTTTCCCAATCCTAGGCGATGCAGGGGTGTAGCATGAGCAGCCAATCCCTCGGTATGGATGAAAAAGACAAAGCCATGCGTTACTCCACGCGTGGTACCAGGCATCGCGCCGTTGGGCCGCGAACATGTGCGGTCCAAGACGGTGGGTGTACGGTCGAAGTCGTCAGCCGGCCATATGTACCGTCAATATGTTGAGGACTGCAACGTATTCAACTGTGCTGGTTAGTGGGCCTGGGCACTGTTTATTAATCCAGATACTGCCTCCAATACTCACGAATATACACACATGGGCTTCCATCTGTCCAGGCATGGTTGGTCCAGGGTGCGAGTGTAGATGCACCCGGGAGCCAAACCACATTTCCGCTAGCGGACATGTATATATGCTACTGTTTCTATCTTCATCTGTTAAGTCGAGTGTTGATTGTATGTGCCCTGGGCTGCTTAGCCTACTATTTGTTATGGATTATATCTCGTGTACTCTGCTATATAAGTGCTACCAAAAGGTTTCTACCTTGCATTAATTGATGTACAAGTCTGCACGAGCATCTCTTAAAACACGATAGCAAATTATTCCTGGGACTTTGCGACTACTTCGCTGATAGAAAAACAAAAGATCAAAGAGAGAAAAATGTGCTTACTGCCTACTATCTTCTGCTAGCCACATCAATTGCCCATAGTTTGTTTTTGATACACTCATGGCATAAACTGTGTCACCTGGTGTAAAATATCATCAATTCCCCTAAAATACTGAGATCCAATATTTGAGACATTCGGTACCAACAATTATTATTTCAAAACAGAGTGATATATATGTTTACACAGAAGATCATATGTTGGATGACAAAACCGTAGAATAACATTAACAAAAGGAAGATTGATTTACAAATTACAATCACGCCATGAGACTGTTGATGGAGGGTAAAGGAAACAGAGCATATGGGAAGTGTTATCTCTTGACCTCGCGGTTTTTTTTAAGAAATATCCCATAAAATCAGAAATTACTCATCTCGCTAAAAAGGAATGTTCCCAATGAAATAACTTCCTCAAAAGAACTGTAGCCATCAAAGAAAAATGTCTACTACAGTACTACGGTTTACTAAACAAAGGAATCACCAAGTCACCAAACATACTTACGTACTTATTCATTGATTAGCATGTAAGCCAGTAATTCTACGGCTATTTTGTCACTCTATTGAGGCCTGGCCATTTTTTTGGTATATCCTACATTTTTTTATCACTCTATGGTCACGCTTCAGGTTATACACACATTTTTTCAAGCAGATTGCAGGTGCTACATAACTAAACCCCATACCAGTTTGCAGCAAGAAATAGTAACATTCCCAGTAATATTTCATGTGTAATTACTGATAGGAGTTTATGAAAGGCGAGAAGTGTCGTGCAATCTGTAACTTTTAGCTAGAGAGAGAAGTACAATATAGAGTTTCAGATTTGAACTGCATAACAGAGAGCATTCCACATCTCGAGGATAAGATATGATTATCACTCCAAAATATATCTAAAGGCACCAAAAGCATCATCAGATAAAGAATTTGAAAAATTGGAGTGCCCAGTAAAGAAATGCCAAAGGAAAATAGGAAAATCATAAGAGCACCTCACCTAGAGACAACACATTAAATTCAGTTTGTTCTGGAAGCCTCATGGGTGCCAACAGCTACCTGATCTAATCCAAACCACCATCAGTACGCTTAACTAAGGAGTATATTACGTGAATCGAAGATTTGAACCTGATGTAAATAAAAACGTTAGTTGGAAAAAACATTTGGTTCACATGCTGCAAAGTCTATGATTACATAATGAATCTGGTCCTCTTAATTTCCACAAAAAATAATACAGTGACAAAAGGGAAAGCTCAGAGAAGATGAATGCTCGGAGACAAACCTCAAATCATGCTGCAGGAAGAATGACAAGTCAGGCCTAGAAGCTCTGTGTTGCCATTGAGCACAAGGGAACTTCACACCTTTGCATTGTCTGGTACAGTATAATGTATGCGCTTCGATATTTGGTTGTCTCTGTTGGCAAAGATTTTATTTCATCCATTATTTAGTAAGCAAAAAATACATGAGCGGCCAATCTCAGCTCACTACCAGACGTATGCACAAAGCTATGAAAGTCCTAGGTGGCAACTATGTAAATATTTGTTTTTCCGGTGAAAAAAAAAATAGCATTGGTATTTCTTTTGCAGGCCTAACCCATAAATGCATCCCATATATTAGCACGTATGTGAAATCCTAACTCATAAATGCATCCCATATAACAAATAGAAGATTGAGTCTATTACCTTTGGCCGACACGGTGGTGCAAAGTGAGAATGCAGTACCGGAGTGTTCTACAACAAACAATTTGTCATCAAGTCATTAGATCCAAGGTTGGAAGTTGGGTGTCGTAAGTTGTTGATCCATATGCAGCGAGGCAAGCCGCTGCTTACCAATAAGACCCGATCGACCTGCACAAGAAATGAAAAGGATGACGAGGAAAGACAGGAGTAAATAGTGGATGCCAAATTATAAAATGACAGAGTGAGGTGAGCAACCCCATCCACTGATACCTGTATTCAATCTCAACACAGCTGGGCAGGAGGTGATGATAGTTACTGAGGTATGAACAATGTGGCTAACTGCCCTATAAGTTCAACCTGTTAATGGGTGCACAAATAGAGATGAAAGTAAAATCTCTACAGCAAGGGGAGCATATGAATAGTGAAAATAAATAGAGCACATCTTTTCTGGAAGCAGTAGGTACAGATCTTAATGTACGAATCCTAAATAATTTGGAGGCTAAAAGAAGACCACATGCCAATTCAAGCATTAATCATCTGTATCCAAAGTATCCATTTCAAGATAAATATTTTAGAGACAACTTTCTCTACATCTTAATCACTGGAAAAAATTGTTCTTTTCTTTCTACTAAACAACAAGACACGTTAAGGAATAAATATTCAGGTATTTAACAAAATGAGCGATTTCTTCTTGTAAACCAAACTTGAGGCATGAAACAGTTTCTATGAATCTTTGCTCACCTTGTTGCAGAAGGTTGGGTGTTGCTCTCAAGGTAGTAGATGCAGGCTTTGGCTTGATAGAGAACGCTGGGGAAATGGTTCTGTCATCACACCTCTGGGACCTCGACATGCCGTGCTCGTCTCCATCTCAGCAGAAGCAGTCGGGGCAGAGCTCGAGCGACTGGGCGTCGTGAACAGGCAGACCCCTGTTTTGCCTGTGGAGCTGCGGGAGGAGCTGGTGGCCTTGGCTCGGCATGTCTCTCTGGAGCCGCTTGGCAGTGGCTCGCGCTCCTCTCCGCTGAGGACGACGGCGATTCCATCTCGGCGGCAACCGCTGCACTCCGCAAGGACGAGGGTGTTGCTCCCGCAGCATCTTCCTGCTACCGGCGGAGAAGGGTGGGGAAGGAGATGGAGGGGCGATGAAGATGACGGCGCTGCCTTGCCGCCGGAGGAGAAGGTGTGGGGAGTGGTGGCGCCTCCTCTTGCCCTGCGGAACACAGCTCCGCAGAGGACGATCTCGATCCGACGCCCTGCCCTCCTCTTGCCGCCACGCATAAGCTCCTCCTAGCCGCTCCATACCATCGTGTGCTGCTGCTCGAGTGGCGAGGCGGCGCGCCGGCGGCCCCTTCCATAGGTCGGCCGGCCGCCCATCGCCCGCGCCGGCCTCCGACGAGCGGCGTGGGGGCGGAGATGGCGCGGGATGTGGCGGCTGAGCGAGCTAGCGGCGGGGCTGGGGGCGCGAGGCGACGGCGACGACGGGGCTGGGAGCGCGAGGCGACGGTGGACGGCGGCGCTGCCATGCGCAGGCGAGGGAAGGGGCGGCGCGACGGGAGGAGAAGGGGAGAGGCGGCGCGGGGTGGCGGCGGGAGGCAGCTGCGCGAGGGAGAGGAGGAGGAGCATGTGCGCGACGACGCCGGGCCGGGCGGGCCACATGACCCATGGATAAAAAACGGGTTCGCGAGAGGGCCTCGTCCTGGACTACTCTAGAGTGAAAAAATGGACGGACGAGATCCACCACCAAACAAGATCCAACGGCTACGAGGCTCAAATCGTTGTGAAGTCCCCTATGTGGGGCATCATATACAACGTTAGATGATTTGTGTATGATTTTTGATGAATTAAACTTGTTATGTATGTTCTGCAGACATGGCTGTTAGCTTTTAATTCATCAAAAATCCATTTTTGAACCTAATTGAGTGATTCCACTTCTGTAGGATTACTGAATGTTTTCTTAATCATCTCAAACAAGTTTCAAACCTTTATCTATTCTGTAACTCCAGAGGTGAAGCAAATGGTACAGACATGCAGTAATCTTGTCAATCCATTTGTGAGAGTTTCAGAAACAATTTGAACCCAAATCCAATTGTGTATGCATCTATGTTTAAATACCTTTCAAATGCCAGTGGCCTCATATTTTTAGGATTTTTCTACGATTTATGGCTTACAGATCTTGTTTTCCGTACAGTCAGATTCAAAGAAATTCCTAAAATTGTAGGTTTAATATTTTTGGGTGATTCCAATTGGGTTAGTCTTGTATTAGTACTGGCTATATAGGAAAAATATTATTAGTCTCTGTTCATACATATTTGTTACTGTTAGTAATGTTTATGTGTGACATGCATTGTTGAAGCAAAACTTTTCGGTTTATTTAAAACCCTTGACCAACTCTTTTTAGTAGAGATGGGCAACCCTTGTTTTATGCTTGCAAAATAAAACCTCTGCAACTTAACATTAGCTCTTTTGTTTAGCTTGAGTTTTCAAATGATGTGGATTATGGTTTGCTTCCTATTTTGGTTGTAGTGTTATGGGAACAAATTATGTTAGGAAAACTGTTTTCTACTTTTCCAAAAATGTTTGAAAATGTTTTGTGAATGTTTGTGATGCCAAACTAATGCTCTTGTCCTCTTTATGATGTTATCTACCAGGGGATACTTAGTTGTGCCATGGTGATACCTAGAGAGGCAATTGCTAAGTCGTGGCACTCTCATACCTTCACTAGGTAAATAAATGGGGTTTTCTTTTAGTTGCTTTGTAGTACCTATAAGTCTTTTGTATGTTAGCCCTTAGTAAAGTGGTTAGCTATTGATTGTTGAATGTTGCATGCTTGTTATGTTTGGAGCAATGTGATTGATTGTGTTTCTTTTATATTTTCCGGCGATAGATGCGAACAATTCCGGAGAAGAAGAAGAAGTGGATTGGACAAGGATTCTTTATATGTTGATGGAATTCTTATATTGATGGAGTTGAAGACGTACAGGGACAAATAAGCCAAGGCAAGCCATCTTTTGATCTCTGATTCGGTGTCTAGTTGGATGTCATTTGTTGATATCCAAAGCACCTTAATTCTATGTGTGTTGTTCTCTTTACTATTGTCATCTATGTATGGTTGCTAGTGGGGTACTCCCTAGTGGTGATACTCCACTATTGTCGTTGTGATTATGGGATGCATGGTATCATGGTCGTGCTATTCCACTTGGTCATCTTGTATGCTCAACTTGAGCATCTTCCCTCTCAAGATAGTAACTTACACCACACTCACAACTTTTGTATTTTAGAGGTATCAATGTCATGATGTTGGTGTAATTATCAACTTGAGAGGAGTATGCCGGGTACCCTATTGGAGAGTTGGTTGGGTAGTGATTCTCCACTATCCAAATTTTATAGTTTGTACCACAAATATGAAAGTATAATCCTCTTTGTGTTGTCATCATACATGCTTATCTTAAGCGAGTATGATCCACCCATTACCCCTTTATACCTTCTATGGCAAGATGACTCTCATCTCGGCCATAGTGCAATTCTAGTTCAACTCATGAAACTATAGGTTGGGAACCCCTCAAGGCTTACCTTGTTGTAAATGTTTTATGAAAACCTTGGGTGAGTTAACCCAAGCGTATGGTTTAAGAAAGCAAAGGATCTTGGTAAAGATGATCGGAAAAGTGGTGTATGGCTGTTTGTTGAACAACCAAGGTGTTGTGGGAAAAATGGTTTTAAAAAGGAGCACTGCGTATAAGTGTACACCAGCCCAACTTTTATCGCGCAACCACTCTACCCTGGTGTGGGACGGGGCTTAGCCCGTAGTTTGTTGAAGCTGGCAGGAGCACCCTTCACAACTTTCTAGGGAGGGTCATGACGACCTCCGACGCCGGGTTGCGCTCTGGAGGAGGCAATACACTGTCTTAACTGATAGCCGGACGATTACTGAGGGTCTTCCGTCATGGCGCCGGAGATACGCTCAAAAGGAGGTATGCTGCTGCGGGGTGCCGGGAAGGGGTAAGCCCGCAGGGAAGGACTCGTGCCGGTGGAGATGGGCGAAAGGTTATGTCCGGGTATCCGTCGTGGCATATGTTGTTATGCAGGGATGATGCCCACACGATAGGTATCCGGATAGTTGTGGGGAAAGTGTGCAAACTCTGCAGAGTCAAATCTATTCGAATAGCCGCGTCCGCGGTCATGGACGGGTTGCAACGGTCTACCTTTACTGGGGCTTGCGTTTTGTTTTTGAACAAATGATTTGCAAAGGAAGTGTTGTGTTTATGTGTACGGAAGGGTACGGAAAAAGGGCGTGTGTTGACCATATGGAGATGGTCGTGGAAAAATGAAGGCTAAGTGGGGAACTCTTTCCTAAATGTTTCTTGAAGAGGAACTCTTCTTTAACAAAGATATAGAGATGTCATAAGTATCTTTTGAAGTATCTTCTTCAATAAAGATATAGGTATGTCATAGGAATCCTCTAGCATTTCCATCAACTGAGATGGACTTATGCTACCTCATCTCCAATAAAAGTATAGATATGTCATAGAACTTCCTAAGCGTCCCCATCAATTGAGATGGCGGCATGCTATGTCCACAAGAGAAACTATGTCTCTTCCACATGCTATATCCAAAAGAGAAACTATTTCTCTTTCTCATGCTATTTCCACAAGAGAAATTAGCTCTTCCCTCTTGTCATCTTAGTTTAGCACTTGTTATCTTGCACTCTTGCAAAGTACCTTTCTTGATGGTTTGCGAGTACAATTCCAAATGTACTCACGGCTTTGTCCCTGGCTATTTACTTGGCCAAACTTGGAGGAACACGACGGATGAAGAAGGAGTTGGCGATGTCTATGCGAGCTAGGAACGTCTTCCCAGTCAGTTGCCTGTAGGGTTATGGCAGATGACTTGGATACTGCGCTGCTGAAGTGATGATGCTACTCGATGTTTAGTTAGGCCCTTCGAGGCTATTATGTAAGTATTGGTCATGCGACCATGTTGTAATTTTCTTATTCCGCTTTGTAATGGATGGTGTAATTTGATATCAGTTCGGTTATGTGTTCACGACGCACTGATCATGGGATCGTGAACTGTATACATAACAGGGAATTTCGGACAGCTAGTCCGGGGTCCCCACAACAATGATGCTTCTTACAGAACCCGAGGTCCAGGTTCCATCAACTGCATTGAACTGCACTATCTCGCAGTCCACAGGCAAGTTCACCCTTGCTCATGTCAACTTGATTATTTTCTACTACTTTAATGCAAATCTATATACTTATCATTCCTGCATCGCAAATGAAATGTTATTTTCCAACTATGAATATGACTATGTGGCTGGCAATGGAACCATGGTATGTGTTGATATGGTGGAGGTTCCATTGCAATGGGTTATATCACCCTAGGATTAAATTACCAATGCCGTCCAGTGATTATAGCGCCGTACAAACCGCGTTGACCATGAGATCTATAATGGCTCTGGGGAAGCCAGTCGTATCTTTTCCCTTCTGCACGCCAACGGATTGGTAGAGACGGTGGGGTGTTGGAGGCACTGCCGCAATAGGTTGGGAAATCCTTTTAAATCCCCATCCATTAGTGATGTTAATCTCTACCATCTATGAAGGATTGTCCGGAGTACACCATGAGTAAAGCCGTATTATCGGGGAAGTCTACTGGAGGTGTACGGTTGGACAAAAGGGTGGGTTTGCGGTCGCGGAGAAGGCGGTGTGGGCTTGGATCTTTATACCTGGCCTCACACCAAAGGAAGTGTGAACGGGGGCAAGTCCTCGCGGATGGCAAAAAGGGTGAGATCTCTTGTGGGAAAAGTAACGCACCTCTGCGAGTGTATCAAATTGTGGTTGTCACTCCTTGTTCCGGGAAGGAGCTGCGAACGCGGCGAGGAAAGGAACTCCACGAAGTTCTAGTCAACTCGTGAAGGCCGACGGGCATAGTTTTCATAATAAAAGCAACCTTTTGAAGAAATGATTGCAAAACATGCATTGACCTGAGATTTCCTGATCAATGGTCGTAGCTAGTGCATCAAACACCTTTTTATTCTTTTAGAACTTGCTTGAGTACCTCCGTACTCACTTTCTTTCGACACCCTTGCTAGACTGTGATCCGGAAGTGGAGGCTATTAACGATGGAGCACCAGAAGGAAGCTACGAGCTGGTCTACGAAGAACCTGATCTTACCGGCGGAGTGGAAGGCGTAGACTATGGGATAGTCTACGGACCATATGACACGGAGGTGGAGGAGTAGTGACATACCCTAGCATCATAGAGCCGAGCAACATAGAACTAACCTAAATAAGTTGTTGAGCTCTCTTTTATATTGTTATGAGTTGTAATCGTACTTAAGTAGTATCTTAGGGTGTTCTCATAGGACCTGTGAGAATACCAACTTGTTAAGACAATGTTTGTAATAAAGTATGGAGTGTTATGACCTGCAATGTTTCTGTTGTACCACTCTGAGGGATATGGCAAATTGTGAAGAAGTCCCTTCACAAAGATCATATCAACGACTTGTATACTACATCATGCAGTGGTATGCTGGGTCACCGCAGCTGGTATCCGAGCAAATGTTGCGACCTTAGGTTGGAAAGACCTAGTATAGGGAAGAAACCTGTAGGAGTCTAGTAGAAATAGTAAAGGATTCTCTAGAAGTATGGAGATTATTCACATGAGAATAGCAAAACCATATATTTTAGTGCGATAATTCTTTATTATAGCTATTATGATGCATTATCATTACTAATATTTTACTTTTGTATACAGCCATAATGGCGAACACTTTTCCTAAGAGGACTTTGAGGAAAGTTGAGGGTTGGCTCGGTGATTATGATGGACCAATCACAGCTCTCCTGTGTGGGATGCTGAAGGAACTTCATTGTGATCCACGGATACCTGTTATCAAGTATACCTACTATGATGGGGAAATCCTAGCCAAGTGCAGGGTATCGGTCCAACTACCGACAAAACTGCTGATGAGTCGTATAATGCCATACGGAGAAGCCAAAACTATCACCACAACCTACCATATGGGCCTATTCAAGGCGATCCTTGAGATAAGGCAGCACAAGTCAGTAGAACTGCTATGTTCAGAGTTTTCTCATATACCTCATGCCGAGGAAGATGAGGATCCTACTCTGAATCATTTGGTGTTAGCACACAGAAGTCCTGAAGCTGCAGCACAACACATGGATAGTTGTAAGTCTATATTGACCACGATGTACCTTTTACACATGAAAATGAGGGGTGAGATTGACCACATGCTAGCTGAGTTCATGGACCCTGATAAAGTCCAAGCTCGGATGCATGATTTGAGGGCACAACCACAACATACTACACCGTTCTTTAGCCTAGACAGCTATGTAGATTTGAGTGACCGAGTTGCCCAAGGAAGATCCACTTACACCCAACTTTGTCCCACATTATCCACACGTGTCAGCATCATATGATACTGGATATGGGGGAGACCACTCATGGAACATAAATTGCTCGGAGTCACCGATCGAGAACTCGACGGGTTGGCGTTTCGGGGAACCTTTCGGTGATGAGGAGGAGCCAATTCCATGTGATACGAGGAGATGAGAGTGGTGGGGTTAACCAACACTACGAGCGGGAAGAGAAAGATGCTGATTCCATTTCTTTAGATTTGGAGATGGGATTATCTAAACCATCACGGTACGAAGTAGGTGAGAGTTCGGAACCAAGAAAAAGAAGAAGAAGAAGATGAGGGGTCGGAGTGAATAGAAATCCTTCATGGATGACGGAAGAAGGAGGTATGTATCCTCACTGGGGATATGTACGAGTCATTGTCTAGCTACTTAGGCATGACTGATCTCTGTCTCGGCACTTCGTCCGATTCGGATTACATACCTCTCGGAAGGACCTATGTTCCGGATGGTGTCCGGAAGACAAGTCGCTATACTCGGATGGACCCCGGGAATGTATGCGGAGGCGAATGAAGACGATGAGGAGTAGAGCTCCAATGAAGAATAAAGTAATCTAGGTGGTATTGTAATAGAACGTATTTTAAATTCCCGTTGGCTTGGGCTTTGAGCCAAATAAGTGGTTTATATATACCACATGTAATATAAGTTTGTGAGTGTGTTATGTATTATACGGTGTATATACATAATAAATGTTTGTTTTGGATTTGCTTCTTGATTTCATTGTGTGACTAGTTACGGGCAATGAGTTGAGCTCAGAAAACATTTGCATGGTGTAATTATGAGTAATCGCTCTTTGTTACAGGACTAGGGGGACATGGCGTTAGTTGAAACCGAAGAGGCTCGACGAGAGCGTGAGGAGAGAGAAAAAGAGGAGGCTGATGCAGCAGCTAGAGCGGAGAATGCACCACCACCACCACACCCAATGATGCACCCAGATTTCCAACAGTATATGAGGTCAATGGAGGAAGATAGGAGGCGTTACCAGGAAAGCCAGAACAAGAACATGCAAGACTTCTTTACTCAGGTCATTAATGATAGGGGTAATGAAGGCAAGGGAGTAACTTTATCAGACTTTCAAAATGCAAGACCACTACCGTTTACATCAGCTCCAGAACCAATGGACGGCGAGGATTGGCTTATGGATATGGAAAGGAAGCTGAAAACCGTTGGTTGCAACGATGAGGAGAAGATCGGATATACCACTTATCCGTTGTCGGGACCAGCAGCGTCATGGTGGGAGAATCTTGTAGCGAGTACACCCTCCGGATAAGGTATTCACCGGGAGGAGTTCAAAAAGAAGTTTCGGGACGCTCATGTTCCGGACAGCGTGGTGGAGTTGAAGAAGAGGGAGTTTGAAGAACTACGACAGAATACTGCACCTATTATGCAGTATGGTCGGGATTTCAATAGGTTATCCAGGTATGCACCTGAGGATATAGATACAGAGGAGAAGCGGAAGAAGCGGTTCATGAAAGGCATGAATCCATACATGAAGATGCAACTGAGGTTGACACGGACTGCCGAATTCCAGGAACTGATTGACTCGGCAATCACTTTCGAGGATGACTACAGGCAAGTCCAGGAGGACAGGAGGAAGAGGGCTCGTATAGAGCCAAGGAAGTACCCAATCAGTAAACCAATACCTGATCGGAGTTTCAAACCCCGATATCGACCTACTACTGGTAATCAATACAACCGGGGAGGTCAGAGTCAGAACCCAATTAACCAGATCATCTGCAACAATTGTGGCCTGAGAGGGCATTTGCAGAAGGATTGTCAGAAACCCAGAATCATCTGTTATGGTTGTGGGAAGGAAGGACACATCAAGCCGGATTGTCCAAACAAGGCGTCTTGGAGCGGACAGAGCTCTGGAGGACGAGGTGGAAACAACAACAACAACAACAACCGCAACAACAACAACAACAACCGCAACTACAACTACAACAACAAGAGGGGAAAGCCTTATGGAAAGCTGAATTGCACATCCTTGGAACAAGCGGAAGAATCGGATCAAACAGTCTTAGGTACGCTAAGCATTCTTACTCATCCTGGCAAAGTATTATTTGATACGGGAGCAACCACATCATTTCTTGCATTGGAATTTGTGGAAAAATTCGGGCTTAGATGTTCTAAGTTAGAAACTCCTATAACTGTTCTATCCGCGGGGGGGAACGATCTTAGTAACCCACGTGAAAGAAGCACAAGTCCTAACCATATGTGACTGTGTGTATTTCGCGGACCTATTCATCATACCCATGAAGGACATATCAGTCATCCTAGGGATGGATTGGTTGACAGAAAATGGAGCGGTGATTAAGCTGTGGAGACAAAACAGTATCACTTCGCAACTCCATCGGAGGTCGAATAGTGTTCCAAGGAGATAAGTACAGTGAGTTAGAGATTGGATTGGAACTCAATAGTCTGAAGGAGGTGAGAATTGAAGATATTCCTGTAGTGAATGAGTTTAAGGATGTATTTCCTAAGGAACTACCGGGAATGCCACCCGATAGAGAGATAGAATTCACAATCGACTTGATTCCGGAGCACAGACACCAATAGCACAACCACCATATAAGATGGGGCCAAAGGAGTTAGTGGAGCTGAAAGCTCGGATAGATGAAGCTAGAACGAAGGGATTCATTCAAGAAAGTGTGTCACCTTGGGGCACACCAGTTATTTTTGTGGATAAAAGAGATGGAGGAAAGAGAATGTGTGGAGATTACGGAAATTTGAACAATGTAACTATCAAGAACAAGTATCCTTTACCTAGAATTCAAGACCTTTTTGATCAAGTTCAAGGAGCAGGAGTCTTCTCGAAGATATATTTAAGGTCGGGATACCATCAAATCAAGATCAAGAAGGAGGATGTACCAAAAACAGCATTCGTATCAAGGTACGGACACCATGAATACTTGGTTGTACCATTTGGACTAACAAATGCACCAGCAATTTTCATGAATTTGATGAACAAGATATTCATGAAGTACTTGGACAAGTTTGTGATAGTGTTCATAGATGATATTTTAATCTATTCCAAAGATAAAGAAGAACATGCCAAGCATTTGAAGATAGTTACTGCAAACTTTGAGAGAACATCGGTTATATGCAAAGTTCAGCAAGTGCAAATTTTGGTTAGATAGTGTTGAATTTCTTGGACATGTCATAACCAAAGAAGGCATAGCGGTGAATCCAAGCAAGGTTCGAGTCCGTATTGGAATGGAAATCACCTAAAAATGCTAAGGAGATACGAGGATTTCTTGGTATGGCGAGGCTATTATCGGAGATTCATAGAGGGATTTTCAAAGATTGCAGGACCAATGACCAAGTTACTCAAGAAAAATACTCCATTTGTGTGGACAGATGAGTGTGAAGCCGGCTTCCAAACACTCAAAGATAAGTTAACCACGGCACCGGTATTAGCAGTTCTCGAACCAGGAAAGGATTATACGGTGTATTGTGATGCTTCCAAGAATGGACTTGGATGTGTTACGATGCAAGATCGGAAGGTAATAGCTTATGGATCAAGGCGAGTTGAAACCACATGAACACAACTACCCGAGTACATGATCTAGAGTTAGCGGCAGTTGTGTATGCTACGAAGAGTTGGAGACAATTTCTATACGGATCCAAGTGTGAGTTATACACCGATCATAAAAGTTTGAAATATTTCTTCACCCGAAGGAATTAAACATGAGGCGGAAGAGATGGTTAGAGTTGATTAAGGATTATGACCTTAAGATCAACTATACCCCGGAGCAAGGCTAATGTAGTAGCGAGATGCCTTAAGCGGAAAGAGTACGGAGAATCAACCTATGGAATGGGAGATTCCAAAGGAACTTCGGAAAGAGCTAGAGGATGCTCAGATTTTGTTTATTCAAGGTGATGTTAAGAGAAGTGTAGCAACCATGAGGATTATGGATGAGATGTATTCAGATTTGAAATATGAGATTATCCGAAAGCAAGCGGATGATTTGTTCATCCAAGAGGAAATCAAGAGGATTGGAGAAGGAAAACCATCAGAATTCCATCTAGGGGATTTTGATTCATTATACTTCCAGAAAAGGATCTGTATACCGGATGATCCAGAAGTGAAGTCAATCATATTAAAGGAAGCACATGAAACCCCTTATTCAATACATCCGGGAAGTACTAAAATGTATATGGATTTGAAGGAAATGTTTGGTGGAATAACATGAAAAGAGAAATAGCACAATATGTTTTGGAATGTCATACATGTCAACGAGTGAAGGCAGAACATCAGAGTCCTGCGGGATTACTCAAACCACTAGAGATACCGGAATGGAAATGGGATGAAATCGGAATGGATTTTATTACTGGTTTACCAATGACCGAGTAAGAAGAAGGATATGATATGGGTAATAGTGGACAGACTTACCAAGAGTGCTCATTTCATAGCCGTAAACACAAAAGATACTGCAGAAAAGCTTGTGGATATTTATGTGAAGGAAATTGTGAGTAAACATGGAGTACCAAAGAAGATAGTCTCAGATAGAGGCTCGATTTTCACATCAGCATTCTGGAAACAACTACAAGAATCTTTGGGATCCAAATTGGATTTCAGTACAGCATACCATCCACAAACCGGAGGACAAACCGAAAGAACCAATCAGATACTTGAGGACATGCTTAGAGCTTGTGCTCTGAACTTTGGAGGTTCATGGGAGGATCATTTACCTTTAGCGGAATTCTCATATAACAATAGTTATCAAAGTAGCATTCAGATGGCACCGTACGAAGCATTGTACGGAAGGAAGTGTAGATCCCCAATTTGTTGGTTTGAAACCGGAGAAAACAAGGAATTTACACCGGACTACATCAAGGAGAGACAAGAAGTCATCGAGGTGATCCGGGATAGACTCAAAATAGCTCAGAGTCGTCAGAAGAGTTACGCTGACTTAAAGAGAAGAGATTGGGAACCGAAAGTGGGAGACATGGTTTATCTGAAGGTTAGCCCAATGAAAGGACTTAAGAGGTTCGGAGTGAAAGGAAAGTTAAGCCCTCGATATATTGGACCATTTAAGATAATCAGTCAGATCGAGGAACGGCTTTTGAGTTGGAGTTACCGGCACAACTAAGTCAAGTTCATAATGTATTTCATGTATCACAACTCAGAAAGTGTTTGAAGGCACCGGATGATCCTATCACATATGAAGAAATAGAACTGCAATCTGATCTAACTTATGTGGAAAGACCAGAAAAGATCTTAGAAGTACAATGGAAGAAGTTAAGAAACAGGGCAATCAAATACTGTAAAGTGCAATGGCAACATCATCTGAGCGAGAAGCAACTTGGGAGACGGAAGAAGAATTAAGGAAGTCTTACCCCGAGATGTTCGAGTACCAATCTTAACTTCGGGACGAAGTTTACGTTAAGGGGAGAGGCTGTAATAACCCGGAACATAGGAATAACGAAGGGTAGATTTAGAAATGGGATGTGCATTTCATCGCAAAACGGGGAAATTTTCGCGCTTTATTGCAATTAAACCTAAGAGGGATCGAGGTTCTCTCTCATTTTGCACTTAGGGTTAGGCAATGTGAGTTAGGGAAATTTCGACATGATCTCTTTTGTATCTTGTTGATTTGGGGAATTGATTCCATTTGACAAGTGTTAATACATTTAACAATAAGCATTGAACAATATAAAATGGAATTCATAATTTAAACAACTTATGAATTCAAACAACTTTGAATTTCAAAGTGAATCATAAATACAATGTTTATTCCAGAATATAAATGTTACATAAATCAAAAGCTCATAAACAAAAACTTGGGCTTTATTGATATCACAACATAGATTACATTGTCTTTACAATATTCTTGATACAAGAATTGATAAATAATAAACAGAAATGAAAATAAAGATTACAATATTATTTCTAAACTAAAACCTAGACTATATGACTTGAAGTATTTCTTCATGGTCATGTCCATCTTCAAAACACTGCAAAACAAAGAACCCAACACTAGCCAGAATGTTAGTGTTAGTCAAATAGTTCAGTTTGGACGAGAACCAAGTGACATGCACACTTGTGCTTGTCCAAAACCGAGGACAACACAAGATAAGGGCAACGACGGACCAAACCTGAGCACCACCGGGGCTCAAGTTTCAGCATATGAGAGCACACGGCTCAAGTGTCTTTGGCAGACAACGACAAGGCCATGCAACAGATTAGTCACCAAGCAAGCCGGGCTTGTGTGTCAATACGAGGATAGAAGCGGGGTTCATATAAAAGGGGCACAAACCCTAGAAATCATAACCGATCGACCGAGATAAGGATTCACCGGGTAAGGGTGAAGCAAGAACAAGCACGAGTTCATCCAGTTCTTGAGCAAGAACAGAACCAACACACACAACCACTCAACCACCGGAGATCATGGTGACTGAGAAGATCATCCAAGATCCGGAGGTGAAGAGCTGTGACACAAACCCAAGTCCGCATCAACAAAGCATTTCTTTCTAGGAGGCTGGAACAAGGTATACCTAGTTCTGGAAGAGATCCAATGGATCTAATCCATCATATGCATGAACTAAGCATGGGATGAGCAGATGCTCATAGGGGTAGATCATCACTTGGTTTTCACCAAGGATTACTTGCCGATCAAAAGCTACTAAGATAGAAACCATCCGGATACGGATCATGTGCACTGAAGCTAGAAATCATGCACGGATGCACACACTAGCTAGATCACATGCACGGATAGCACCGAGTAGATAGCAAAGATTAGCAGCCAAGACTACACGATGAAATCCTAAGCTATGAACCATCGGTAACCCTAGATTTTCATCGGGCAAGCATATTGGCATTCATATCAAGTATGATTCCCAAATATGCAAGCAAAGGTTGAGTAGCCACAAGATCCAACTTACTAAGTGAGCAACCAATCAGTAGCAAGGCTACTGAGGTCACATCACACTTAGCATCAATTAAAAATAAGCCAAACCTAGCACATCACTATCCAGAAATGGATTCAGACTTTAATTGCTTGTAAAATAATCATGAACAACAAATTCATATACAAGCAAGTCATTTAAATCATCACTGCATAAGCAGTTCATCATAATTTAAGTAATCCAAGCATGAATTTATCACAGATCCATGCTAAGCATGACAGTAGCATACTGTTAAGCCACACAATTTAATTCATAGCCACTAGAGCAAGTCTAGATAGCTAAGATGAGCAACAGCACAAGTAAGCAACAGCACAAGTAAGCAACAGCACAGTGATGCTTGAGCATCAGCATCACCAGATAATTGATTCATATAGCCACAGTATTAGCCAGTAAGCAATCACTGACAATCAATTGATCAAATGGATCAATTATAGCAAGCCAAGTTACACGGAGAGGTTAGCCAACAAGCAAGGAATGATCCAATGGATCATTGGCTTGCAAAGGTAGCACTGAAGCATATCACAGACACCACTGGCACACACACAAGTGTCACAGATGCAACACAAGTACACCTAGACAAGCATAGCATGGCATAGTTAGCTCTTGAGCAAGCACAGTAGAGCATGGCAAGTGTAGAGCATGCTAGGAGCAGACGAGTAGCAAGCACAGCATGAACGAGCAAGCAAAGCGGCATGTGCCGGTACCGAGTAAATGGTAATTGGGCCATGAACTTGCAATTAACGAAGCACATGCAATTTGCATAGGAATAGCATGGCTCGTGTGATCACGAGATCACCCGAGAGCAGCGAGAACATGAGGAGGAAGAAGAACGAAGCATGGGAGGCGCACGAGAAGAGGTAGAGGTGAGACGAGCACTTACTTGCGCACGGAAGCGAGAGGCTAGGGCATGGCGAGGCGGTGCTCGCGCGGCCCTAACAGCTGCAAATCCAGGGTAGGCGCCGACGTTACGCCGGCGAACCCGGACACGAACCAGCACCACCGTAGCGGCACACGAGGCGACGGCACGAGTGTCGCAAGCGAGCACCGCGCCGGAGTCAGCCCGAGGCACTTACTCATCGTCGGCAAGGGCGAGATCTCGCCGGAGTTCGTCGAGGCGATTCTCCACGAGATCCGGATCGGAGGCGATTCGCCGGAAGAGGACGAGAAGGAGAAGCTGCGCGGACGGATCGATAGATCTGCTCACGGCGGTTCAGGATCGGGTGGTGGCTACGGCGGAGAAGGCCGGTGATGGCCGGAGCAAGGCGGCGGCCATGGCGGCGACGCCATCGCCACGGGAGTCGCCAGACGGTTAGGGTTAGACGAGCGAGTGAGAGGGCCGAGTGAGAGTGAGTGAGGTGGGCCGCTTCGGCACCACCGAACCCAAAGGGGGCCGACCTTATTGGGCCGTCCCTGGGTTAAGTTATTGGGCTGGGACCAATAGGGGTCCAGAGGGGTATTTTGGTCTTTTACATTTAATAAAAGATCAAAACTTTACCAAATTTTAATAAATCATAAACAACTCTAAAAATCCAATAAAAATTGGATTTATGAATGAAAAATAAATCTTAACAAGAATAAAATATGAAATGGAATTTATGAAACAAATTCAAAATTATGAATTTTAAGAATTTAAATAATAACTTGGAATTTAAAATTATTATTTCCTTGTATTTAAAATTCAAGGAAAAATCTCAAATAAGTTCAAATACTTATTTTCAAACATTTCAAAATGAAATTCTATTATTCCAAGTCATTTCTTTTGTAAAAGAGTATTTTCCCAGAAAAATACTATATTCCTTTTTATTCCAAAAACTATAAAGGTAACTATAATTTTCAACTATTTTTGGAAAGATTAAAGGAATCACCAAGTAAATAGTTTTACTTTGAATTGTTGTACTTTGTGTGAATTAAAATGGTTTATACTTTTAAATCAATTGTAAATTACCGTTAAAGACATAAATCTTAATACAACACTTAATTGTAATAACTCCACGGGGAAAGGGATTCAACATAAAATAATACATCCATGATTGCATTATTTGGATTTTATAACATTGTCCTTACCGGACAATGATGCTTCTTACAGAACCCGAGGTCCGAGGTTCCATCAAGCTGCATTGAACTGCACTATCTCGCGAGTCCACGGGCAAGTTCACCCTTGCTCATGTCAACTTGATTATTTTCTACTACTTTAATGCAAATCTATATACTTATCATTCCCGCATCGCAAATGAAATGTTATTTTCCAACTATGAATATGACTATGTGGCTGGCAATGGAACCATGGTATGTGTTGATATGGTGGAGGTTCCATTGCAATGGGTTATATCACCCTAGGATTAAATTACCAATGCCGATCCGAGTGATTCTAGCGCCGTACAAACCGCGTTGACCATGAGATCTATAATGGCTGCAGGGAAGCCAGTCGTATCTTTTCCCTTCTGCACGCCAACGGATTGGTAGAGACGGTGGGGTGTTGGAGGCATTGCCGCAATAGGTTGGGAAATCCTTTTAAATCCCCATCCATTAGTGATGTTAATCTCTACCATCTATGAAGGATTGTCCGGAGTACACCATGATTAAAGCCGTATTATCGGGGGAAGTCTACTGGAGGTGTACGGTTGGACAAAAGGGTGGGTTTGCGGTCGCGGAGAAGGCGGTGTGGGCTTGGATCTTTATACCTGGCCTCACACCAAAGGAAGTGTGAACGGGGGCAAGTCCCTACGGATGGCAAAAAGGGTGAGATCTCTTGTGGGAAAAGTAACGCACCTCTGCAGAGTGTATCAAATTGTGGATGTCACTCCTTGTTCGGGAAGGGAGCTATGACAGCGGCAGGAAAGGAACTCCACGAAGTTCTAGTCAACTCTGTGAAGATCGACGGGCATAGTTTTCATAATAAAAGCAACCTTTTGAAGAAATGATTGCAAAACATGCATTGACACGAGATTTCCTGATCAATGGTCGTAGCTAGTGCATCAAACACCTTTTTATTCTTTTAAAACTTGCTGAGTACCTCTGTACTCACTTTCTTTCGACACCCTTGCTAGACTGTGATCCGGAAGTGGAGGCTATTAACGATGGAGCACCAGAAGGAAGCTACGAGCTGGTCTACGAAGAACTCGATCTTACCGGCGGAGTGGAAGGCGTAGACTATGGGATAGTCTACGGACCATATGACACGGAGGTGGAGGAGTAGTGACATACCCTAGCATCATAGAGCCGAGCAACATAGAACTTACCTAAATAAGTTGTTGAGCTCTCTTTTATATTGTTATGAGTTGTAATCGTACTTAAGTAGTATCTTAGGGTGTTCTCATAGGACCTGTGAGAATACCAACTTGTTAAGACAATGTTTGTAATAAAGTATGGAGTGTTATGACCTGCAATGTTTCTGTTGTACCACTCTGAGGGATATGGCAAATTGTGAAGAAGTCCCTTCACAAAGATCATATCAACGACTTGTATACTACATCATGCAGTGGTATGCTGGGTCACCGCAACAAAACACATTGGAATCATAAAGGGATATAAATAAGCACTTCACTATGCCATTCATAACAGTGAATAAGTATTCTGTGAAATATAGCCTAAGAGACCCACACGGTGCACACACTGTCACCTTTACACACGTGGGACAAGGAGTCTCCGGAGATCACATAAGTAAAACCCACTTGACTAGCATAATGACATCTAGATTACAAGCATCATCATATGAATCTCAGTCATGTAAAGCAGCTCATGAGATTGTTGTATTGAAGTACATAGGAGAGAGATGAACCACATAGCTACCGGTACAGCCCTTAGCCTCGATGGAGAACTACTCCCTACTCATGGGAGACAACAGCGTTGATGAAGATGGCGGTGGTGTCGATGGAGGAGCCTTCCGGGGCACTTCCCCGTCCCGGCGGCGTGCGGAACGGAGACTCCTGTCCCCGGATCTTGGCTTCGCGATGGCGGCGGCTCTGTAAGGTTTCTCGTACCGTGGCTTTTTTCGTATCGAGGTTTTAGGTCAGGGACCTTTATATAGGCGAAGAGGCGGAGTTGGAGGGTCGACGAGGCGACGACACAACAGGGGGGCGCGGCCCAGGCCCTGGCCACGCCGCCCTATCATCTGGTGGCCCTGTGGCCCTCCTCTGCTGGCTCTCGGGTGTTCTGGAAGCTTCGTGGAAAAATAGGATGTTGGGCGTTGATTTCGTCCGATTCCGAGAATATTTCCTTACTAGGATTTACGAAACCAAAAACGACAGAAAACGAGAGCTGGCCCTTCGGCATCTCGTCAATAGGTTAGTTCCGGAAAACGCATAAATATGACATATAATGTGTATAAAACATGTAGATATCATCAATAATGTGGCATGGAACATAAGAAATTATCGATACGTCGGAGACGTATCAGGATCCGATGGATAGAGAATACTATGTTATGTTGATTATCAATCTATTACCTATGTGTTGTTTATGATCTTGCATGCTCTCCGTTATTAGTAGAGGCTCTGGCCAAGTTTTTACTCTTAACTCCAAGAGGGAGTATTTATGCTCGATAGTGGGTTCATGCCTCCAATAAATGCAGGACGGTGACGTGAAAGTTCTAAGGTTGTGGATGTGCTGTTGCCACTAGGGATAAAACATTGATGCTATGTCCGAGGATGTAGTTATTGATTACATTACGCACCATACTTAATGCAATTGTCTGTTGTTTGCAACTTAATACTGGAAGGGTTCGGATGATAACTTGAAGGTGGACTTTTTAGGCATAGATGCATGCTTGGATAGCGGTCTATGTACTTTGTCGTAATGCCCAATTAAATCTCACTATACTCATCATATCATGTATGTGCATGGTCATGCCCTCTCTATTTGTCAATTGCCCAACTGTAATTTGTTCACCCAACATGCTATTTATCTTATGGGAGAGACACCTCTAGTGAACTGTGGACCCCGGTCCATTCTTTTACATCGAATACAATATACTGCAATACTTGTTCTACTTGTTTTCGCAAACAATCATCATCCACACTATACATCTAATCCTTTGTTACAGCAAGCCGGTGAGATTGACAACCTCAGCTGTTTCGTTGGGGCAAAGTACTTTGGTTGTGTTGTGCAGGTTCCACGTTGGCGCCGGAATCCCTGGTGTTGCGCCGCACTACATCCCTCCGCCATCAACCTTCGACGTGCTTCTTGGCTCCTACTGGTTCGATAACCTTGGTTTCTTACTGAGGGAAAACTTGCTGTTGTGCGCATCACACCTTCCTCTTGGGGTTACCAACGGACGTGTTAATTACGCGCATCAAGACTGTTTTCTGGCGCCGTTGCCGGGGAGATCAAGACACGCTGCAAGGGGAGTCTCCACAATCCAATCTCTTTACTTTGTTTTTGTCTTGATTTATTTTATTTACTTTCTTGTTTGCTGCATTATATCAAAACACAAAAAAAAATTAGTTGCTAGCTTTACTTTATTTACTGTCTTGCACTCTATATTAAAAACACAAAAAAATTAGTTACTTGCATTTATTTTATCTAGTTTGCTTTATTTACTACTGCTAAAATGGGTAGTCCTGAAAATACTAAGTTGTGTGACTTCACAACCACAAATAATAATGATTTCACACCTATTGCTCCACCTGCTACTACAGCAGAATTCTTTGAAATTAAACCTGCTTTACCGAATCTTGTTATGCGAGAGCAATTTTCTGGTGTTAGTTCTGATGATGCTTGCTGCCCATCTCAATAATTTTGTTGAATTGTGTGAAATGCAAAAGTATAAGGATGTAGATGGTGACATTATAAAATTAAAATTGTTTCCTTTCTCATTAAGAGGAAGAGCTAAAGATTGGTTGCTATCTCTGCCTAAGAATAGTATTGATTCATGGACTAAATGTAAGGATTCTTTTATTGGTAGATATTATCCCCCTGCTAAAATTATATCTTTGAGGAGTAGCATAATGAACTTTAAACAATTGGATAATGAGCATGTTGCACAAGCTTGGGAAAGAATGAAATCTTTGGTTAAAAATTGCCCAACGCATGGACTGACTACTTGGATGATCATCCAAACCTTTTATGCAGGACTGAACTTTTCTTCGCGGAACCTATTGGATTCAGCTGCTGGAGGTACCTTTATGTACATCACTCTTGGTGAAGCAACAAAGCTTCTTGATAATATGATGATTAATTACTCTGAATGGCACACGGAAAGAGCTCCACAAGGTAAGAAGGTAAATTCTGTCGAAGAAACCTCTTCCTTGAGTGATAAGATTGATGCTATTATGTCTATGCTTGTGAATGATAGGACTAATGTTGATCCTAATAATGTTCCATTAGCTTCATTGGTTGCCCAAGAAGAACATGTTGATGTAAACTTCATTAAAAATAATAATTTCAACAACAATGCTTATCGGAACAATTCTAGTAATAACTATAGGCCATATCCTTATAATAATGGTAACGGTTATGGTAATTCTTACAACAATAATAGGAACACACCCCCTGGACTTGAAGCTATGCTTAAAGAATTTATTAGTACACAAACTGCTTTTAACAAATCTGTTGAAGAAAAGCTTGGGAAAATTGATATACTTGCTTCTAAAGTCGATAGTCTTGTTGCTGATGTTGATCTTTTGAAATTGAAAGTTATGCCTAATGAAAACCATAATAATAAAATTGTTACTATAGCAAATGCCATCCAAGTTAGAATTAATGAGAATATAAGATTGATGGCCGAATTGCATGCTAGGTGGGAAAGAGAAGAAAATGAAAAACTAGCTAAAGAGAATAATGTAGCTAAAGTTTGGACTATCACCACCACTAGTAATGTTAATGCTCCACATGTTGCTGCACCTCCTACTAATAATGGTAAAAGAATTGGTGTTGGCAATGTTTCCACTTCTAATGCAAAGCCTGCAAAACTGCCGGAAGCTCGCTAAAACTGCTGAAACTGCTCTGTGATAAAACTGCTGAAATTTTTTCCAACATTGGGGATGATGATCCCATTGCTTTAGATTATAATGGTTTGGATTTTGATGATTGTCACATCTCTGAAGTTATAATGTTCTTACAAAAACTTGCTAAGAGTCCTAATACTAGTGCTATAAACTTGGCTTTCACAAAACATATTACGAATGCTCTCATAAAAGCTAGAGAAGAGAAACTAGAACGTGAAGCTTCTATTCCTAGGAAGCTAGAGGATGGTTGGGAGCCCATCATTAAGATGAAGGTCAATGACTTTGATTGTAATGCTTTATGTGATCTTGGTGCAAGTATTTCCGTTATGCCTAAGAAGATTTATAATATGCTTGACTTGCCACCATTGAAAAATTGTTATTTGGATGTTAATCTTGCTGATAACTCTACAAAGAAACCTTTGGGGAGAGTTGATAATGTTCGCATTACCGTTAACAATAACCTTGTCCCCGTTGATTTTGTTGTCTTGGATATTGAATGCAATGCATCTTGTCCCATTATATTGGGAAGACCTTTTCTTCGAGCTTGTTGGAGCTATCATTGATATGAAGGAAGGTAATATTAAATATCAATTTCCTCTCAAAAAAGGTATGGAACACTTCCCTAGAAAGAGAATGAAGTTACCTTTTGATTCTATTATTAGAACAAGTTATGATGTTGATACTTCGTCTCATGATAATACTTGATATACACTTTCTGCGCCTAGCTGAAAGGCGTTAAAGAAAAGCGCTTATGGGAGACAACCCATGTTTTTACTACAGTACTTTTATTTTATATTTGAGTCTTGGAAGTTGTTTACTACTGTAGCAACCTCCCCTTATCTTAGTTTTGTGCATTGTTGTGCCAAGTAAAGTCGTTGATAGTAAGGTTCATACTAGATTTGGATTACTGCGCGAAACAGCATTTCTTTCTTTGTAACGAATCTGGGCCTAATTCTCTGTAGGTAACTCATAAAATTATGCCAATTTACGTGAGTGATCCTCAGATATGTACGCAACTTTCATTAAATTTGAGCATTCTCATCTGAGCAAGTCTGGTGCCTCAATAAAATTCGTCTTTACGAACGGTTCTGTTTTGACAGATTCTGCCTTTTATTTCGCATTGCCTGTTTTGCTATGCTTGATGGATTTTTCTATTCCATTGACTTTCAGTAGCTTTGTGCAATGTCCAGAAGTGTTAAGAATGATTATGTCACCTCTGAACATGTAAATTTTAATTGTGCACTAACCCTCTAATGAGTTATTTTGAGTTTGGTGTGGAGGAAGTTTTCAAGGATCAAGAGAGGGAGATGATACGATATGATCAAGGAGAGTGAAAGCTCTAAGCTTGGGGATGCCCCGGTGGTTCACCCCTGCATATTTTAAGAAGACTCAAGCGTCTAAGCTTGGGGATGCCCAAGGCATCCCCTTCTTCATCGACCACATTATCAGGTTCCTCCCGTGAAACTATATTTTTATTCCATCACATCTTATGTGCTTTGCTTGGAGCGTCGGTTTGTTTTTTGTTTTTGTTTTTGTTTGAATAAAATGGATCCTTTCATTGTGTGGGAGAGAGACACGCTCCGCTGTTGCATATGGACAAATATGTCCTTAGGCTTTACTCATAGTATTCATGGCGAAGGTTGAATCTTCTTCGTTAAATTGTTATATGGTTGGAATCGGGAAATGCTACATGTAGTAATTCTAAAATGTCTTGAATAATTTGATACTTGGCAATTGTTGTGCTCATGTTTAAGCTCTTGCATCATATACTTTGCACCTATTAATGAAGAAACACCTAGAGCTTGCTAAAATTTGGTTTGCATAATTGGTCTCTCTAAAGTCTAGATAATTTCTAGTATTGAGTTTGAACAACAAGGAAGACGGTGTAGAGTCTTATAATGTTTACAATATGTCTTTTATGTGAGTTTTTTCTGGACCGGTTCATCCTTACGTTTGTTTCAAATAACCTTGCTAGCCTAAACCTTGTATCGAGAGGGAATACTTCTCATGCATCCAAAATCCTTGAGCCAACCACTATGCCATTTGTGTCCACCATACCTACCTACTACATGGTATTTCTCCGCCATTCCAAAGTAAATTGCTTGAGTGCTACCTTTAAAATTTCCATTCTTTACCTTTGCAATATATAGCTCATGGGACAGATAGCTTAAAAACTATTGTGGTATTGAATATGTACTTATGCACTTTATCTCTTATTAAGTTGCTTGTTGTGCGATAACCATGCTCCTGGGGACGCCATCAACTACTCTTTGTTGAATATCATGTGAGTTGCTATGCATGTCCGTCTTGTCCGAAGTAAGGGAGATTTACCACTCATTTAATGGTTAGAGCATGCATAATGTTAGAGAAGAACATTGGGCCGCTAACTAAAGCCATGATCCATGGTGGAAGTTTCAGTTTTGGACACATATCCTCAATCTCATATGAGAACATTAATTGTTGCTAATTGCTTATGCATTAAAGAGGAGTCCATTATCTGTTGTCTATGTTGTCCCGGTATGGATGTCTAAGTTGAGAATAATCAAAAGCGAGAAATCCAATGCGAGCTTTCTCCTTAGACCTTTGTACGAGGCGGCATAGAGGTACCCCTTTGTGACACTTGGTTAAAACATGTGTATTGCGATGACAATCCCGGTAATCCAAGCTAATTAGGACAAGGTGCGGGCACTATTAGTATACTATGCATGAGGCTTGCAACTTGTAAGATATAATTTACATAACACATATGCTTTATTACTACCGTTGACAAAATTGTTTCTTGTTTTCAAAACCAAAGCTGTTGGGGGGATAACCCCCGGTATGCCAAAGGCATGCCAAACCGGATGGTTTGAGCCATCAAGATACCGGTTTAATGTTCGTACCGGAACTTAAAGATAAGAACTTAGCTAAGTGAAGCTAAGCCGGTATCCCCAAGAGGGGAATACCGGAACCGGATAAGAAGACACCGGGCTACCGGAAAGAAGAGCAGGTCGGCAGGACTGGTCAAAGATTCTCTCCAGAGCTAGAAGACAAAGATGAGCTAAGCAAAGTAACTTTAGACGAAGGGCTGACGATAAAGAGAAGGATGACGGTCAAAGAAGCCGGAGGACGTCAGCATCCCTGATTAAAGAGGCCTCCGGTGTCTTCTATGATTAAAGTAGCTTTGTAAAGTAGTTTGTCTAGTCAAAGATGCCATTAGGGTTTCTTGCCCTGTAAGCCACCCTCTCCCCTATATAAGGAGAGGGGGCAGCCCCTCTTACGGGCGGATACGAAGGACACGAAGAGATAAGAACACTTGTACTGAGAAACTTGTATCCTGTTGAGATGAATAAAGAAGATGATCTAGAGCGAGTTCTTCCTTATGTCTTTCTTCTTGAACCTCTAGCCTTGGTTAAGTTCTTGAGGAAACCATCCGGAAGTTCATCCCATCTAATCACAAACCCTCCCCGAATCCTCTTGCGTCCATTCGGCCCCAATCTAAGCCATCCTATGGCATCCGTGCGTTCACCACGACGACAGTTGGCGCCCACCGTGGGGCATGAAGTGGCGCATGCTGGAATACATATTCGGGCGGGCATCCTCGAGGTCGCCGGCGAGCGGACAGTGTCTGCGCTCGTCCAGCGCTTCTACTCCATCGACTTCATCAACGACAACGCGGGTTGCTTCGCCAACGGCGGCATCTTCCCCAAGAACGGCCGCATCATCGAGTTCGGCAGCCACCGCGTCTACTTCGGCACCGTCCCCGTGCGCCAGCGCCTCTCGCCGGTGCTGGTGGCACCGGACCCGCCAAGGTGGATCTGTGCAGGCCGCGCCGCCGGCAGCGTCGAGGTGATGATGGCTGGCGTAGCCGGCGCGGGCAAGGAGGCTGCGGACGAGGTTGCTGGTCGTGCGGCTGCGACCCGTGCGGCCAAGCCACTGCTGGAGCGCGACATCGGCGCGCCGGGAGCGTCTTCCGCACCACCGGCAACACCTCTCCAAGCGGCGATGAACGTGCTGGCAACACCCATCGCGCAGAACATCGACCCGGCAACGGCTCAGGCGGAGCTGGAGGCGCAGCGCCAGAAGATACTCGAGAGCGGCAAGGACGTCGTCGGGGCGCAGCGCGAGCTGAACCTAACCGTACGTGAGTATAACGCTGCCCATGGCTTTGCTTCGTTAGCGCTCATGCTGCTAGGATACCGGAAAACCGGCTTAAAGCTCGCAATCTAGATCAGGATTTGCGTAAGGAAGTTCTTACCGGCAAGAGTACCTCCGCATACTGCTAGCATCGTAGAGAAACCTAAGTACGAGTAGTCCGGATAAAACCATAAAAGCTGCTAAGGCTGCTCGTAGATCCGTGTGACTCGCTTACCGGAGAAGCTCTGGCAAAACAACAAGAGCGTGTCAGAGAGCTGCTAGACACAGTAGAGCAGCAGAACGCTGAGCAGCTGGCTAAGCTGAACAAGGCCATTGCCTCGAAATCCGCGCGTTCAACAAAGAATGCCGGAAGAAAGTCCCATGGGCAGGCCTCGTCCCCCCATCCGGACAGGAGAAGAGAAAAAGAAGTGAACGCACAGCAAATGACTGTGTATGATCCGGTCCTTGCCAGTAAACAACAAGCCGGGCAACACGATGCCGGTAGGAAAAGCCAAGGGGCAGAGCGAGGCTACGCCAAAGGAGGCTATGCCGGAAACAATCATGCTCGGTAGACACGAAACCGGGCAAAACTATCCGGCTGCAAGGGCAGCGTATGATGATGAGGAGATGCCTCCACCAAGGTACCGGCAGGCGAGGGCCGCGGTACCAGAGCATTACGATGAAGCTGATTCAACAAGACTCACTGCTTACCGGAAACCTTTGGGAGAGCGGTTGGGAGAAAGAAACTTGCCGGAACGGGATGCGAGGCACCGTCTGGACAGAGTATACTTGTCAGAAATGATTGAGGCAGAGGGTCCTCCGGGTCCAAAGTGCTTTGGCCCAAGGATCATGAAAGAGCCACCACCAGTTCGCAACTTTCAGTTGCCCCGTGACACCAAAACATATGATGGCACCACTAAGCCGGAAGACTGGCTCGCGGATTACGTGACCGCGGTATACGTTGCTGGTGGCGAAGGAGTCATAGCTGGAGGAGGAAACCGGCGTTGGGCCGTAAGAATCTGTTGACTGCCAAAACCCACCGGCGGGCAGCGGCCTTGTCAACACCGTAGAGCCGGGAAGAGCCTAGAGCTGCGGCTGGCTGAGACCCCTCCGAGCGACGGCCCGCAATGCTCTTCTGGTCACACGCGGCGATGCGAAGTGCAAGGGCGTGCCACCCGACCTATACCTGGTCGGGAAGGTGATGGGGATGCCTCGCTTAGTTTCTGCGGGGCATACATGTAAACATTAAATACGAGCCTCGATCGGCTCTCGGGTTATCTCGTGAATCGGCTCAAAGAGCCGATCCACCCATGATTCGTACGGGGTGCACGAATACTTGGTGGTCCTGCTTGATCAAGATAAAGCTAATGAGATCTACGACGATTTAGGGTTTTCACCGCATAATCGGATCATCCTACTCCGGAGTTGGGCCTCGCGGCCACGCACGGTGCTCGTAAGCCGATCCTAAACAAGGCCTAAAAACCAACATGAAGTTGATCCTCG
>NC_061509.1:61162619-61224144 GCF_022539505.1 Lolium rigidum
AGCTGCAGAAATTTTTTGATATGGGCTAAATCCCATGATTTGGGCAGCATTTCTTCTTTGCTTGAAATAATCGCAATTTGCCTCGCAATCTTTGACGATTCTCTCGAACAAAGACCTACGCATTCGGTACCGTCTACGGAAGAGGCGGGGAGGATAGGTCGGTACCTCGGCGAAATAATCTTGCATCAGCTGTTCGTGGCCGAGCGCGCGGTTCCGGGGAATGCACATACGCCCCATCACGGATCCTTTCCGCTGATCCAGCAGCTTCATGCGGTCCTCCGTCTGATTCAAGCCGAACAGGAGCACCATCATCTCCGTCTCGTCGTCGTGGAGCAACTCCTCGATGTCCGAATCATCGGAATCCGACGACGACCAATCGGTCGACGTCGCGTCCAAATCCGCCATGTGCACATCCTCCGAAGCCATCTACCACGGTGTGCCATACATCAGCCCCAAATCCGACCAATTTACCGGCGGCAACGAAGAAAAACGCGGCGGAATACTCACCGGCGACAAACGGCGGAGAAGACCACGGCGGGAGGGCGGCGGCGCGCGCGGAGGTACGGGGGAACTTCGGCGGGGGTGCGGCGATGGTGCGGCGGGCGTCGACGCAGGTCGGCGCGGCTCGGCGGACGGCGGAGGGGCGCGGATCTGACGGATTCCGACGGCGGCGCGGGCGCGCGGGGGAAAATGGGTGGGGGGAACTGAAATGTCCGCGCGCGCTTTCGGAATTGGGATACTGGTTTCGCCCACTATCCCTGCTCCCACCCCGCACAAGTAGGGGGCGACGACCCACCCCGTACTCGAAAACAGCAAAAAACGATGCGGGGGCCATTTTTACGGGGCGTGCTAGACGGCCGGGTAGAGCCGAAACCCTCAAATCGGCGGTTATTATACGGGTTTGCTCCTTTTACGGGGTCTGTTAGACCTGCTCTTACCATGGAGCGCTCTCTTGTCCCCCCCCCCCCTCTTGGATATGGTGGAAATCGAGGGTGTGGCATCTCTGGGGTTACTGCCGGATGGATATAATTGTCTAGTTCTCCTTCATAAGATCGGTCTCTTCTGTTGAACTAGCTAGCGCATGCAATTCCACATGGTATCAGAGCACAAGATTATGGGTTCAAATTCTAGCCAACACCGTATTTAAAATAAATATTTGTAGCCTCCCTAAAAAACAAATCCAATGATACACGTCTAAGGCCCGTGTGAGATCTAAAAAAAGGCCCACCAGCCAAGACGTGAGTAGAGGTGTTGAATATAATTGCCTAGCCCTCCCACGTTAGATTAGTTTTTTGGTTGAACTAACAAAAACATACAATTTCACATAATCTATAAGATCGATCTTTTGGTTGAATTAGCTAGCGCATATAATTCCACACTGTTATGCAGCGAGTCATGGCGCGCACGCCGAAACTTCGTCTTACATTACATCTCCGATAGGGAGCTTCAATTCGTGGCCGCCTAGAATAGGTTCATGCCCAGGGAACCGGCTGCTCTTGCTAAGTTAGTCTAACATAGTTGTTGGAGCTAAAACATGAGACTAAGATTATGTGCTGTAACTCTCTATTCTCCACTCGTTTGCCCTCCCCATGCCGAAATCCGGGTAAATTTACGTCCGGATTGGACGTAAATTTGGCGTGGGGAGGAGTTGTTTCCCAGCCGCGTCCTCAGGCGAAGACGACGGTGTAAATTTGAAAAACTTAAACTTGACAAACTACGGATAAAAACGGGCGAATTTAGACTAAATTTAATGATATTTACTATATAGAGGGCGAAGTTCATACATAGAGGCCGAATTCAACTATATTTTGAATTCGGCTAGGGGAATATAACTTAAATTATAAAACACGGCATTCTACATGCCCAATTGGCGGTAGAACACCGTGTAGTCGCCGCCGTCGTCGCTATCGTCGTCGGAGCCGTCGTCGAACTGCGGCGGCGCGGCCTGGCTGCTGCCCTGGCCGGCGTCTCCCCACCGAGGCGGCGATGGCTTGTACCATTCGTCGTCCGAGGCTTCGAGGTCGACGACGGGGACGACGACGCCGGATGGAGGTGTTGCAGGCCGGCGGTAGCGAGCGACGTCGTCGGCGGCGGTTGGAGCGGCGGCGCGGGCGGCGAGTTGGCGCGCGGCGGCCAGGTCCATCAGCCGCCGCTGCTGCTCCGCCTCCTCGCGCTCCCAGTCGCGCCTCGACCACTCCAGGGTGGCGTCCTCGGGGAGGGCGTTGTCGGCGGGCACCAGGTCCTTGAGCGACCTGGCGATCGCCTCCGCAACGGCGGCTTCCTCCGCGCGCTTGGCCTCCTCCTCGGCGAGCCTGTTTGCGGCGGCGTTGGCGGCGGCAGTGCCGTCCTCCTTCGCCGACTTCCTCTTCCGCCCACGCTGGGGCGAGGAGGGCTCGCGGATGACGAGGGCGCCGCTGCGCCCTCTGGTCGGCGGTGGTGGAGACGCCGGCTCCTTCTTGACGCGCGCCAGCGTCGACGGAGACGTCGCCTCCCTTTTCACCGGCGCCAAGCACGGCCTCGGCGCCGATCCGGAAGACGACGAGCTGGCAGCCATGCGCCGTGGCTGCCAGACGTTTCCCCGGCGGCGGCTCGCCGATGCCCTCGATGCATGGGGCATCGTCAGCACCGGGAAGTTTCCGCCCTCGATGTGCTCGAGGACGTTCGCCACCGTCCTATCCGGCGCGCTCCACCAACGTCGGCGTCCCGCGGCGTTGTTGCGCGCAGGCGGAGGCGGCGGGCCGTCGTAGGCCGCCAGCTCCCGCTCCCACCGCCGGAGGAAGTAGGAGTTTGTTGCCTGCCAAAACCCACCGGCGAGCAGTGGTTAAGCAACACGAAGAGCCGGGAGGCTTCCAAGGCTGCAGTGGGCCCTGGTCCCTCGACGTCGTCCCGCAAATGCTTCGGCACACGTCCTGGCGGTTGCAAGGGCGTGCCACCTGACCTATACCTGGTCAGGAAGGTGTTGGATTGCTTCGATTAGTTCCCTGCATGGCAGACACGTAAACATTAAATACGAGCCCGATCGGCTCTCAGGTTGCCCTGTGGATCGGCTCACAAAGCCGATCGCCCCATGGTCTACGTAGGGTTAACGCTGACATGGGGCTCCTGCTTGATCATAATAAAGCTAAACCAATCTACGACAGTTTAGGGTTTTCACCGTATGATCGGAACATCCTACGCGTAGTTGAGCCTAATAGACACGAAAGATAATGGAAAACTAACCCTAAAAGAGGCCTAAAAATCAACATTAAGTTAATTCCCGGAACATCCCTCTTAGGACTAACAAACCATACCTAACGCACTACCGGATCGTTCAACCCGTTTGCAAGGCCTAACCATACGGATATTAAACCAATCCTTGAAGAATCAAGGAGCAACTATAACGGATCGGATCTACTAAACAACGAACAAGCAAGATGCTGCCCTTACACCTGGATAGGTGTAAGGGCAGCTAGATATCGAGGGACGGCACAGCTAAGCAGATATGCGTAAGAAAAGCATCTATGCAAGCCCCAAAACATCTACGATAAGTAGTGCTACTCGCCATCAACAACGCTTCAGCACGAGCAACACAAGGTAAACGAATAAACATGTGCTGCCTATGCGATCTAGGCAGCATGATGCTTACCCGGGAGAAACCCTCGAAAGAAGGGGTGGCGATGCGCCTGATTTGTGTTTGTTGTGAACGTGATTGTCCTCCTTTTCCGATAACCCTAGATACATATTTATAGTCCAAGGGACTTTCTAATTTGGACGTGCACCTAACCGTGCACGAGTTAAACTCTATCTTTTAATCTAAACTAAGATGCGATCTACTATATTTACAGATACATGGGCAATCTAGCCCAAACTCTTCGTGCAAGGCCGCTTCAAAGATTCTCCACGCGTGTATCTTTCAAGCCCATCTTCACTTACGGCCCATCTCCTGATTTGGCCAAAATCCGGTGATAACACATGCCCCCTGGTTTTGGTAATGATAATTTCAAAACCACTCGTTTTTCCATCGAGGGGTCATGTCGTGGCAGAAGCGAGAACCGTCGCAGTATTCTTCATCATGACACCTTGCCTTCTCAACTTCTCCGCACGACTTGACGAGTTTTGGCACCACATCCTCGAAACTGCTCGAGCATTGAATCTCCAATATATCTCCTTTTATTTAACCGCATCTATGCAGTTCACCTCTTCATCCCCTTAGCTCCAAACCAGCCGCTCGCTCAAAACCCTCTTCCTCTTCGTAGCCATGTCTTCCTCTTCCCTCCTTCCCAATCCTCTTCCCTCGAGCGAAGCCGAGCCGGAGTGTCAATCAGATGGAAGCGCACAATCGGCCGCGCTCCCGAGCCATCGGGATGAGCCGGAGTTTGACTTCGACTTCGTGCCGAGGGCCGACCCGAGGACCTCGTCCGGTCGGATGGCGACATGCCCTCGACCGACGGGGAAGATGACCTCCGTTTCCTTGATCGACGGAGAATCGGAGGCGGAGAGCGACAGCAACGACCCCCTCTCCGGGGCAAATTCACCTCCTCTACCAAAGAAGTAGAAGAAGAACGATGAAGGACGAAGACGTCTCCTCCAACACGAAGCAAGAACAGGAGGACGACACCTCCTCCGACGAACCGCCGCCAAAGCGCATCCGTGGCTGCGGCTTGGTCGATGAGGACGACGATGACGAAGAGGAAGAAGCCTCGGTGAAGGTTGCGGCAGCAGCGACGACGGAAATCGTCGACAGCGCAGCGATGACGGCAGCTGACCCCGGCGACGGCGAAGACGGCCGTAACAGATCCTTAGAGTAGGGATTTACTAGCAGTAAGATGTAGCAATAGTAATCTAGCTTCCCTTTGAGCAATCGGCTTTTCTTTGTAAGAAATCACCTTTTTTAATCAATGAAGATGAAGATGTTCTTCCAATTCAATTTCCAATCATCCGATTTCACCTCTTGCCACTTTTTTGATTGTCAAAGGTAGTCAACGCTTTAATGAGACAATGGCAACGCAGCAGTCCTTCTGGATGAATTGCGAGACAGTTTAATCCAGTTATCCCTTAAATAATAGCCTGCGATCCTTGTCCCAACTCCGATCCTTAAACGGCAATCTTTAACCACTCCAAATCACCAGGGCAACCTTGCACAATCTTTGCTGACATCAAACTCCGAACCCAAGGAAAGTATCTAGGACATGGTTCGAACTTTCCTTATCATGAGCTCGAAACTTTAAAAATATGGTCTTCCCTCAGCGTTAGACCACCTTGCCGATCAATGACAATGGCTCCCCGGCAACTCTCTTACTCATGATCCGTCCCCTGCTTCCGTCCCCGCCGTTGTATGACAACTGTCGGTACGAGTAGCCGATTTCAGCAAACTCGGCTCCCAGCGGATTTTCAAGACCAGTGCCCCCCGAGCCTCAGTCAAGGCGAGAACACCAGGGAGATAGGCGGCCACCAGGAACTTTTGAGGGACAAGATCCTTCTAGGCTTCAGTAACATGTCAGCTCATTAATCCTGCTCTTGTAGACCTTACTGAAGATAATTCCCGAGAGGAGACGCAGTCCAGCCGACGAAGCTCCAGCTTGGGCACCTCCGGGGACGCCACAACATAAAACTAGCCAGATGTGTCACCATCGGCTTTCAAGAACAGGTCAGCCCTCAACTCCCACCAAAACAAGATACGGAAGCTTACGCACAAGGAGTCGATGCACCACGAGGACTCGGCCAGACCAGCAAATCCCTTCTTTGAACCAAGAAGCTCCACATGTAATGGCTCTCTAACTCCTCCTGGCTCAATTCTTGTGCTTTGCTGTTTAGATCGGCTCACCATCCTTGACGAAATTCAGCCCCACGTTCCGATGACGCTACAGTTGAAGCCCTGGCCAATCGTGACGTTGCCTGTCTTCAGGTCATTTTCCTTCACTGATGCCTGATCAAGTGGCAGCTTAAACTCTGTAATTCTAAAGTCGATGTCCGAGCATCGGCTGTGCTTAAAATTTTTGTACTTTCGATTTTTTATTAGCCGATCGATCTCATGAATCGGCTTCTCCGGACATACTTCGTGGCCTTGTACCTTCTCTGTGTGTATGCCCCCGAGCCGAATCCTTCAAGTGATTGAAGATATCGGCTTTTCAGCCAATTCAAGCTTGTTTCGCAACTCACCATGCTAAATAGCACATCAGTGAATATGTGTGGTGCGAATAATTTTAGCCGATTGCTGGAATCGGCTTACTTTGCAGTTGTCGATCCGATTATTTGCTGATAAATGTTGGCCATGGCTTATCCCCAGGACCAATTTCGATCTCTTCTAGTCCATCAGCTGCTGTAAACCCCAGCTTTCCATCGCCTGCTAAATCAATGATGAACACAGGCAGAAGGCATGTTGAGACTATTTGTGGTCGATTGCTAGAATCGGCCTCCTTTTCCATTGCAATGTGTAACGAGGGTTTACAACTTCTTGGTCCTCTGCTACGACGACGTGGCATGCTTGAAGTGAGATCCTTGTTTCTTATTTTTTGGGGCCGATCGCAGAGATTGGCCTCGCCACGTACGTCCATAGACTTGGGTCTTGCTACTCTGTCAGGCCAGTGGATAAGACCAGCCTCACCCCATTTTTTGTAGCTTCGATGCGCTCACAGCCGTCCAGATTGATTCCAGAGAGCGGCTCTTGGTCATTTGCTTCCCAGATGTTCATGGCAGCCAAAGAAATGTCGATCGAGTCGTCTGCATGAACAACCTCCACTTCATCTCCATCCCATTGTATGATGCACTGATGCATTGTGGACGGAATACAACAGTTAGCATGGATCCAATCCCTTCCTAGCAGGACAGCGTAAGTGCTCTTGCTGTCGACGATGAAGAAGGACGTAGGGATGGTCTTTCGGCCGACAGTTAAGTCCACGTTCAGCACACCCTTGGCTTCTGACGGTTGGCCGTTGAAATCGCTTAGCGTGACGTTGGTCTTGATCAGATCTTCAGTAGAACGTCCCAAACGTCGTAACATGGAGTACGGCATTATGTTGACTGCTGCTCCCGTGTCAACCAGCATCTTGCTGATAGGCTGCCCATTGATATAACCCTTCAGGTATAGGGCTTTCAGATGCCTGTAGCTCTTCTCTCGTGGCTTTTCAAAGATAACTGGTCGTGGCCCGCAATCAAACTGTGCCACTGATACTTCCTCATCTCTTGGAGCACAAAACTCTGATGGGAGAACGAACACCATGTTTGTATCAGCCGATGTCCCTGCATCGGCTTTCGTCTGCTTGGGTCGCCACACTTTCTTTGGTGGGCGAGCTTCTGTCTCCAGTGTTTGCTGAATTTTCATGGCCAGATCGGGCCGTGCTTTCCTCAACGTGTACAGGTACTGCGCCTCGGCTTCCTCCAAGTTTCGTAGCCGTTGCACTCGCGCTTTTGGGAGTGGGCTGAGTCCATCGGGACACCACCTTGGTCGGTGATATCTATCTTCTTCCTCCGACTCCTCGAAGTCTTCATCTTGGGATGACTCAGCTCGTTTGTTTCGAGGTGGGAGAGGTCCTAGACGCTTGAACACTCGAAACTTCATTCGTTCCCTTCCTCTTCGTTTACATTCCGGGCAGTTCTCGATTGTAGGCAATCGGCTCATTCTCGAGTCCCGGCGGTGTTTGAAGAAAGGACAGTTCCAATGCTTATCCATGTCCTCTTGCTCCCTTGACCTCCCTCTGGCGTGACGCTCATACCCTTCATATCGACGGTATTTCCTGTTGTCTGCATCAGACCGACGATATCTATCATCATCTACGTCGTAGCGTCGACGTCGGTCGTACTGCTGTTCGTACTTGTTAAGGAGGTGCGCGGAAAGTGGTCGTTGATATCGCACGTTTATCACCTCTTCCTCAGTCAAATACCGTCTGTCATCATGCTGGGGCCGGTCGCGTGGATCGGCCTCCTCTTTATCTTTGTCCCGGGAGCGACTGCTCTCGGGCTTATCCTTACCATGGCGATCTGCGAGCCCTGCCATGTTTATATCAAAAGAGAAACCTGGCTCGCGTCTTGTGCAATGGCTGAGATCCACCATGTTGACGTCTGGAAACGGCTGCGTGTCAACTCTCATGGCAAACTGACCGAAGAGTAATCGGCCTTGTTCTATCGCCATCTGAATCTGTCCGCGCAAGACTTTGCAGTCGTTGGTGGCATGGGTGAACGTGTGATGCCATTTGCAGTATGGCCTGCCGTTCATCTCTTGTGGCGTGGGGATTTTGTGGCCTTCGGGTAACTTCAACTGTTTCTCCTTTAGTAGCAAATCAAAAATTTGCTCCGTTTTGCTCAAATCAAAGTCAAACCCTTTCGCAGGCCCTGGTTGTTTCACCCACTTGCAGGACACGGGCTTTGCCCCCGAGTCCACTCAGCTACGGCCGACTTCCCGATCTCCTACGGAATCATCATCTTCTTCCATCTCGATCAGGGCGACGCGCTTGAACTTGTCCTGGTACAATTCTGGGTGGCGCTGTTCATACAATGTCAATTTCTGAACCATATGCGCCAGTGAATTGTACTCTGCTTGGAAGGTCACATCTCTGAGCGGCGCTGATAATCCTGCTATCGCCAGCCTCGACCGCTTCCTTCTCGGATAGGCGAACCGAATAACATCGGTTCTCGACGGTCTCGAACCTCTCGGATGTACTCGGATACCGTCTCTCCTCGTCTCTGCCGAACCTGGGTCAGATCGGCAAGGCTAGCTTCGGTAGCTTCGAATGGTATTGTACGTGGAACTGCTCCTCCAGTTGCTTCCACGTCCGAACCGAGTCCGGTAGCAACGAGGTGTACCACCCAAAGGCTGGACCCGTGAGAGACTGTGAGAAGAACCTCACACGTAGCTCGTCTGAAGCTGAGACCATGCCCAACTGTGCCAAATATCGGCTCACGTGCTCGATTGAGCTGGTTCCTTCTGATCCACTGAATTTTGTGAAGTCAGGGAGCCGATACTTAGGCGGTAGTGGGATTAGGTCATAGTCGTTGGGATACGGCTTGGAATAGCCGATCATTCTCTTCTTCGGCAGGATGCCGAACTGGTCTCTCATGATTGCGGTGATCTCATCCACCGTAGGAGCTGCAGAAGTCGAGCGTTCATAACTTGTACCGGTGGTATATTTGGCTAGCCACGCCTGTTTCTCAGCATCTGCTCCAGAACTGCTTCCTGCTCCGGCAACTACTCCTGTTCCAGCGATCCCTCCTGCCGTGGCAGTCCTTCCTGCTGTAACCTGGGTCATCCAGTTGTTGCAGTCCGGCACGTATGTGCACACGTATCCATGTGGAATCTCCTTGGGCGGCTCATACAGGAATTGGTAATCGCCCGGATCACCTCCAACCTTGTAGACAACGTACGCCGGTGAACCTGGTTGCTGTGGAGCTGCCGTCGTGTATGGCAGTGGTGGCCTGGTATAGAGCGGTATCTCTCCTTGATGAGTTCCTAGAGCAGGTCCTGACGGAGAGTACTTGTGCTTCATGACTTCTTGCACCACATTGAGCGCGACACGCTCCAGAGTATTCACCAAGCTCTCGGAATGCCGATGAAGAGAGTGAGCAACGGCATAGTTGACTTCTGTCGCGGGGCTGCGGTACGTTCGTCCGAAGGGAGAGATAGATCTAGTCCATCTAGCGCGCCTCCGGGTTGGAACCCTTTGAACTTGATCCCGTGTGAACGGGTTTTCTCAAAAGCGCCGATGAGATCGGCTTCCAAGATGGCCTTGAGATCATCGTATTTCTTCTTATGCTCAGGAGGCAGATCTTCGTACTTGACCGGTTCTTCCGCCATCTCAGATGCAGATGTCGACGTGGTTGCTGCGGAAGATTGTCCCGATGTCCCACCGGGCGTGCCAGAATGTGTTGCCTGCCAAAACCCACCGGCGAGCAGTGGTTAAGCAACACGAAGAGCCGGGAGGCTTCCAAGGCTGCAGTGGGCCCTGGTCCCTCGACGTCGTCCCGCAAATGCTCCGGCACACGTCCTGGCGGTTGCAAGGGCGTGCCACCTGACCTATACCTGGTCAGGAAGGTGTTGGATTGCTTCGATTAGTTCCCTGCATGGCAGACACGTAAACATTAAATACGAGCCCGATCGGCTCTCAGGTTGCCCTGTGGATCGGCTCACAAAGCCGATCGCCCCATGGTCTACGTAGGGTTAACGCTGACATGGGGCTCCTGCTTGATCATAATAAAGCTAAACCAATCTACGACAGTTTAGGGTTTTCACCGTATGATCGGAACATCCTACGCGTAGTTGAGCCTAATAGACACGAAAGATAATGGAAAACTAACCTTAAAAGAGGCCTAAAAACCAACATTAAGTTAATTCCCTGAACATCCCTCTTAGGACTAACAAACCATACCTAACGCACTACCGGATCGTTCAACCCGTTTGCAAGGCCTAACCATACGGATATTAAACCAATCCTTGAAGAATCAAGGAGCAACTATAACGGATCGGATCTACTAAACAACGAACAAGCAAGATGCTGCCCTTACACCTGGATAGGTGTAAGGGCAGCTAGATATCGAGGGACGGCACAGCCTAAGCGGATATGCGTAAGAAAAGCATCTATGCAAGCCCCAAAACATCTACGATAAGTAGTGCTACTCGCCATCAACAACGCTTCAGCACGAGCAACACAAGGTAAACGAATAAACGTGTGCTTGCCTAGATCGCAAGATGCGATCTAGGCAGCATGATGCTTACCCGGAGAAACCCTCGAAAGAAGGGGTGGCGATGCGCCTGATTTGTGTTTGTTGTGAACGTGATTGTCCTCCTTTTCCGATAACCCTAGATACATATTTATAGTCCAAGGGACTTTCTAATTTGGACGTGCACCTAACCGTGCACGAGTTAAACTTTATCTTTTAATCTAAACTAAGATGCGATCTACTATATTTACAGATACATGGGCAATCTAGCCCAAACTCTTCGTGCAAGGCCGCTTCAAAGATGCTCCACGCGTGTATCTTTTAAGCCCATCTTCACTTACGGCCCATCTCCTGATTTGGCCAAAATCTGGTGATAACAGAGTTCCACCGCGTGTAGTTGTCGGGGTGGTGGCGCGGGTCGGCGCGCTCCTTGTCCGTCATTGTTAGCCGCGCCTCCTCGATGGCGGCATCGAGGGCGTCGCCCCGAGGCGGCGGCGGGATTGGTACGCCGCCACGGCTTAGCCGCCACCCGCCGCCGGGAGGCCTCGTGTCCAGCGGGCAGGGTACCCCGCCTGGTGGAGGAGGTGGCCCTCCCACTGGTGGAGCGACCGGCGGGGGAAGACATTGGCGGCTGCGCCGTCGTCGTCGGAGAACGCCATCGTTGGAGGTGGAGGAAGAGTGGAGCAGGGGAGGGAGAATGGAGGAAGAGTGGAGCAGGGGAGGGAGAATGGAGGAAGAGTGGAGCAGGGGGCCGGCGATGGCGTGAGATCGCCGGATGAATTTAGGCTCAAATCCGGACGAAATCGAGAAACCGGAGGCGCGACTGGACCGAATTCGCCGTTCGGATGGAAAAAACGTCGTTTGGGGACCTAGTCGGGGAGACGAGTGGAGATGCTCTAAGACACCAGGTACATATATAGCCTTGATACATCCTCATCCGTTGTGCATAGCATGCAGGGACGGAGACAAGGGGGGACGAGCAGGGGCTACGCCCCCCCTATGATCCTGAGTTTCTTCTGAAAATTAGCTAGGGTTGCTTCTCATCTATGGTGTTTAGCTTGCTTCGCCCCCCTTATACACAGCATAGCACTAACTCAGCCCCCCTTAACCTCACATCCTGGCTCCGTCCCTGATAGCATGTCTGGTCACGCGCCGGCCTCCATCCATGGCGCATGTTGAACAGCACTTGAGGCGCTACCGGAGACAGTTTTGCGCGAGCAGGGGATAACGCTGAGACCGTCCAACCCGTACGGAGACCAAACTTTGTGAGAGCGGGGAGGAGCAGGTCAGGAAACTCACGCGTTCCACGCCTCCAGGCGTACAATGGGAGCGAGATACGCGTGCTTCTCGTGCGAGGCTAGGTACATGTACGTGCCACACTTCCGGTGTAGACGACAAAGGCTAGCTAGCTACCTGATGATCCGTGTCTTGGCAAAACTGGTTATTACTTACGGCCTCAAAGTTCCATGAGCAGGCCGTGCGCGTTGTTGGCTTCTGTGACGAAACGAGGAAAAAAGTTTGACGGTTGACGGTACCCTCGTCCTGCCCAACAACCCCGCACGCGCACCGCCGCCACTCTACGCCGCCGCTGCCCACTCGCCCATGCACGACCTCGCTGCCTTTTCCTGCTCCACTCCATGACCTTTCCCTGCTCCACCATCGCCGCCGACCCACTCGTCCGTGGATTCCGATCACCGGACGGCCTTGTGCCGTCAGCGTGACGTCTCTCGCCCCGCTCCACCTCTCGGTCTGACCGGAAGACCACGTCGCGGTAGCATAAAACCCATCGACGGCACTGCATGCCCTGTGCCTTCCCCGTCAGACGCTACTTCCCTCCAACATTGTTTGACCGGTTAGGCTCCACAATATACAACCACACGCACCATGTGACCTCCTAGTGCAATCGTACAATACCAACATGTTGTCGTCCATCCTGTCGAGTAATTACATCGAATGCAGCAACAACGCCCAAGATTATGTGTACGTAGTAGCACTCAAGACCAGATCCCCGCCATATTTTTCATGCACATGTAGGAGCGGCTTCTGTGGGAGCAGTTGAGGGATTAAGGCATCTTCAGCGCCCGTCACATTTTGGTCACCAAAAGTGACCATTTGCGTCCTTATGCGTCGGACCGTGGATATCAAATTGGCTGCCATAGCACGATCAAAAAAATTGTTGACGATTTTTTTATTAATAGAAATAATTTTACATAGTGCGAAAAAATAATTGCATATGAACCCTAGCGCGGCACCACGGCTGCCTACTGCTCGTCGTCATTGTCGATCCCCACCATATTTTTCATGCACACGTGGGAGCGGGATCCGTTGAAGCAGTTGAGGGATTACAAGGGGAAATTTGTAGTAGTTGTTGTTGCCGCTACTTTTCTCCCTCACATTACAGCCACTTCGACGATGGAAGCGATAGCTATCCATAAAGGACCAGAGTTAGGCACCTTGTCGTGGTGGTGTATACCTGGGCATGTGTCGGGCCGGGCCGGGCCTCGGGCCGGGCCAAGGAAAGCCCGACGTTGAAAAGGCCGGCCCAAGCCTGGCCCGGCCCGACCATATACCCACCAAGCCCGTCGGGCCGCGGAACGGGCCAAGGAAAGCCCGACGTTGAAAAGGCCGGCCCAAGCCCGGCCCGGCCCGACCATATACCCACCAAGCCCGTCGGGCCGCGGGCCGGGCCGAGGAAAGCCCGACGTTGAAAAGGCCGGCCCAAGCCTGACCCGGCCCGACCATATACCCACCAAGCCCGTCGGGCCGTAGTGTTAATTGATGTTTTCGGGCTACCTAGGCCCGGCCCGGCTGTCGGGCCAACATTTGGCCGGGCTTCGGGCCGGGCTGCCCATGGCCAGGTATGTGGTGGTGTCACGGCAGATGCCATAGGATGCCTTAAGGTAGGGGCCGATGAACACCGGAGGATCCGGGGAGGCAAGATGTACTAAGAAGCACACAAAGATCTACCTAGGTTTAGGGCCCTCGTGAGGAGGTAAAACCCCCACTCTTACTTTTTTGTCTATATATATCGAGGTGGAATACCCGCACTACAATGGTGCTCCTTGAGCTGTGTAGCGAGAGGAGGAAGAAGCATTGTGACTCTCTACGTATCAATGGGGAGAATGAGCGATCCTTTGCCATGGAGGCCCTGCACCCCTCTATACAATGTAAGAAACCCTAGCATGGAATAAAGCCCCTTTCTATGGTGCAGAAGTCTTCACTTGGGCCCCGCTTGGTGCTCCATCTTGTCGTCAGGATTGTCCTTGAAGGGACTTAGCTCTTGTACTTGACTATGCGGCCACGCTGACCACTGTTCCCTCTGTCACAACGGTCACCGTATGATGAGCTCATATGGCGCTTGGAATGTAGCGACGTGCTCTGCCATGATGATGAGATTCTTCTGTGATTTTTACGATGGGATAGTAGCGCTGACCTTGGGGACATGTATATGGCCATTAGGCCTATGCTGATCACCAATGTCGGTTCCAACAAACTATACCGGTTCTTCCCTTTCAGCTTCCTTGCTGTAATTTGACATGACCAACTATGGGTACATCGTTTTTGGTATGCCGGCTAGGGTATGTCAGTTACCCGATGTCGGCTACCCATACCCCTGACAACCTTTAGTTTGGTCAACACTATTTCACATGCAATTAGATTATCCGGTTTATCTAAATAAACCAAAGTATGGGGATATCTTTGCTATAATGCCATACCCTTAGCCTATCGGGGGTCATCCCCCGACATTATTCCATGAATCTGGTGTGGTCCTGTAGTGCCAGCTAGAAGGTTCGCAACTGGTTTCCCCACATATTCCACTTTTCTCGAAATATCGACTTAGTTATCTTGGCTCCATTTTATATTTCGACAATCACTTGCCAGTTGGTATCGACATCTCTTTCGCCAAATGTTCTAGTGAAACCGACATAGTTTACTTGGCTGCACCTTTTATCTTGGTTTCAAAACCACCTCTCCTTTTCCCATGCCGGTGTCGCAATCATCTGTAACTTGAAATTTCAAACTCTCTCCGGTTCATTGGGTGTCACCACGTGGCATCAACTTGCCACGAAACGTACGTTGATGAGTCAAATCTCGCATACACTTGAGTACCTGCATGCAAGCCCACTTGCGCCTGATAACCTTTGAAGTTAACTCGCCACCGCCAGCGGTTCGTATCCCTGTGGCTGATCGTGGTGTGACCGTTACCGGTTGATCCGCTGCGGTTATGGCGATCGTGGGCCCATCAGATCCGCGGCCCATGATCACCCCGCGCCTTTAAGTATGGGAGCAAGGGATCCCTTGACAGTTCCGCCCAACTCTTTCTTTTCAACAAGGACACGCCGCCACCCCGCCCTTCTCCTCCAAAACCTTGCCGCGCCGGAGCATGCTCGCGCCGCTGCCGCCACGCGTTGCTTCGAGCTCGACACTGCGGCCGCCGTCGCGGGCGAATCCACTGATTCTTCTTCTTCCTCAAGTCTACATCACCGCACCGGTGCCTCCACGAGATTGGTAAATTCACGGCCAAAGCTTGACGACGACACACTGGCTTCCGACGAGCTTATCCCCAGCACCGTCCTCGACGATGAGGAGATGGACTAAGGTGGCGAGGGCTCCGCGCACGTGGCGTGGGAGGGCTCCAATGTTACGCCCGCACACATCAACTAGTTGTACAAGACCCGCCGGATTCCGGTGGAGGTACATTTCCGCTTTCCCGGTGGCGAGGTTGCGCCGCTGCCGGAGCCAGACGAAGCCGTGGTATTCATCGCGCACTTTCAGCGTTGCTTCAGATTTCCGGTAAGCCAATTCGTCCATTACTTCCTCGAGAAGTTCAATCTGAATGTCCTCGATGCTCTTGCGGAAGGAGTTAACACAAGAGTCCTCGTCCTCCTTGACGTGTCCGCGATTGCTCCCGCCATCGAAAATACTGCCCACCATCCTGATACTAGGCATGTTGCGGGTACTGTAGTCTGAGTAATCCACTTTGTCAAGAGGGTTGTTGCCTCGTTTTCATCATTTGCCTCAACTAGACTAGATTCAGAACCGACGTAACCAACGAAGTGGTGATGGCTGGGAACCGGAACCCTGAATAGGGAACCGCATCCCGATTGGTCTTCCACCTTGATCTCCGCCTCAGGGATAGGTAGGGTGGTTTTTTTTGCGGATCTAGAATTCAGCCCCATCTTTGGAGAGAGTAGATCTAGATCCACCTGAAGCCTCGTACTCGGTGATAGAGATGGGTGGAAGGTGGCTAGCGTCGAAGCTAGTGAATCAGATGTAGAAGTTGTAACCCAAGTCACGTCATACGGCACGATCGACAAATTGTCATAGTGCAGAACACGACCGATGGAGATGGTGTCACCGATTCTGGCAGAAGCTTCCGCCCACACATGGACTCCGGGTAGCACTTGCCCCACTATGGGTGCCAACTGTCGTATGTCGTAGATGGATAAGCCATAGAGGGGACCTCACGCTGTAGAGAAAAAAAGGAGTGAGCGACCTAGTGTACGCGACGACAAGACACAAATGTTACCGAAATTCAAGATCCGCGACGGTGGCGGATCTTTACTCATGTTATCACTCACTATCAGAGCACAATGTGTCGATTAGAATGGTGCATATTGCATACCCTAAAGTATGTCTTTAGACCGGCATATCAACGTATCAGTCCTTATGATTTAGAAGGAAACTCCTAACTAACTAGAGTTGGACTCCTAAATTGTTAGGTCCTAGAAGGCGTGTTCTCCACATCTTAAGGTTCCTTATCTAGTTCCTCCTTGGACAGGGCCTAGCCAGTTGGAACTTCCGTCTTGGATTTTATGCGGACTGATGGTCTTGGTGGGCCTCCTTTTCCATCTAGGTGCGCTCGATATTAAGCCTTGTTGTATGTATGCACATAAAGTATATCCACAATATTCGGCGGTGTCATCCCGAAGTTCCTCGCCCAAGATGTCATCACCGAAAAAAATCTCCCCTCAATCAGAAGCTCCTCCTCATCCACCTTCATGGCCGACGCCTCGTCGTAGTCAAACAGGTCGTCACCGAGGAACCTGTCATGGAGCATCAAGTCCCTCACCAAATGCCCGAGCGTGTCCCACATCAGGGATTTGAGGGCACATGATCTCGTCGCCTCCCTCCCCTTATGTTGCACCGGCGATGCAGGCACCCTTCGCGTGTTGAGGAGCCAGTCATCGGGAACTGGATGTCGCCCCATCTTGCCGACATATTGGTGCGGTAGAGCACCGACGCAATGTCCACATGGATGTATACATGGTTGTGATGCGGCTTCGCCTTGGCCCGCAAGGACCGAACCTCGTCGCCGTGCTTCGCCTTCCTAAAAGGACACCCCTTTCCTATGGCTGAACCGGGGAGAGTTGCCAACGCTTCGGGTACAAGAAGGCCTCGATGCTGCAATGGCAAGAGGTGTGTGGCCTGGCGGGTACGACACTTGCCTTAGAAAAGACGGTGACCCATCTTCCATAAATGCCGACCTTGGGCTCCAAGCGCGTGTGGCATTATTGGCAGCGCAAATGGCCAGCACCACCTATGAGTACTTGCACGCACGCACAAGGCTAAGCAGGCCATTGATGGTGGCACAAAAGTTGGCGTGTGCGCATAAGGTGAAGTGTGCGCGCAGAAGCTGCTCCCGCTAACCGAAGCGGGAGGACACATGCGTGATCCGCTGCGCGTCCGCGCGGACCATTCCCAACCCAAATTTGGTTTGAAATAGATTTTCCCTATCCTACTGTCCATGGGGATTAAACCGGACCATTTCTGTTCATTTGCGTCAAGTAGTTGGAGATGCCATGCAATCCAAGCCAAGTTCGATACCACATAAGTCATCGAAGCATGTATGGGAGGCGAGACTTGGTGGAGCGAATGTTCGGCCATCTTTGCAGACCGTGTGAATTTAGCAACAACTATTGGAAGTGTCTCCTTTAAACACTATTCGATGAAAGCAAACAAAGTGGATAGGGCTTTTTTTGCTAGTGGCATCTTGTGGCTGTAATCCTGGACTTCTTTAAACTATGAAAGCAAACAAAGTGGCTAGGGCTTTTTTTGCTAGTGGCATCTCGTGGCTATAATCCTGGACTTACGGGATGATGGGCTACAGATTTCTCTACGGACTGACGTGGAAATATGGTTAGTTCAGTTGGATTGATTGCTTAAAAGTTGAAAATCTCTTTGTTGTCTGTTAGACTGATCATAGTGGAAGTAACTTAGCTAGTAATATCACACAACTCAAAGCATTTTGATAATATGACATGGCAATGAATGAAGAAATAGATTGAGGTGGTAACTAGCTATGTTACCATAACATCACACATCTCAAAACAAGATGAATCTAAAACATAGTAAATAACACAATGCATGACACCACATATAAGCTACTACCCACTATGGAGATAGTAACTTAGACTAGTAACATATGCCATGTTACTAGATTAGCGTCCAGCGTTGTACGGAGGATATTTAGGTGATTTTGTAATTTCTCAGTATTTATTTTTTTCACCATAAGCGCCTACTTAAGCGTCTACCATTGTAGATGCCCTAATGAGTTTACTTATAAATAAAACTAGAGAATCATCATTCCACGCCTACGGGCATGTTGTTACGGAAATCGCGGACTCATCATTTGCATAAGACTAGTCATAGTGGGGAGTAACTTAGACTAGACGCTAAACCGCCAACGCTCGCTGGCCTGCGCATAGGGAAAAGAGGCCCAAGCGCCCGCCGCATTTCTTTGAGTCAACGCCGGGGTTGGCTCCGGGATTTGTCGATCTAACTGCTAATTGGCGGGGAATTAATTCCTAGCGTCCCTCGATAGCGTTTGCGTTGTAGATGCTCTTAATGATGTAATTCTTATTGGTACTGTAATTAATAAAACCGGCAAGTCGTGTTCAGGCACGCAGTCCTTGCTTACCGTTGACTTTCGGGTGTTAAACGTGCAAGAGCTTGCATCGCTCATCGCGCCGCTTAATATTCCCTTGTGCGAGTGGTGTTAAAGTATGTTCTGCCATCGAGAGAGGATGGAATTCCATTATTACAGAGAAAAGTATGAGCCAACTACTGAGTAGTAGAAATGCATACACGTACTTGAATATTATTCCAGCAACTTAACTAGGCACATTTTTTTGCGGGTAAAAAGAAAATGCATTAATTCGGAAACATTACAGAAAGGTCCCCAACAAACACAAAAATACAGCATAGCCCTTCTGCAAGTTGACCACGTCGTCAACCCGCCGTTGCTGTCGGTGGCGCGCCGTCGCCGCTGCCTCCCTTGACGCCTTGGAGCGGAGGCAGTCCCCAGGCGAGCGGGAAGTCGCCGAGCACCGGTCCCGGAGGACCAACACCGGAGAGCGCCGCCATGGACGAACCGAATCGCCGCATCTTCTTCTTCGAGTTCTCGATTTGCTGTCTCCACCGTCTCACGGAGCCCAGCGCAGGAAAGTCGCACAACACACCTCTCACTACTAGGAAAAGGCCTAGCCGTAAGATGGGTGTTAGTGGCGCACCAGGAGGGTAGTGCGCCACTACTACTTAGCAGTGGCGCACCGGAAAGTGGTGGGCCACTATTAAAAATGTAGTAATGGCGCACCTCTTATGTGGTGCGCCACCACTAAGTTTGACCATGGGTTTGACCCAGCCTTATACATAGCAATGGCGCACCATGTAGAGGTGCGCCACAGCTATTTTATGTAGCAGTGGCGCACCTCTACATGGTGCGCCATTGCTATGTAAAGGGGATGATGGACATGTTTGGGCATCACTTAGTAGTGGCGCACCATGCTTGGTGCGCCACTGCTAAGTGGTGCCTAAACATTTCCACACACCCCCCCCCCCCCCCCCCCCCCCCCGTGGATCGCAATCGCCTTTTCGGGTTTGGAAAAAATAAAAGAAATAGATAGAAATTTCAAAAAATAAAATCCTTGGAGATGCCCATGTAATATGTCATCTAGGTTTAGTGAAATTTAAAAAAAATGAATTTTGATATATTATGCAAAATGGCGTCATCTTTCGGTAAAACGGGTTTTCTGGTTGCATACGACCTCCGATGAAAAACTTTTTTATATCAAAATCTATCTACGCGAAATTTTGTAGTCGAATTCAACGGCCTACGGCCGTTTGGACAAAAAATGGATTCCTCAATTGGAAAACAGAAACATGACTTTTTTCAGGTTTTAGATTTTGGGCAAAAAATAGAAAAAAAATAGCGGTGGCGCACCCATGCCTTGGTGCGCCACTGCTAAGCTTCCCGCCCACGAATTTCAAAATGGGAAGAGCCGGCCACTTAACCCCCTCCTCCCTCCTCCCTCCTCCCTCCTCCTCCACATATTTTCCTGCTTTCATTCTCCTCTCCTCCTCCTGCTCTCCTCCTCTCCTCTCCTCCTTTCACTCCGGCGACCTCCTCCTCTCCTCTCCTCCTTTCACTCCGGCGACCTCCTCCACTATGTCGAGCTCCGGTGACCTTACTTTCCGGCGAGCTCCTCCACTATGGTGACCTCCGGTGACCTTACTCTCCGACGACCCTCCGGCGACCCTCTAGCCTCAATTACCTCTGGCCTTCGTCCTCTTGTTCATCCTCTCCTACATCTCCTCACCTCTCTTCACCTCTCCTACGTCCCTCATCCATCATCACCGGCGGCTAGGCTAAGAAAAATGAGAATGAACATTGCACAAATAATTCTAGCAACAAGAACGAGAAAAAATAATGAGCCAAAAAAATCGAAACAAAATGTGCCGCATCCAGCATCCGCATCCGCATCCGGATCTAGAAATTTAAAATTTTAGTAGTGGCGCACCTTTTTTCTATCCGAGTGGCGCACCTCGTACGTTTAGGAGTGGCGCACCATGAAGCTAGTAGTGGCGCACTACTCGGTGCGCCACCGCTAAGCCAAATAGCAATGGCGCACCACTAGTGCGCCACTATTAAAAGTTAGCAGTGGCGTGATAGCAGTGGCGCACCACTAGTGCGCCACTGATGGGTAAAAGTGGTGCGCCACTAATTGCCCTTTTCCTAGTAGTGTCTAGGGAGATGCGAGCGCGACGAAGGCGGTGGAACAAGGACGAAGCTCCAGGGAACGACACCGTCAGGGAGGAAGACGACCACCTGCAAACTCCAAACCGGCCGCATCTCCACCCCAACGTCGTCGGCCAGTAACCCTAGCACTCCTACACTATATACACGCCGCGAGACGGGGTTCCCCCGGCCTCCCGCCGCCGGAGAGGCCGGCGGAGGCCGAGAGAACCGACGAATCGGCGACGGCGAGGTGGAGAGCCCGGTCGACCTACAAATCGCTTTCCTTGTAGTGTAGATGGGGAAGGGGAGGTCCAAGGTCCTTTTGATTGTATTGAGGAATCCACACGTCTACTTAACTAGGCACATATGCAATAGAGGAGTAAGTATTTTTTGTGTTGGATCAACTAGATCGGTGAGATAGGTAACTTCGGTATTTTTGCTGTTGTGGTTGGTTTGAAAATCTACACACTTGTAGAGTACAATATTGTCTACATCACATTATTTTTTTCGAAATTTTTTAACATGTTTCAATTAAAAAAATTATAGGTCCAAAAAATGGCCTATATGTAGCCTGGGCTACAAAAATACATTCTCAATATAACTTCAGTATTTTTTCTGCTGTGGTTGGTTTGAGGCTGCTTTCACGTGTACCACGCGATCGGTGCCATTGTCCTCCATGCGGATCAGGATTGTGTAAGTGGGCACATGCTATCCGTTTTTATTTACTTCCTGTTTTGAGTTAAAGCTAAATCTTGTAAAATTTAACAAAAAAAAGGAAAAAAGATTATCAATAATTTGATACACGCAATGACAGATACCATAGTATGGAAATATACTTTACAACGATCTTAATAGTACGATGGCTCGATTTTACATTGTAGATGTCAATATGTTTTCTAATTGTATTTAGTTCAAGGCTTCAAGCATACACAGTTTTTTTTCTTCAAGCATACATAGTTTAACTTAACCGAATCTAGAAGCTCATATAAAAATGTTTGTTGTTGGCCAGGAAAAACTATGGAACTTTGGTCCTTTGAAAAAGACACTTTTCTCCGTGTACACATTTGAAATTCTTTTGTCAAAGACTAAGTAAGGCAAGGTTGTCAAATGGAGCAATCACCGTAGACCAAAAAATCAACAAATTTGACCCCAGAAATACCAGCAAGTCTAGCATGAAAGTTGTGCCAACCTTAGCTATGTCCCTCTCCTTCACCAGATATGGAATCAGGCCTGCCGCAGGTGACACATCTATCTGAGCAGGTTTGGGCATGACTTGGGGGACATGGAACAACCACCGTAGACCACAAGATCAACAAACCTGACCCCAAAAATACCAGGAAATTGAACCTTAAAATTGTACCAACCTCCTTCACCTGCGATGGTGTAATTCAAAATACAACCTTGAAGGTGGTGACACATGTATCTGAATCAGGTTTGGGCATGACTTTCTGCAGCAACCATCGTCACCAACCCCGGCGCACGAATGAGCGGCCAATGCGATCGAGGAGCATTCCGTCGAACGGCTGGCCAAGCCCATCGAGCTGCACGCCGATCATCATCATGGAGTAGAGTAGGTAAACGACGTCGACGTGGCACCGCTGCCCCAGTCAACGAACCCCAGCCACTCTCTCCCCGTCTCACCAACCCTCTCACTCTCACTGCCATGCTGGCCCCACGCGTCATCCTCCTAGGCCCCACTCACCAACTCCCCGACTCCTTCCCCCGTATATTACACCCGCCATCTTCCCTTCCTCCATTCTTCTTCAGGAGATCAAGCAACCAAGCGCACGCACTCGCACGAGCCATCTCCTACGACTAATTTAACCACCACCTTACAAGAAGATTTCCTTAGTCTCCGTTTCTCGATCGATCGCCGGCCGGTGAGGTACCTAGCTAGCTAGCTGCTCGTAGATCATTACCATGGGTTCCGTGCCGGAGGAGTCAGTGGCAGCGGCGGCCGTGCCGGAGACGGTGTTCCGGTCGAAGCTCCCCGACATCGAGATCAACAACGAGCAGACGCTGCAGAGCTACTGCTTCGCGAAGATGGCCGAGGTGGCATCCCGCCCCTGCATCATCGACGGCCAGACGGGCGCCTCCTACACCTACACAGAGGTCGAGACCCTCACCCGGCGCGCGGCGGCGGGGCTGCGCCGCATGGGCGTGGGCAAGGGCGACGTGGTGATGAACCTGCTCCGCAACTGCCCGGAGTTCGCCTTCTCCTTCCTGGGCGCGGCGCGGCTGGGCGCCGCCACCACCACCGCCAACCCGTTCTACACCCCGCACGAGATCCACCGCCAGGCGGAGGCGGCGGGCGCCAAGGTGATCGTCACGGAGGCCTGCGCCGTGGAGAAGGTGCTGGAGTTCGCGGCCGGGAAGGGGCTGCCCGTGGTCACCGTCGACGGGAAGCGCGACGGGTGCGTGGACTTCGCGGACCTGATCGCCGGCGAGGAGCTGCCCGAGGCGGAGGAGGCCGGGATCCTCCCCGACGACGTGGTCGCCTTGCCGTACTCCTCCGGCACCACGGGCCTCCCCAAGGGCGTCATGCTCACCCACCGCAGCCTCGTCACCAGCGTCGCCCAGCTGGTACGTTCGCCCGCCTGCCCCCATTTTCTCCGATCGAATCCTGAGCTCTGCTCCTCGGAGCTCTGCTTCCATTCCGTTTCGGGGTCAACGCCTCTGCCAGCCTGGTACTGCATTTCTATACTGCTACTGTACCTGTCGGTGCCGAGCCAGCTGAGCTGAGGTGAGCTGAGCTGCCGCACAGGATGACATGTGGGTCCACGATCGACGCGTCTAACCGTGGGCCCACACATTTGGGATTATTATTTTCCCACCATTGTCTTGCGTTTCTTGGAGCATTTGGTCAGAGCTCTGGGTGCCAAGCAGGCTCATAAATAATTTCTGGTTATATTCTTGGCATCTCGTGCTCCATGCGTAGGTTCCACGGCTCGCAGCGCGTTGGGCCCGCAGAACCAGGTGCCTTTTCCTGGGTCTGGTCCAGACGCCAAGATTCGTGCTCGGCGGGCGATGCGTTTGGCGCCAACATGCAGCATTTTCAAAAAATAAATCACTCTAACAGTAACCACTCTGATTGATGTTCAGGTTGACGGGCCGAACCCGAACGTGTGCTTCAACAAGGACGACGCGCTGCTGTGCCTGCTGCCGCTGTTCCACATCTACTCGCTGCACACGGTGCTGCTGGCGGGGCTCCGCGTCGGCGCCGCCATCGTCATCATGCGCAAGTTCGACGTCGGCGCGCTGGTGGACCTCGTCCGCGCGCACCGCATCACCATCGCGCCATTCGTGCCCCCGATCGTCGTGGAGATCGCCAAGAGCGACCGCGTCACCGCCGACGACCTCGCATCCATCCGCATGGTGCTCTCCGGCGCCGCGCCCATGGGCAAGGACCTCCAGGACGCCTTCATGGCCAAGATCCCCAACGCCGTGCTCGGACAGGTCCGCCGATCGCGCAATGCCGCTGTACACGAGCTTGGTGATCGATTGCCACTAACTGACATGATGAGGCTGTGTTCTTTGCAGGGTTACGGGATGACTGAGGCCGGGCCGGTGCTGGCCATGTGCCTGGCGTTCGCCAAGGAGCCCTTCAAGGTCAAGTCCGGGTCGTGCGGCACCGTGGTCCGCAACGCCGAGCTCAAGGTCGTCGACCCCGACACCGGCGCATCCCTCGGCCGGAACCAGCCTGGCGAGATCTGCGTCCGCGGGAAGCAGATCATGATAGGTACGCACCGCACCCCTCCATCTGCAAACAAACCCCTACATCTCGATCGGATGGTCTCTCTCCATAGGCTGGTTCCTGTCGTGGCGTTAACCTCTACTTGGTGCTTTGCGTTGGCACATCGCATTTTGCCTTAAGGAAAGAAAAGTCGCGCGCGCATATAGCTACCGGTCGATCGGTGAGCGATGTGGACAAACCTTCCTAGTGTTTGGGCATGTAGCAGACTAACTTGTGCGATCAGGCCGAACGACGGCCACCAACAAGTTTGTCGTCCAACGCGACGTCGCTTCTCGACGGGGACTCGGATGAGCACACACCCATTTGGTCCGGTTGTTCTGAAAGAGAAAACATTGTCCCATTTTACCTGAATTTTCCTAGCAACTTCAGAATCCCTTTCACGCATCACAAAACACAATAAAAGGATGTGAAACGGATGTGTAGTTAGGCCACTTTTAGGTGGTTGCAGACTTGGTGAGAAAAAAGTTGATTGATTGATTAGTTAGTGGTCTGGTCCATTCCTAATGATAGTTCATCGACCGGGAAAGAATTTCCCGTCCCCTCCACTCCACGTTTTCGTGCTAGCAGCCGCAGGCGCGTGGTTGTTGGCACGGCAGACTGACTACAACCTGTAGAATACTGTCAGCGAATAAATAAACAGCGACGCACGTTGCTAACAACCTGAAAATCATACATCCACGTTCTCAGCTTGTCTGCCTGCACACAGCTCACCGCGTCAGTCACCATGGCAAGGTTCCAGAATCCAAGTCGCACATGATCAAGAGATCCAACGACCTCACACATGCGGCATGCGCAAGTAGCTAGGTAATCGAGCCAAAATTTGGTGAAGGAACAGAAGTAAGTATAGTATTTAGGTATTGGCAGGCTGTGAGCATATCGATGGCAGTAGTGGAAGCACCAACAGCTGAGACTGCACAAGCATGTTGGAGGAACCGGTCACTAGCATTACTTTATGTCCAGTTGACAGAAGTAGTAGTATCTCATTTGTCCATACACTCCGTGTAGTGCTCAACCCAGAATACGAATTGTATTATACAATACCCTGCCAGGCATTGGACAGCCGAGGTAGAAAGCAATGAAGCCTCTGAAGTAGTAGTGTCAGGGAGTTTGTTAGGTGTACTGAAAACTTAGAACGAATCGTCGTCGGTTGGTGTGTACTTGGCGTGAGAAGTGGAGATCACGTCAGATGGTTGCTGCAGCTACAGCTGCATCTTCAGTGCAGAGAGGCCGTGCCGTCGTGGTCAAGGTGCTACTCACGCCAACGATTCCTATGCATCTATCTGTGTCACAACCACTAATGAACCAAACTGTACCAAATAAAACCAAACCAACGACCAAATGCAATGGGTGACCAACTCCACTCCAGCCAGCAGAAGAATCGAGCTGGTGTCACGAGTCAATTCTAACATTTCTCGTGAAAGAGCACTGTCCTATCAACTCTTTGGATGATCCTCCCGAGAATGTCGGGTTCATTCATCCCATGTGAGGTGTTCACTTTCAGACAGTTTGTATTGTATCCATGCTGCAGCAACAGCAAACGAGAACTGCCACATGTGGTTCAGTTCAGTAAGTTTCTTTGGCCTACCTGAAGCCGTCGTCTGAATGCGCTTGAATGATGGTCGGCAGTCGGCACCGCCCACCTGAGACCGATGTGTACCTCTGCAGATGTAGTTTGGGGGTCAGGTTCCAATAACTGAATGCTGTCATAGTGTCATGTGCAAACTGCACTTCAGTTATGGTGGCTGTTTCTGAATGTCTGTCTCCTTCCTTGGGTATCCCACGTGAATGCTGAATGATTTGTGCTTTTCTGGAGGAAATCCTCTGTCCTCCCAAATAAGATGTTCGTTTTAATGGGTACTAGAATTTTGTGACGATGGCGATGGTTTCTCTGAACTAACCAGCACCGCTTCGTGGAATGAATCACGCAGGTTACCTGAACGACCCAGAGTCGACCAAGAACACCATCGACAAGGACGGCTGGCTGCACACCGGAGACATCGGCTTGGTGGATGACGACGACGAGATCTTCATCGTCGACAGGCTCAAGGAGATCATCAAGTACAAGGGCTTCCAGGTGGCGCCGGCGGAGCTCGAGGCCCTACTCCTCACGAACCCGGAGGTCAAGGACGCCGCCGTCGTAGGGTAAGCCACATACTACATTTCTCTTCCCTTTTTTGTGGCTACAACTGTAGTGCCGTGTTTCCTCTTTTTTTCAGCTGAAAGAAAGAATGCTCATTTTCCTCCTGGTTATTTCCCTTTCAGGGTGAAGGATGATCTCTGCGGCGAAGTCCCGGTCGCCTTCATTAAGAGGATCGAAGGATCTGAGATCACCGAGAATGAGATCAAGCAATTCGTCTCAAAGGAGGTAAATTAATGCTCAAGTTTCAACACAGCTCTCACGCTTAACAACTGCTGTTGTACAGAAAGTTCAGAACAACTGGTTTGCCACTATGTGATAAGTAGTCAGTTAGTGCTAATCATGTTCAGCCAGTCAATTATTTGCATTTGTTCACGAGCAATTGCAGAGCTCATGTGTCACGTCTAAGATATTCGATGATGCAACTGCAGGTTGTTTTCTACAAGAGGATCAACAAGGTCTACTTCACCGACTCCATTCCCAAGAACCCTTCCGGCAAGATCCTAAGGAAGGACTTGAGAGCCAGGCTCGCCGCTGGCATCCCCACCGAAGTTGCCGCGCCGAGAAGCTAAGGGCCGCCGCTCCGCTTCTCAGAACGCAGTCACTGATGGTGCTGTTATAGATCACACCAAATGGGGAAAGAAACTACGGGAGGGTACATGATCATATTATTCTTGCAGGAGATATCAGTTTGTTGGTTCGCCCTGCTTGTGTAATGTTGATAAAATGAAATGATATAATAGATGTGTTGTTTTATTTTTTGACCATGTAAGAACAAGGCTGGGTTTTTTCCAAAAGGCGCTATGTATACACTACTTATTTTTTGAAACGATGCAAAATAGTTCGCATTTCATTTATTAAGAGAGTAAAAGTTGCAGCTTAATTAACAGAAAATCAGGGAAAATAGTTTATCGATAACCACACAGGTTGTCATGGAACATGACACGTCAAAGGGCATCGACTGACCTGGCTACCAATCTCGAGTTCTCGACTCCACACGCACTGCCAATAGAGGAGCATCTATCAAGGCTAGCTACAAGTGTCATCATCGTTACCCATCATCCTTGATCGAACAACTAAAATATGCAAGAGTCTTGTGAAGACCGATATACCCGGCAAACGACCACCCTTCACACGTCAAGGCCCCCCTGTTCCTCTGAATCAAAACGAACGATGAGGTGTGGAAAGCCCATCGAACACACCGCAAAAGAGGACTACCAAAACCCGCAACATGCATCCAACTCTGCTCGATACCAAGCAAATATCTACACAAAAGTAATTGGGGAAACCACCACCCCGGGTCCATGTCGGTGGTCCCTCCGGCTGGTTCTAGCTCCACAAATGAGCCCCCTTGTGCGGTTTTAGCTGCACAAACAATGTCCCCATGAGGGACACGACACTGACTGTTGTCATCACTCGGTTTGGTAATATGGAAGGGTCTGATATACCTAGTACTGGCGATACCGATGCTCCTCGGGAAATTGCTGCATCAACATTCAGTTTAATGAAACTAGCGGGATGAGCAATCTAGACTGCACTTGTTGGTGTAACATTTCATACTGACCGCATTGGCTTGACTTTATATGTGATATTTAGCTCCATGAGACGAAAATCGAGAGAGATCTACAAAATCTCCTCGTGTATTGTCTTTCGCCTAGCACCCGACAATGCCCACAACCTCACAACAACCTTAGTGAATTGCTCATGTGAGAGTACTATAAAAAAGAAGATTCATTCTTATGCGCTTCTGCATTTTTTATACTTAAATGTGCAGAAAATTCTTTATCCGCAAGAGATATATTTTAGCTAAGATAAAACAACCATCTCATTTCTTTTAAATCACATGCCACATCAGTAAAATACGTAGGATAAAGAAAAAAACCATTGTGAAAGGCCAAGGGAACTGGTAGAAGCTCCATTCGTTCACGGCCCATACTGACCTCGCTGCACGTGAATTCGATGCAACAGATAGGCCCATTTGATAAACACTGCACGGCCCGCTTTGCTAAATGCAAGAAGGATATATATTACACCGGGCCTCATTTCGGCTAGTGGCCATATTTTGTTCACAAATTTGCTCTATTTTAGGTGTTATGTTTCTGTTGTTCTAAAAAAAAAGGTGTTATGCTTCTGTTCATGACCCACTGACCGTGATGAAACATTGAAACTTACACGCGGTTTCACACACTGGCAAACCTGTTCCTCTCGATCTTGTTGCGAAAAAATCCTGAAATAATTTAACATTGTTTTTCCCTTTATGCATGTATATATTCCAGTTTCAGAGACCTTGCTAGCTACCGTAAGAGCAAATCGAGGCAAACGAAGATCGCAAGGAGCCTAATAATCATGCATTTCTCATGCTTTCTGCAATTCCGTGGTCGGCGACGTGGCCGGTCCCAGCAGCTGGTGCTGCGTGTGCGCGCGGCGGCCGAGCGGCGAGTAGAGGCGGAAGAGGTCTCGCGCGGAGAAGGCGGATAGTACGGCCATGGCGACGGCTGCTGCGAGGCCGCAGACCATGCCGAAGGCGCCCTGCACGCAGAAGCGCGTGTAGATGTTGCAGAGCTTGCTCCACTGCAGCGGCTCCACGCCGATGAGCGCCACGAAGCACGCCTGCAGCGCCGCCACGCTGCTCGCGAACACCACGTACGCGCAGCCCTGCGGAAATTCACACGGAGGGCACAACGTTGTTAACCACACGCTAGACTAACATGAGAACTGAGCTAAATTTGTTCATGAGCAAGATAATATGTATATAGCCTTAAATAGGTAGCTACTGGTTGACGATCGAGTGTTAATGTGCTGCGGTTGGCGCGCGCGTACGGTCGGCCATCAATCAATCCATGGAGATTCTTGTCACGCGCGCGAGTTAAGCAGGGCCCTGTCGGAGACGACGTACCGTTGCAACCATCCGCCTGAGTTAGTGCGCCTCCTTTCATCCTCGTCAGTTGATCGAACGAGATGCATACCAAGTTACTCCATCTGACATGGACACGCACGGGCCGTCGAAGACGGACGAGAGGCACGTCAACGGCGGTGGCGACAGTGAGGGTGAGTCGGGAGGTTTGTAGGTTTTTTTTTTTTAGAAATGGGTATTACCCGGCCTCTGCATCAAATAGATGCACACAGCCTTTATCAAATAGATGAGGGTGAGTCGGGAGGTTTGTAGGTGAATCGGAATTTCATCAGAAATCGATTGCATTTCAAGTTGCAGGAAATGAGCTAGCCGTCCATCTAGCTGTTGGCTAAAAGCGACGTACACCTTCACCTGTCGCTGTGGCAAGCAAAGCTCACGATAATTCCATTGAGCGCGCATTAATGGAAACAGTTGGGCGCCGGGCCAATCACGCACACGCGTCCGACCTTCCTCCCCCTGTTTTTCAGGAACTCTACTGCTCCCCGGCCATGTTTTCAGGAAACTAAGCACGATTAAGCGAGAATTGAATGGTCACTGGTCAGGCTTTGGCTTAGCTCACCTTGTCGAGGAGGAACGAGATCCACGCGACGGCCTTGCTGCGGCTCCGGCGGCCGTCGTTGCCTGCGCCGGCGAAGCGGCTGCTGGAGTAGAGGCGCATGAAGAGCCTGGCGGCGTGGTACCCCGCGGCCACGGCGGCGGCGACGATGAGCACCCAGAGCGCCTCCACGTCCCTGGGCACGGCCTTCTTCCGGACGAACAGCACCGTCTTGGTCTGCGCGCTCAGGCCCAGCAGCAGCGCCGCCGACGCCGACGTCGCCGCGCACGCGCCGCGCAGCAGGGTCTCCGCCCTCGCCGACGTCGCCGCCGCCTGCAGCCTCGCCAGCGCCGGTGCCATCGTTCGCACGCCCCTCGCGCTCTACGCTGGTGGAGCTGCTAGCTACTTGGCCAAGCTGAGCTCTGTAGAGTCGGACACGGACGCGCGCGGAAAGCGTTGGCCTCGCGCGCGCTTAGGGCACGTACAATGGGGTGACGTCAGCCCTTCCCTGTAGAGCGCCACGCCGATTTTGCTAATGGAGAGAGAGAATGAAGGAGAGAAGGTTGTCTTCCTTAGCTAAGAGATCATCTCTTAGAAAAGAAGGGAACGCATTTTCTCCATCAGACGACATGTCTTCCCTTAGCAACATAATTTCCTACCAATTTTAATTGATTACCATTAATTGCAAGGGAAGACCATAAGAGATAACACATTGTATAACTTATATCTATTGTCATCTCTAGATGATGTGGCGATATAAGGGAAAGTGTGCCTTTTCTACCATTGTACATGCCCTTATAGCGTGGAGCATGGATCGTTGCTGTCAGTGCTGGTGCACACTTTTATTTTTATTTTTTGAATGGTTGGTTCAGAGACTTCAACGTATGCGAGAGTTCAAATATGGAATTTAAATTTTCCTCACTGTCAGTCCTACTGAATTTTCATCATGGGATTAAACCGCAAATAGGTCGAACTCATATGCTTGCTACGATGAAGATTGAGGATTTTTCTTTTACCATGGTGCGCAAGGCAGTGTACAGTTACCTGCATATGCAGCTCCGCCCCTGTGCTGTGTAGCCTTCTCATTCATGGAGGCCGGCGTCAACGAGAAACCATAAAAGCGGGAGCCACCTCGAACACGATAGGCACCCACTTCAGCTCCAGGCTCCAGCCATGATTATGGTACAGTATACTGAAACAGAAAAGATATGCACTGGTTCAATTTGCCTTCCAGTTTACTAGACCGTCTCCTGAGTTGATAGGGCTCTGGTAAGCGAATGACATAACTGATTGCAAACAAACACTTCTCAAGATAGAACCAGGCCAAACATGGCAAATTATGGTCGGTTCAAATTAGCTATTAATAGGAACATAATAATGCCCATGTACTACCAGTTCAGCAAAATAATTGAACCTTACAAAAGGTGTCCGTCCTTCCACAAGTTCTGGACCACAAAAGATTTCTAGCCATATCAGCGTAACGCTGTTTCACATTAATTCACATCGTTTTCTACAGTAATAGTCTGCACGAATTTAACCAAAAAACGGGTACAAAGTTAAACGAGAATCCATGTCGAAATTATACAGGGACGTTCTTTTTACAAGATAACTGAGCTACCCGCTGTAGATTTACAGAAGCTAGTTTCGGTTGAATAATGTGAACCAAAGAACTAGTTTGCAGCAGCAGCAGCTGGGGGTATTTCACATTTCAACAGTAACATCTAACAGTGAGCACATGTCGTCTAAGGTATGCTTTCATCCTCTAGCTCAACAAGCTGTGCCCTTCTCTCTGCAGCTTTCTTCCTGACAAAGATTCCCCATCTCATAGCAGCCTTTATCTTGAGCCACCCAACAACAGCCTTGCCAGATGGACGGCTGGGCTCACCATCGAAACCTATGGTTGGCAATGGGGATGGCATGTAAGACTGGAAGGCAAACGTTTCATCTGCCAAGCCATTAGAAGCTCCACCCATATTGAAGACCCTGAGCAGCTGCTGCATGTCTTCGCCCTCCAGCATCTGGTGGCTTTTCATGCGGATGTCCTCGGTGAAGTCATCAGCATACTGGTTATCACGGGTTCGATGCCAATCATCGTAGCCCATGTTTGCTGGCTGAATTGACTGGCCTTGAGAAATTACTTGTTGCAACTGGCCCAGTTCGAGACCCATGGCGTCGCTGGCAGCTCCTTGGTTGACAGAGCCCATCAACATGCTAGGCGGCAAAAATGAAAAGGTGTCATCATATGGTGCGGGAACATTGGCGGGTGTACTTTGAAGCTGAGAAAACTGTGTTGCTGACTGGTTGCCATCATATCCTATAGAACCAGTTGTGCCTGAAATGAATGAAACAAAACATATAGTTATCAAGGACTGCTATTCCACAGTGAGACAGTAACATAATTCATATACTTCATACACTCTTTGGTTAATCTGCTTATTATGTTTATACCACGAGCAGAGCTTCAGTGTTTCAATATCCTATTTTCCCAGTTTTGAATTAAAATATAAAAAAATTACTTTATCTAAGCACTTAGGTGCTGCTCACCTGCTGATGATGGGCCTGACATACTCGTTGAAGAAATGCGCTGCGCATATGCAGGAGGAGGAGGAGGAGGAGCGTGAGCCTCAGCTTGACTAATTGATGCAACCCTTTTCTTCGATTTAGGATTCACGAGAGCTTTACCATCATATTCAATGACATACATCCAATTGTCATATGCTTTCTTCACCAATGCATCAGCAAAGAGCTGTACCAAACAAAACCATTCTAATCACTCAAGGCTTTATCTAAAAAATGCTTCTGCTGATTAGAGCGGTGAAAATACTCATCAGGCGAGCTATTTACAGAGAAACTGCTGCAGTCAACACAAGCACAGAAAAAGTTCTAACACATTTAATGAACTGGCTATACTTGATGGTTTAACTTACCTAATGAACAGTCGGTGTGTCAAACAAACTATAACAGTACCGGAAATTTAATAGTTAGTACACATGATCCATGACAATCATTGTGGACAGATCTAGACCAATGTGATATAAGATGAAGTCAGCCATCTACATATCCATTTTCAGAACTACACAACAGGACAAGTTTAATTCATTGTCTTGAGACATGTTAAAATGAATGTAAACAATATTAAAGTTCAAACATAACATTAGATATCAAATGCATCCAATATATGCCCATAACACAAACCTTTTGGCTATCATCAAGACTCTCAGATGAATAGAATTGCTCGCCGGAAATCAACCCGCAGAATGCATATAAGTCATTGAAAATAGCACCAGCAGTTCTGTTCTCATCAGAGTAATATATGTAATATTTTCCACTTAGGACACAAGTTTTTGCATGTTCAACCAGGGCATCCCACATCTTGTTGGACATACCACTTCCGAGGATCTACCATAGCAAAACAGCATACGAGTTAGAACGAAAATAACAACAAAGGGAAAGGACGTGAAAAAGAAACAAACTTACAGTGCGCAACTTCTGTGGGTCCCGAACAACAAGCCTAAGGAATTCTTCAACTGTTAAAATTCCAGATTTGTTCAGCCTCTTATGGAACGACCCATCCTTCCCTATTTTCTCCAATCTCCAGACCTCATCCTTCAATGCAGGTGGATAGTGCTTCTTGTACACTAAAGAAGTGAAATTCAAAGTTTTCAGAGATATGTCAAGAGGAAGCACGTGATGATCATGGCAGAGGACTTACATTCTCCTCTATGGTCCTTAACCATGAAAGCTTCAGTTTTTGCCTCGCGGATGCGAACACCTTCGCAAAATCCTGAGGCAATTTTCAAACCAAGTCTGAATTTCCTACTTCTTATCCAGCTAGAGTTATCCGTGAACGTGAACTCCCCAATTGTGCCAACACCTTCTTTCAATGTGACTTGTATATCGCCAGTTATAATAGGTCGTTTTCCCTCACGCTCCTTCACTACATGGCTGTCGAATTCTTCCCCTGTCCAGCCTTCCTCGTCTTCATTGTTGAAATCACCTTCTAGAACAACAATATCAAGCTTGGCAGACGACTCTGGTCCAGAAGATACAACACGGCCAGTGCCAGTATCGAGCAAAACAACATGAATTGCGGCACCCTGCTCCCCTTCAACTTTTCCTCCGGTAAAAAGGGGAAGGGACAGTCTTGTCCTGAACTGGAGTTGCAGATTACTTCCACCAGGACCTTCAATTCGCTTTGGAGAAGACCTGAATTATTGCGATAGGTAGCAAATAATTAGTATCCGATGGTTCCAAAAGAAGGTCATTCGCCTTTTAGACCTCAAAGCGTATGCAAACTATGTACTTAATTTTATTTGTCACATAGGTAATTTAATGCCTAGGTGGGGGAAAAGAGATGGACCTGGAAATGATTGAAGTGCAAATATGACAATTCACCCACACTCTTAATTCTTATGCCCAACTCTAACAGTACATCTAAATGGTGGATGTATACAACTATAAGATTTTAGGAAAAACTAGGATACAGGAATACGGCGATACATGATTTTTCCTTAACAGACTGATACCGCTGGAAGGGTAGACCTGGCGCAGTGGTAGAGTATCTCCACTTGTGCTCTGGAGGTTCTGGGTTCAAATCAGCCTCTTTTCATGAAAAAACAAGGGGTAGACTGCCTAGAAATTCCCTTCCCAGACCCCACAATGTAATAGAGCTTTCGGCACTGGGTACGCCCTTAGACTGTGCATATATACATTTGAAAACTTAAGAATTATTCTACAGTGTAGTTTGTTTAGGCTAGAATTGGCACTAGGAACATAGAATCTCCAAGTGGAACATATGCCACACAAAGCATTCAATTTGTATTCATTTTAGAACAACTATGCACACAAGATCCCACTGCCGTTATTGCAGTCCTGAACCAGGTCTAAGTTGTAACAGGCTTCTATAGATTGAAACAAAGAAAAAAGTTTATAACGGAACAGATTGTGCCCCATCTGCACCAAGAGATGAACCTTCTTCTCGATGAACCCATACCAACTAATTTGATAAACAAACTGCCAGTATCCTCCAATTTTCTGTTTTAATTTGCACTGGAGGCGGAGATGGAGGTTACTAGAGAAGAGGGGGAAGGGTAACTGGCTTGGGTACTCGCATACTCCTACATTGTACGATGAGTTTTGTTGTCTGGCAGAGGGTTGTATGTGTCACGTAGTGGGATGCGCCTATAAGGAATGCCCCACCTGACAGTATGCCATGAACCAGTGTGCATCAATATTTCAAAAATAATCAGAATAATCTGATACACCTGATACATATCATACAAGAGGCATATCCATGTCAAGTAACACGGACAAAGCACCACACAGAAATTTTGGTGAATCTTACGCACAAAGTAACATGTTGACTTTTAACCAAGAAATTAATATATTTGCTTCATTGTTGGTTTGATACCATACCTCCCAGTGATTGCAGCAGAACCAAGTTTTCCCAAGGCACGCTCCACTTCTTCACTAACCTACAAACAAGACATACGGAATTACAATCTAAAGAAAGAAACACAAAATTCCAATACACATTTAGCAATTCCATAAAGAGATGTGAACAATATTTGCACTTAGTATGTACACTCTTTGTTCTTACCACTCTACGGAGAATTGGTTCCAGTGATGAGCAAAGCCTCTGCAGACTATCCACCTTTAGTGCTTCAACAATAACACTGTACAAATATAATGAATAAGTACTATTGTCCTGATCAAATGATCATCTGGATGAAAGATAAACACTAACAATTAGATGTTCGCTTAAACCATTCACATAATATTGAACTTATATTCAACAGGCCACAACAGAATATCACAATGTTAGTGCATTTCAGTCTTCTAGCATTTCAAGACAGAATCACGATTACAGCTATATGCAGGCAAATGAGATGCACTATTTACTAAAAGATGCTAAAACAATACTTGCTAGTTGTCCTACAATGATCCATGTAGTCTGTAGCACAGCCAAGTATTCAACAGTACATGAACACAGACCACAACCAAGAACATGGCACGTGGTAAATGCACCGGAAATGTCTACATTTGTTGTTCATATGGTAACACTAAACAATGTTATGCTTAGGCTATTAAAACAAACAGGAGAAGAGTATAAAGGTTATGCCTATAAACATAACCTACAAAATATACACCTCCATCATTTTCTTTGAATGACATATAGAGTTGGGTTCTTGCCATTAATTGGGTAGATTCTTGTCAGTTGGCCATCGGCGTGTTTAATAAACAAACAAGTTCAATTAGATAGCAAAGAATGCAATTTAAAATGGACACTGCAGTAATCTCATGTATTTTCTCAATCATGTGTGAGGCTAAAACATCATTCGAAAAGGCATGGACGCAATAACTAACCTGGATTTAAAGATGGCAACAAGCTGTCGAGCTCAAAAAAAAGGTGTATTTGGTTTTTTCCGGAAGCATGCTGGACGATGTATAACACTTTTCTTAAAGAGCTGGACTATGGCGCGATCCCTAAGTGTGTGACGCACAAACTCCTTTTACACGCTATATTAAGATGAGAGTAGTCATGCCGCAAGACCATACAATGAATTTGTAGTGTCTATGTTTTATTTTTTTTCTTAAATTGATTTCAATGATAAGGGCAGGAGTTTCTGTTATAGGTCACGACGTGTGTGCTCTCCCAAAGCAACTCGTGTGGATCTTGTCCTTTCTTCAACAGTTAACTACAAATTTAGGAAGAATCCCGCCGTTTCCCCAGCACGTCACGCCAAATCAAGCTTAAAATCTTTGTAGAACTAAAAAGTATAATCTCACAACAACTAAAAGCGTAAACGTCACTCCAAAATAATAGAAGACCTCCATTTATCCATCAAAGGATTATATTAACTGGTGTTGAATTTACACGGCACCAAGTCACAAGCAGTAAATTTTTGAACATGGATTTCCGAGCCCTAACTGTATCGCCGCTAGATCACGACTAAATTCACACAGCTATACAAACAACAGACCAAGTACTGAAAACTCCACGAGGTTCAAACCTAGCCAGAGCCGGGGGCCGCGGCCGCTTAGCGTCAGGGCCTCCGTCGCCTGCGGCGGCGGGTGCTTCGAGCCCGCGCTTCTCCTTCATCGCCGGCACGGAACCCTAGCCCGCCGAATCTGCACCGAATTGAGCGAGACTCGGGTCAGATTTCTGCCTTTGCGAATCCGGCTCGCCGGGAGGAACCAATCGGCCGGCTCACCTGGGCTGGGCGCTGGATTCGGGGAGGCGGGCGGAAGGGATCGCGATGAGGACGGGAGGGGAGAGAAAGCAAGGAGGCGTCGGCGTCGGCGGGGAGGTGGCAGATTCTCCGCAGGATAGAGATACAGGCCACTGGAAAGCCCAAAGAGCTGCTTCTTTGCAAATCACCCCTCCGTGTTGCTTTGTTTTCTTCTCCGGGTAGTTTGGTTCACAAGAAACAATGGGCAAGTTTTTGCCCAAATGAAAATGGATTCACATCAGTACAAGATTTGTGATTGGTAATAATACTCTATCCCATATTCTACCACAAAAATCTTATCCTATAAAAATTGCAACCAGTTCATCGACTAGTGCAAAGAGGGCATACAAGTAAGAAAGATCATGTCCATGTCCATAGGAGAACCCCAACCATCCCTAAGCCCGTGCCAAGCTTCCGGTCGGCGGTATAGCCTATTTTGATTTAAAAAAATTGACTGGATTTACATTGCGTCTAGGCATGATGAAAATCTTGGGCCCACTAGTCCGCGTCCTAAAGGACATGGAGTTCTCGAGGAAGAAGGAGAGCATGCATTTCTATATCGAGTTCGACATGTTTGGTGTTTGGATATGTAGCTGACGAACTCTTAGTTGGTAATACTAGAAATGATGAAAAAAATTGTAAGGCTTGCGTTCTTCTCTTATAGTTAATAGGGAGCATTTTTTGTGTCGTTGTAATATGGATTTTTCTGTTTTGTCGATGCTTCTTTTCTTCTTCTTTTTTTGGATGGGGAGGTTAACAATATTCAAACAAAGTCTATGAGAGATGATACCATACACAAAAGCCCAAGAAAATGGATGAGGACAAAAACGTTGGCATGGTGGAAGAACTATCTCTTAATTGGTAGGAGATGGTGTACAAATGTGTCCTTATCGTCCAAACCGCAACAAAGATGTAGCCTCATGCTTTAGCTGTTTTGTAACAAAAAAATCATAAATTGGCCAGGGAGGCCCTTTGCTAAATTGGTTAAAATCCACTCTCCCCAAACGTAGCCTCAAATCGTAAAAAGATTATTCTACGAGCCCTTCATTGCAAATAGGCAAAAGCCACCACACCAACCAGCATATTTTTTGCAAATAGCACATGCGGACACGAGGGCTGGGTATGATTTGTCCATGCACGCACTAGCGCAAAAGCGGGAGCTGCACATCGCGGGACCCACGGGACAGTGACGTCGCCATCCAATTGGATGACGTGGCTCCGGGCCCACGGATGAGGTACATACACTGACTCCAGCCAAAGTCCAGGGCCCAAAGCTACACGAAACGGCGTGGCGCGGTGTGGGTCGGCGTGATCTTTTTTGCAGGAGCTGGATAAGATAATTTATCCCATATATTTTTGGCCCCTAAAAAAGAATCATACGGAATAGTTCATTTTTTAGTAGGCGGGATCCCCTGCTTTTCCTTCTTTTGTTCCAGAAGTACTTTTGTTTTTCTCGTTATCTCCCGATAGTGAAAATCGATCCCTTAGTTGGGTCACTTGGAAAAAAAATCATTTTTAGTGAAGCCGTCTAGAATAGTATCCAGAGAAGGTTTTCACTAGCACTGAACCCGTGCGTTGCTACGGCAGCACATTAAATAGAACTGACCCCTTTAATGTTAAAATTCCCTTTGTTCCAAAATATATTTTCGTATGTAGACAAAGTTAAGCAAATGATTTTGAGTTGGAGGAATTTTTTTAATATGTATGTCAATCGAAACCAAAGGACATGGAGTTCTTGATGGACCTGTGTTTTGTACAATGCAATGGAGAAATTCAGAGGACATCAACTTGAAACATGTGATATTGAAAATCATACGGCAATTTAATTCAAATAACAGTGAAAATCACGTGAAGGCAGAAGAGATCATAAGCCGCAAGAAATGCTTTAGCATATAATTCTAACTAAGTTGACATAAAAAAAGAGAAAAGGGAATTGAATCATAGCATGAAATAATTCAGTCGTAGTTTTTGATTTCATCTATACACATGAGAAATGTGTAGCCCTAGTACTGCAGTAGATAATGTATAGTGAAGCAATTATATAATTTATGAGGTAACTGAATTAGCAAGGTGAAATTCAATATTATACCTCTGATTTAAGTGAAAACATTATTGTCCATTTGTTCTTAGTCGCCTTTTCTGCCTCCATTCTTGATCACCTTGTACAGTTCATCCCCTGGTATTCTATCACAACCTATTTCCTGGTTGCTGAGTCCCTGTTCTAGTCGTCCATCATACCAAAGTTGCCAGATTCACGTTGTACATGATCAGAACTATTTGAGATGTCAAACTTCACAGCTAACCAACTATTAATTTGGAAAGAAAAGCCAAGTGAAGTACCCTCATGTACAGCCCCAAACTTTTTTCCTTGGCATTCTATAATGCTTACCATGGGAAAATATCAGATTACTAAACGATACAAATTTTCATCTTATTTCATATTTAACCTATACTGAAACTTGAAAAGTAGTAGAATGCTGAAAAAAACAAATACACTGAAATCTGTATATCCAAATAGCTGGAAACTTGCTGCCAGGTTGTTACAAGTATACCACATTTTGAAGGCCATCAGAAAACCAGCTAGCTAACAATCAGAACACACGCACACGAAAGCTGCAGGTAGCAGCAAAGCACGCAGCAGCTAGAGGCCTAGAACAGAGCACGCACGCAAAGATGTGCAGCGAAAACGAAGCAGCAAAAGCAGAGGAGGCACTCGCGGTCTGCTTGAGCTCCACGCGTGGAGCCGCTCACGGTCTGCCCTCCGTCTCGAGGTTCCTCGACCGCACTTCCCCTCCATCTGCCACAACCCACCCATCTTCCTCCCGGCGTCGACATGTCGACATCTCCTCCCCTTCCCTACACCCCACCGCTACTGCTCCTTCCTTCCTCACCTTTCCCCCGTACACCTCTCTCTGCCTTAGGCATGGTAGCAGATTTGTTGGATGGTGGGTGAATCAGGGAGGAACGACCCGACGGCAGCCTCCCCTGTGTGTCCGCTAATACCAGTAGCAAGGCGGGACCTTCGCCGCCGTCTTCTACAGAGGCAAGCCGGCCGCCGGCGCCTCTAATTTAGGTTCGGGGAATGACGGGGATGATGTGGCTGGATGCGAGAGGCCGCGGTGGAGGCCCGTTCCGACGGAGCGTGGGGTACTGCGGGCTAATGCTGATCTTATTGTCTTCAGATTTCAAACTGGGCCGGTCCCTTGTATACTGGGCTCGATTCTAAATTGAGTGGGCTCGATTGTGCTGACTGCGCTGTTCCGTTTCTTCAGCGATGCCAATCGATCGTGCGAGGTTGACGTACACGTACGAACGCCCAATAGCAATTTAATAGTAAAGAAGATAAGTAAAGTGCTGCCGGCCTCCATCCTCTTTCCAACCCACTGCTGCCAAGTAATTGTTGCCGTGCTCGGTGGCTCGCCGTCTGCACCACAACCGCTACTAGCGATGGTGTTGGTCTCAACCTCCTCGACACCTTATCGCCGACCAATCCTTGTTATCATCTTTCGACGATAGCCATGCCCGAGAGTACTAAAGTTACCAATTGTTTCGTAATTTCAATAGCAGGTCACTCCAAAACGAATATTTCTACAACTAAGAGCATCTCCAGTCGCGTCCCCTAAAACGTCCTCCAAAGCGATTTGGAGCGCGCCGGACAAAAAAACGTTTCCAGTCGCGTCCTCCAAAGCCGCTTTTTGTCCGGCGCGCCCCGATACGGTGTCCGGCGCCCTGAGCCCGTCCCCGCCCCACAGGTGTCATGTCCCAGGGAACATCTTAGCCGTGCGATAGTTGGTGGCGCCTAGGTTGAGTTGGTAAGTGTGTGTGTGGTACCCTCCTGTCAGTGTAGGGCGTGTGTGGGTTGAGTCACGGCATGTTATAAGCCGAAGCCTTGTAACTGAACAAGCCAAGTTGGAAGAAACGAATTCGAAGATGAAATCTCCTCTCTCTCTCTCGTTTTCATTTTTGTTTCTTCTTTCTTCCCTTGCAAGACACTGCAGGGTGGTTGGATCCTCACGCTGCCAATCATAGCAGCAAGGGGGATAGAACATTTGGTATCAGATTTGGGCGTTTCGCTGGTGGCTCGTGCGGGTGTTCTTCGTGATTTTGCGCTCTAGATTTTGAGTTGTCATTCCGCCGTCGGGTCGTGCTTGAGCGGAATCGATCTTGATCGGTTTTCGTCTTGAGCACAGTAAATCCTCGCGACGGTCGCTCGATCTAGCAGCTGCACACCACGGCGCCCGCCAAGCCGTCGTTGCAGATCCAGTACATGCTCAATGCAATGGGTGACTCAGCCGCGGAGACGACGACGGCGATCGACAAGCTCCAGAAGAGCCTGGATCTCCTCCACGACATGGTGGCTAGAGTGGATACAGCGCAGCAGCAGATGCGTGCCCAACTCAACCACCAAGCGGAGGCGATCGCGGCGAGCAACACCAAGCATGATGACACAGCACGAATCCTGCAGGCACTATGCGCCCAATTGAAGATCGGGGACAGCAGCGCGTCGCGCGAGGATCCTGAGCGCGACACTTCCATCATCATCAATGGCGCGTCGATAAGCACCGCGAACAAGGACAAGGGCGTGTTCACGGCGTTGGACCTCGATCCGGGCGGCGCTGGATTTCTGGGCGGCGACGGATCGAGGGATGGTGGTGGCGGTGGACCAGGTGGCGGTGGGAGCAGACCATCGGCTGGAGCAGGTGGTGGTGGTGCTGGGTTCGGTGGCGGTGGTGGCGGTAGAATATTCCCCTCCAACCAGGATCCAGGCGGACGCATTCAGATGCCGAAGATGCCATTCCCTCGCTTCGACGGTACGCATCCGAGAATCTGGTGAGACAAATGTCATGATTATTTTCGTGCTTTCAATAACTCAGCTCTGTGGCACACTACCGCGACATTGCACATGGAGGGGAATGTTGTTGTGTGGCTGCAAGCTTATAAGCAGCGTCACTCACTGGGGCAATGGCCGCAATTCATCATGGCTGTGGAGTCTGAGTTTGGTGCGGATGACCAACGGAAAAGCTTGAAAACCCTGCTGGCTTTGAAACAGACAACAACTGTTGAAGACTATCAGCGTGAATTTCAGTCTATGATGTATCAAGTGTCGATGCACAACCCTCATTATGATGAGCCATTTTTCATTGCTCAGTTCATTCGTGGATTGAAGCCAGAACTCAAAGCAGCGGTGGAGTCACAGGTACCTTTAACATTGGAACGTGCATACCTGTTGGCTCGAGTTCAGCAAGAGGTTCAAGAGGAAAAACAAAACCAAAGGCCACAGAACACCTTATCAACCTCGCAACGAGACATCAAAAACTGAGCCCTCCAAACCAGCATACAAAGGGGCTACTGGAGAATTCTGGAAAGAGAGGCAGCTCAGAGAATATCGAAAGTTGAACAACCTATGTTACAAGTGCGGTTAACCTTATGACCCTACTCATCAGTGCGGCAAGAAAATGGTGGCCACTGCCAATGCTCTGGAAAATACAAGAGGATCCGGTGATATTATCTGATGAAATTCTCAATATAATGGAAATGAGGGACTTGGCAGAAGCACAACTCTTAAGTGTATCTTTGAACGCTTTGGCTGGTTCTGAAGATTCTCACTGCTTGCGCCTACGAGCTCTTGTGGGCAACCAAGTGATGTTGATATTGGTTGATTCCGGAAGCAGTACTAGTTGAAAGTGCATGGAGCCCCCATGTGTGGTTTTGGTAATTAATGACAATCCCTATGGACTAATGTTTGCATTGAGTTATATTTGTAGGAGTTGTCCATAGGCAATTCTTGAACCATATGTTGGCTTCAAGGTTGCAATAAGAAGAAATTGATGAAGGATATCAAGTGTCAAGTATGTCTTGAAGATTAAGATGAAGTGAGCCCTCAAGTTACTTCAAGACATCAACATGATGAAGAATGAAGAAATGAAGTGCAAGTTCAAGATGAACCAACTCGAAGAGTTCATAAGCTTGAAGCTTGCCATGGAGAAATGATGTGCAAGTTCAAGATGAGCCATCTCGAAGAGATCCTTTGCTTGAGTCTTGCCATCCATATGGTGATCATGGATATGTGAAGATGCGCCGAAGAAGAAGCTCTCCCATGGTGGATTATGGGGGAGCAATCCACATGGTGGTCATGGTTATGTGAAGATGCGCCGAAGAAGAAGCTCTCTCATGGTGGTTTATGGGGGAGCAATCTACAAGACTTCGTCAAGCAAGCACAAGCAAGAAAGGCGTTCCATCTTGTTGAGGTCAAGATCGTTGTCATCAAGCTCAAGTGGAATGCGCAAGTATAAGGTTTGCTCTTGATAGGGTTTCTTTCTCACCGGTCTCATAGTGTAGTTGGAGACCGGTTTATAGTTTAGTTGCCGTACTATCAAGAGGGTTCTCGAGTGAGTAACTCGATCGTATCGTTCGGAGAGAGCTCAAACCTTTGCATCCTTGCATCATCTTTCTTGGTTGTTATTTGTACCTTATCCATGTGATGTTTTAGAGCTTGTGCTTATTCTCATGACAAGCTCTAGTTCATCGAAAACGGATTTTGCATAGATCACTTGTTGCGTTTTCGAGTTTGGTTCATCATCTTTCTTGGTTATTATTTGGATCTTATCCATGTGATGATTTATAGCTTGTGCTTATTCTCATGACAAGCTCTAGTTCATCAAGAATGGTTTTTGCACGGGCAACTTGTTGCATTTTCAAGATTGGAGGTTTTACCGGTATGTCTTTTTTAGATAGGTCAGACCTTTCATCATTTGTTTCTATCCTCCCTTGTTGGACTATGATGGTTTCCTGCATGATCTTGTAGAGCTTGTTCCTAGCTTTAAAACAAGCCCAAGATCATCAAAATCGGAGTCCGGATGCTAAAGTTATGCCCGTTTCAGTTTGATGTTTCTGCCAGTTTTCAGGGGGGCGGATATTCCGGCCCAAGTTTGGGGCGGATAATCCGGCCCCCCGGAAAAATCCGGTTTTTGGACAAATCCGGGCAAATATCTGGCCAAATGTCTGGCCCCCATCCAGGGGCATGTTTTCTCATGGTCCTTAGCCGTTTTTCGGGGCCCGGATATTTTGCAAATATCCGGCCCGGAAAATCCGGCCTGAACTGACCCAAACGGTCATATTTCGATGGGAGGGGGTATTTAAGCCCCCTTCTTCCTCCTTGGGCAGCTACCTCTTCCCCTTTGTGCTCTCCACCATTGTTGACCTTGAGAGCTTCCCTTTCCCTCTACTCCTCCTATGCTTCTTGAATCTTTTTGAGGGAAAAGGAAGAGGAGATCTAGATCTACATTCCTACCAATCAAATCCCTCTCTTTGTGAGGGGAATCCACTAGATCTAGATCTTGGAGAAATTTGGTGTTCCTCCTCTTATTTGTTCTTCCTCTCTTATTCCCCCAATAGCTTTTGTAGCTTTGTTGGAATTTGAGAGAGAAGGACTTGAGCATCTTTGTGGTGTTCTTGCCATTGCATTTGGTGCATCGGTTTGAGTTCTCCATGGTGATTCGTGGTGGTGAAAACAAGAAGGTTGTTACTCTTGGGTTCTTGGAACCCTAGACGGATTCTAGGCCTTTGTGGCGATTTGTTGGGAGCCTCCAATTAAGTTGTGGATGTGTGCCCCAATCTTTGTGTAAGGCCCGGTTTCCGCCTCGAAGGAAATCCCTTAGTGGAACCGTGACCTAGGCCTTTGTGGCGAGGGTCACCGGAGATTTAGGTGAGGCGCCTTCGTGGCGTTTGATACGTCTCCGACGTATCGATAATTTCTTATGATCCATGCCATATTATTGATGATACCTACATGTTTTATGCACACTTTATGTCATATTCGTGCATTTTCTGGAACTAACCTATTAACAAGATGCCGAAGTGCCGATTCTTGTTTTCTGCTGTTTTTGGTTTCGGAAATCCTAGTAACGTAATATTCTCGGAATTGGACGAAATCAAGACCCAGGGGCCTATTTCGCCACGAACCTTCCGAGAAGACCGAAGAGCATACGAAGTGGGGCCACGAGGTGGCCGGACCACAAGGCGGCGCGGCCAAGGGGGGGCCCGCGCCGCCCTGTGGTGTGGGCCCCTCGTCAGCCCTCCGACTCTGCCCTTCCGCCTACTTAAAGCCTCCGTCGCGAAACCCCTGAGACGAAAAAACCACGATACTGAAAACCTTCCAGAGCCGCCGCCATCGCGAAGCCAAGATGCGGGGACGGGAGTCTCGTTCCGGCACCTGCCGGAGCGGGGAAGTGCCCCGGAAGGCTTCTCCATCGACACCGCTGCCATCTCCACCGCCATCTTCATCACCGCTGCTGCTCCCATGGGGAGGAGTAGTTCTCCATCGAGGCTCGGGGCTGTACCGGTAGCTATGTGGTTCATCTCTCTCCTATGTGCTTCAATACAATAATCTCATGAGCTGCCTTACATGATTGAGATTCATATGATGATGCTTGTAATCTAGATGTCATTATGCTAGTCAAGTGAGTTTTACTCATGTGATCTCCGGAGACTCCTTGTCCCACGTGTGTAAAGGTGACGAGTGTGTGCACCGTGTGGGTCTCTTAGGCTATATTTCACGAGAATACTTACTCACTCGTTATGAATGGCATAGTGAAGTGCTTATTTATATCTCTTTATGATTGCAATGTATTTTGTATCGCAATTTATCTATGTGCTACTCTAGCAATGTTATTAAAGTAGTTTTATTCCTCCCGCACGGTGTAATGGTGACGAGTGTGTGCATCCGTGTTAGTACTTGGTTTATGCTATGATTACGATCTCTTGTAGATTATGAAGTTAACTATTGCTATGATAGTATTGATGTGTATTATTCCTCCTACATAGCATGAAGGTGACGAGTGTGCATGCTATGTTAGTACTTGGTTTAGTCGAATTGATCTTTCTTGCACTCTAAGGTTATTTAAATATGAACATTGAATTGTGGAGCTTGTTAACTCCGGCATTGAGGGTTCGTGTAATCCTACGCAATGTGTTCATCATCCAACAAGAGTGTAGAGTATGCATTTATCTATTCTGTTATGTGATCAAAGTTGAGAGTGTCCACTAGTGAAAGTCTAATCCCTAGGCCTTGTTCCTAAATATCTGCTATCGCTGCTTGTTTACTTGTTTTACTTGCGTTACTACTGCTGCGTTACTACTACTTGTTCTATCGTCCTGGGCAAAGCACTTTTACGGTGCCGTTGCTACTGCTCATATATATTCATACCACCTGTATTTCACTATCTCTTCGCCGAACTAGTACACCTATTAGGTGTGTTGGGGACACAAGAGACTTCTTGCTTTGTGGTTGCGGGGTTGCATGAGAGGGATATCTTTGACCTCTTCCTCCCTGAGATCGATAAACCTTGGGTGATCCACTTAAGGGAAACTTGCTGCTGTTCTACAAACCTCTGCTCTTGGAGGCCCAACACTGTCTACAAGAATAGAAGCTCCCGTAGACATCAGCGTTCGGTGTGTGGTGTGAGTACCGCATCTTGGGGTGAGGCCTTTGTGGCGTTGGTGTGCATCGAGCAACCACACCTCAAGGTGAGCCTCTTGTGGCGTTCGGGAGCACTAAGCAACCGCACCTCTCCACCGGAGATTAGCACTCGCAAGAGTGTGAACTCCGGGATAAATCATCGTCTCCCACGTGCCTCGGTTATCTCTATACCCGAGCTCTTTACTTATGCACTTTACCTTGTGATAGCCATCGTGCTTGAAGTTATATATATCTTGCTATCACATACTTGCTTGTATTGCTTAGCATAAGTTGTTGGTGCACATAGGTGAACTCTTGCTTAGAATAAGTTGTTGGTGCACATAGGTGAACCATAGTATATAGGCTTTGGGCTTGACAAAGTAAACGCTAGTTTTATTCCGCATTTGTTAAGCCCATCTCGTAAAAGTTTTAAATCGCCTATTCACCCCCCCTCTAGGCGACATCCGTGTCCTTTCAATTGGTATCGGAGCAAGGTCTCTCATTCTTAGGCTTCACCGCCTTGAGAGTAAAGATGTCGGTTAGGGGATTAGCGCACAATAACTTGTTTATATTTGATGGCACAAATTATGATCTATGGAAAATTTATGTGCTTAAAATCTTACGGGGTATGTCCCCGGACATGGAGCGATTTCTTGGCATGGGTTTTTCTTCTCCTAAGGATCCTCAAAATTTATCTCTTGAGGAGGAGAAAAACTCTTGCCTCGATGCTCTTGCTTCTCATGTGTTTTCCATTGTTGTGAGCAATGTAGTTACTTCCTCAATCATGCCTTTTGGGAGCTCTCATGAATTATGGACAAAGCTTCAAGACAAATATGATGTGTCCAATATTATTAAGGATGATTGTATTGCTTCCACTTCCGGCCGTGATGAGTTCTCATCTTCATCCACTTCACCAATGTGTGTCAAGACACAAGGTAATGATATGGTGAGTGGTGATGGAAATTGCAATGTTGATATTGAGCTTACTATGGATGATCCTTCATCTATATCTCATTGCAATGGTTCATCTTTGGACTTAAACACATCTAGCACTAGAAATGATTTACATGCTTGTGTTGATAGTCCTTGCATATCATGTGTAAGTTGCTTGAATAAATCTAATGATGATATGCTTGCTTTGTCTTGTGGCCATGATAAAAATGCTTCTATTTCCTCTAGTTGTTGTGTGACTAACATTGTAGAGGAAACCAAAGATTCTATTGGTCAAGACAAGATCTTGAAAGGAGCCTCAAGTAACTCCTCATCTTTATCTCACGGTCCTCATATATGCCTTATGGCCAAGGGTTCCACGGTACCTCCTACCATGGAACCTAATATGTCTCGTGGTGATAAGGATGAGGATGAATATGAAGAAGAGGATTGGGTTGTCTCTCTACGCGATAAGGGTAAGAGCGTATTCAAGGTTATTTGCAAAGATAAAATTGCTAGCACTCACTTCTTTGAAATCTTGACTACCGCTATTGAGAGCCAAAAACTTATTTGGATGCATGAGAACACCATTGATAAAAAGGGTGCTCTTGAACGAGAGTATGCCAATGATGTAGCATCCCTAAAGAATGATCTTGAAGAAGAACAAGAGACCATAGCCTCTCTTGAAGAGCAACTTGAAACCCTTGAAGTGTCTCAAAATGAAATAGTTTCTAAACTCACTAAGGAAAGAGACCATGCTAAAGCTCAAGTAAAAATGCTTAAAAAGGAAAATCCCAAAGTTGGTGTTGGTCATGATAAACTTGTTAAGGATCTAGATGATCTAGACAAGGCCCACAAGGTCTTGGAGAGCGAACACTCTATCCTCACCAAGTCCCATGAGCAACTTCAAGCTTCCTATTTAAAAGAGCATGCTATGTTACCTTCTCTTCTTAATATGTCTTGTGATGATGCTTGTGCTACTAACTCTACTTCTTGTGAAGCATCTATCTTGAAGGAGAATGTTGAGCTAAGGGCTCAACTTGAATTGCTAACTAGCAATTATGGGAAATTGGAAGAAAATCATGGAAAGCTTTCTAGCTCCCATGAGGATCTTCTAGCCTCCCATGATAGGCTAAAGTTAGCTCATGAGGCTATCATATCAAAGGCAACACCTTGTGAGCCTCATGTGGATACTAGCACTACTACCCAAAATGCTATATTGCCATGTGCTAGTCCTAGTAATTCATCCACTCATAGTATTGCTAAATCTTGTGATGAATTATCTTCCTTGCCTTGTTGCTCTAACAATGAAGGTTCTACTTCCTCTAGTACTTGTGTTGTTACTAACCATGTAGAGGAAATCAAAGAGCTCAAGGCCCAAGTCACTTCTTTGAAGACCGACTTGGTAAAGAGTCATGAAGGGAAATGCAAACTTGACACGATGTTAAGTGTGCAACAATCCCCCAATGACAAGAGTGGACTTGGATTCAACTCCAACAACAAGAACAAGTCCAAGAACAACAAGAATAAGAAGGGCCAAGTACAAGTCAAAGACCCGGCCAAGATTGTTTGCTTCAAGTGCAAAATTGAAGGGCACCATGTTAGATCTTGCCCTTTGAAGAAGAAGCAAAAAGGGAAGCGGCCTCAAGCTCAAACTCATATTCAACCTCAAGTTGAAGAAATTCCACTTCCCAAGAAGAATCAAGCCAATGCTCCCATTGTGGAGAAATCTAGTGAGAAGAAGGAGAAGAAAAGAACTTGCTACATATGCCGTGAGAAGGGCCACATCTCCTCCTTTTGCACTATTGGTACCTCATCCAACTCTATCACCATTGATGATGTTTATTCTCTTCGTAAGGATGAGGGTGGCAATGTGTTTGCCAAATATGTTGGTGCTCAAAGTGGTGTCAAGAAAAGAACCATTTGGGTTGCCAAGCCTATTGTGACTAACCTCTTAGGACCCAACTTAGTTGGGGACCAACAATCCAAAACTTGATCAATAGGTGCTTGTTGGAGGGCATTGGAGACTTGGCTACATCATGAAGAATTAAGGGATCTTCATCATTTATATTATCTCAAGCCAAGTCTTGGTTATCTTGCTTCTATCATATATTCAATGTTCCTCCTTGCGGTAACATGTGCTCAACTCATTTATATTGAAAGTTACTCGCCCCTTTGCATGTGTTAGTTTTGTTCCTAACATGTGTTTGTATATGTTGTGCTTCCTACTTGCTTTTCTTGAGAAATCAAGTCTATGCATGTTGGGTTGCACACCATGTATTTGTGTTTGTGTTGGAGCCTCTTTGCATCTTGTTGTATCTTATATGGCTCTTATGAGCGATTAATGGACAATCCCATTTTGGGGGAGTGATATTCCTTTGGGAATTTCATGATCCTAAACAATGTGTGTACATGAGGAATATCACTTAGAATTGATATTGCGAGATTATCTAGTCGCTATGTGGTATGTCATCTTCATGAGAAATTCAAATTCTAATGTCCATTAATATCTCTACTTGGATCTTATTTGCCTCTTGTGAAAATAAATTCCTTATCACATTATGGGGGAGTAATAAGCTTTGTGCATATTACAAGCCTAGAAAATGTGAACATTTGAGGTTGTGTCACATAGAATTGATACCGTAAATTATCTCTCTCCTATGTGGCATGTTTGCTCAAACAAGCTCCAATTTGCTTAAATGGCTTCATTGCTAATATCTTTGTGGATCTTATTTGTGAAAGTTTTTCTTGGCATGGTTTTTCACAACGTGTCCCTCAATACATTTTTGGAAAACCATGTGCTTCAAGTCATACTATTAATTGCTTTGCATGTTGGTATGAATACTATTAATTGCTTTGCATGTTGGTATGAATACTATTAATTGCCTTGCATGTTGGTATGACTAAATGAAGCTATCAAGAAACTATCTTTGCATGATGGTTAACTCTTATCTTTTACCATATGCTTTGTTCGTTGTAAATATGATCTTATGTATACTTACAAACTACCACCGGGAAATATTTCCTAATACCTCTTGTCCTAGGACAATTGGTAATCAATTATGAGGTAGATATTTATTGATCATATCTACATTGGCTCTTGTATTTATATTGCCTTATTTATTGCCATGAATTTGTTGTGCTTTGACTCCCATGTGTCTTCCTTGCATCTTATGGATCTAATTTGTCTATTCAAACTTTCTTAGCATTTTTAGTAGATATAGGTAGCGTGATGATCCTAGTTTTGTGCATTTTGTATCCATATTCTAAATCCTAGATAATGCACTAATCTTGGGGGAGCTCTCCTATATTTGTTATAATGCTTAAACTTCTCTTGATCTTTATCAAAAATTTGGTTTTGGGAGACATAAATTTTCTTTTTGGTACTTTGTGCCATCATAAAAAGTGTCGAGGGTTTGGTTTATTTGTTGGAACCTTGCTCTCTTGGGAGTTGGTTATCTCATTCCTTTGTGCTTAGGTTTAATTAGCTTCTTATAATGAGATAAGTCTTTGGAGTCAATCTTGTGTTGATTTGATTCTTTGATATAATTTGGACAACCATTGTCTCTTGGTTTATTTGGTGTTTTGTCCAAATTGTATCTTCCTTTGGTTCTTGAAAGTATTGTGCATGCATATTTAATATATGTATATCTTATGGCATGTGTCACTTTCTTTGATCCAATATATAGGGTAAACTCCATCAAATCCTAATTTGACTAAGATGTGCATGAAATTCAATTTCATATCTATATGCACATAGAATTGTGGAGTTTGTCCTATATGTTGTAGTGTGTCTAACTACTTCGGACCCAATTAGTTTGGGGACCATTTTGTACTTACCTTTGTGTTAGGTACAATGGATATGCATTGAATGCTTGTCTCACTCTTGGAAAGAAGTGGTGACTCAATGGTAACTTGAGGCAAGCTAGGATGGTCAACGAACACATATCTACTACATCCACACCAATGCTATCTTGGTAACAAGTATCTTCTCATGCATACTTTTCTTGTATCCAACCTTATGGTTGCATCTTGGCATGAATCTCTTGATTTGCAAATGTTGTGCTTCTTGCAAAAGTCTTAATGAAACCTCTTTATTGTGAATGTGAGTAATTTGAGATGAGTGCATTTGTTGGGAAGTATTTTAAATCATGCTCATGATTCATCCATCCCAACTATGCCTATCTAGCAATTTTGTTGCATATCAATTCCTCAAGGCTCTCACATGTGCAATATAGATGAAAGTGCAAATTTAGTTACTTCTTTTGGTATCCTCGTTTGTGATACTTGTTGCCTTTCTCAAATGCATCCCAACTATCTTCTATCCCTTGTTGATATTTGTGATGTATTTTAGTTGTTTGTGGTTGAAGTTCATGAATGTACAATAAGATAAAATTGAGCCTTTGGCCATGCTATTAAGCAAAAATTCTTATTGGTATATTGCATGACTTCGTCTTGGATATCATACTATTTTTCTTGCGTATCTATTTTATGTGTGCATGTTTCTTTGTGGATAAATATCTTTGTGATATTGCCCACTTAGAGAAACTTATACACATAAGAGATGATACATCTCCTTTTGATATCTTATTTATTTATTGCGTGTTGATTGGTCATGCTAAGCAATATAATTCATTGAAGACTATGATGATGCTTTTTGCTCATCCTTGTAATAGTCTTATAATATGCTTTATCATGTCTTTCACATATCCTCTTGGTTGAGCCTTTTTATTATGGTGCCTCTTACTTGTTGCTCAACTATTTGTTTGTTGCAAGTGTTTAGCTTACTTTTCTATCTATGATCTATTACAAATGTTTGTGTTTTAAATGAGGGAGTGAGGATTCCATGTTATGCATATTGTATTCAAATGCAACATTTTATTTTATGCATGTACCTTGGGGAGCTTCCTCATTTGATTTAGAACACTATCTTGTGGTGATCATTAGAGTTTGATTCACTTGGTATCTTTTGTTTTTGAATGATATTATGGGAGTGATGATTCCATGTTTGTGCACTTTATACTCCAATGCAAATTGTCTAGTTTTGTGCACAAACCTTGGGGAGCTTCCTCATATTATTTAGAGCAATCTTCTTGATCTTATCATAATATCTATCTTTCTTTTGGTATCCTCTTTGTGGTTCATTTGGTTGCTTGCTTCATTTGTTGAAGCTTCTAGACTTTGTTATCTTTTTGCAATCTTTGATCCTATCTATAGTGTGATTCCTTCCTAATATTCGTCATTGGATATGTGCATTTGATTCCACTCAAATCTATTATATATTAAAAGTAGATTATGGGCTCACCAGAAATTAGAGAATTAGCTAGAAAATCCCACAATAATCAGGCAAATCTTGCCATCTATTGAAATTAGCTACGCAATTAGAACCAATGGATCTCTATAATAGTCAATTGACATTAGAATCCCAAAGAATTACCCACCTATGCCCCAGATTAATTTTTACGTACCCCTTTAGAATAGAAGTTACTAAACTCCACCGTGGAAACCTAAAAAAGATCAACTAATGCTAACTCTCCTCGCATGCCCTCATGCACGCCGCCGCCTCTGCTGTTGGGTTCTCAGGAAAGAAACGCATGGATGTAGACTCCTTGCATGTCCTCACTCAGGCAGTCATCACCGCCTTTGAATTCTTCTCAGTACCCGGCCGGCCGACCAAGTGTGCTGACTCTACATCGTGAATCCAGATCAATAGATTCATGCTTCAAACTTGTATGATGCATGCATCCCGATACAAGGAGGTAAGAAGGTAGATATGAGATCGATTGAAGATTAAATCTACATACATACAGTAGCTACTCCCTCCATTCCTTTTTAATTGACTCGAATTTAGTACAAACTTGTACTAAATCCGAGTCAATTAAAAAAGAACGGAGGGAGTACAAGATTAGTCGGTGATTTGCCTCATGGTCACTTCTTCAAATTGCTTAGGCTGCCGCCGTCGATCCAGGGCAATGGCAACTCTTTTGGAACCTCAAAAAGTTCAGCCGGCCACGGCCGGACGTACCTATTAATTTTGGCGGGGATCTGCAATCTTGCATGGAGGTGCACCACACCGCGTCACATCTTCCAGATTGATTGGGTTGCTCTGTTTATTGGTCAATCATCTTATCCCAGCAATGGCAAGACCGCGCAACAATCTCCAAAACTTCTGCTGGTCGCGGCCGGACGTAGTGTCCAACTTTAATTATGGCGATTTGGAGAGAAGCTTCAATCTTCCACCGGCCAGGACGTTGGCGTCTGGCAAGAAAATGCAATGATGTGGAGAGGCGTCCTGGCAAGAAAACTCAATGATGTGGAGAGGCACCTTGCCAATACCAGATTATTTCTAGGACTATGCTCTCTAAAATCTGAAAGAGCCCTCCAAGGCAATCATTCCATGCAAGTGTAATTGACTTGCCACAACCAGATTATATCTAGGTCTCTGTTCCCTGAAGTCTGAAAGAGTCAGATAAGGAGCTCAACTGCTCGCAAGTGAGTCAAAGAAGTGGCATTCCAGGAGACAATATTTTGTCTAACTTCAGCTGGTACTATCATCATCAATGTTAATGGTTGACCCTCTCTTGAAACTATGAACATATGCATTGCTTTTATTATAATGTTACATGAATTAAACCTTACTTCATGCTGAACTGCTTTTATTTCCTGTCAAAAGGTATGAATTTTGTTGGTCTGGGTTTGATTATCAGTTAACCTGAATGCATTCTTAGTCATATTGCAGCTCTGCAATATAGGTTATATCTAGCCATGGTAAAGTTAGTACTATCATCGATACATATGTCAGTTATTTTTTACAAGGGTTGATCGTCTCTCCCTCCTATGCCACACGTTGCCCCTCGCAGCCTTTCTCCTCGCTGTGGCTATAACTCTTGAATAGCCCGTGTGCGTACCAGTAAATAGATTTAGGTTCAGCTGTGCTGACATGTTCAATGTGCACATAAAAGATGGTTGCCGAATTTCCCATGCAGGCGTCGATGGTACTGCAAGGTTGTAGACCAAATTTTATCATGCCGTGTGATGGATATGATTTGCCACCTTTGCCACAACCCGGTGATTTATAGCCTTTTAAATCAGATTGCACCAGTTTGCGAAGTAATCTGTGGCTGCAATAAGTTTAGTATAATTTGTAAGACATTGTAAGGTTTTTTCTTACATGGCCTAATCGCATAGATTTATCAGTATTTCTCACATCATTTTAGGAAAAAGTTTTTCGTGTGATGCCCTTCAGATTTAAATACTGCCATTTCAGATTTGGATTGATCAAGTAGAGGACGGCTGTTAGGAGCTGGCTAACTAAGTTGTAATATTATGGCTAATCTATAATAGATATACAAGTGCTTTAAAACTAGATATTTAATTTGTAGGCTCACCACATAGCAACCTCAAGAGACATCAATGGAGAGCACCACAATATCTGCTAGATCGACTAAGCTCTCAACCTCATGCGATATCTGATGGTCAGACACCTACGGAGTGAACGAACAACCCTATATCTTCACTAAGAGACCTATGGTGTGATCAACACTATCAGTTCCTCTAGCATCTGTTTCATAAGTAAAGGTAGTCAGTGGATCATCAATCTTTTCTGAATAATGATTCATCCACCTGACAATTTCTACGCAGTTGGTATGCTGACATGGTAATGAAAACTACTTCCAAACTTGCTCCAACAAAAAACTGGATAGACAAGCTAATGCTACGAATGTAGAAATCTAAATGTGGGAGCACCATATGAAGCTGAGACTGAGATTGAATAAAATAAAAATTAAAGGGACAAGAGAGAAAAGCACGATGTGTGACATCAGCAGAAAATGTATTCGTACTTGAAAGGTAAAACTAGAATTTAGACAAAACTACAAATGGATAGGCTGATACCAATTCATGGCGGCGTCCTTGGCGATTCCAGAAGCAGCAGGCACCAGGTGACATAGGCATCCCAAATGGGCCTGCCAGAAATAGTACCCGGGGTTTAATGAAGGCCCACTACCGAAGAATAAGAAGATTCGGGATTCCAAGATATATTAAGGAAAGTAGAGTTGTAATAGGAAGTGTTGTTTGTAATCTGGCGGGATGAGTTAGAAACCGTCCCGGACTCTGTAACTTGTACAAAACGAAACCCTCGGCTCCGCCTCTTATATAAAGGGGGAGTCGAGGGACGAAGAGATCATCGAATCATTGCTCACAAACCCTAGTTTTCATAACCGTCGAGTACTTTTCGACTAAAACCTTCGAGATCTACTTGCCCTCTACTTCTAACTAAACCCTAGCCTATAACCCGAAGGCATTGACAAGTTAATACCTTGTCAATTGGCGCCGTCTGTGGGAATTAGAGGCGTAAGGATCTGATCTCGATGGCACGTTCAAGATCTTCGACATCGTCAACCGGAAGCAACACAATGGATCGAGGTAAACAGATCGCTGCTGGCCTTGTCGATTTTGTTCCTCACCCACCCTCCCGTTTGGATGCATATGCGTATCTGGCGGAGCCCATGGAGATGACGTTCGGAAGGTTTCACTTTCGCGTCGAGAAGGAAGGATCGTATCGTGTCGAAATTCCGATTTCGTCGGGATCGTCGGCGGTCGATTCCGATTTTTCAAGCTATACATCGTCAACCGAGTCGGGAGAAGAAGAAACCTCGGAAACACGTTACGTCGGCACCGAGCAAGAGAGAAACTCGCTAAGATCTTCGGCGACATATCGTTCGAGTCATCTGCGGACTCATATATAAGCAATGACTCAAGCGATGACGACAGTTACGACTTCATCGACAAATCTATCACAGTGGGCAAGGTCTTCATCAATCTCAACAATGATGTCACCAAACCCAACATAGATCTGAGTACACAATATCATCAGATTTATGCTATCGAAAATCAAGAGGAAACATCGGAGGCTTTCGACGATTTGGGTAATCCCTATGTCGATCCCTCAGATCTAAGGAGAGGTATGGGCACTAAATATGTCGGGCCCACACCACGTGTCGAGTTCAACTTCCACAAGCAGCACTGGGATAGAGCTGCAAAAGCTTTAGATGGTTCGGAGCCAATGACGACAACGGCTACGGCTCAAGAATCGCAAGCTTATCAATATAGGCTCGCACGAGCTGCCGGAGAAATAGAAAAACGAGACGACTGAGTTGAACGGGAGAAAGGAGGCAGCTATCGCATCCGGCGGGAGAAGGGCAGATCTAAGTCGACAATCTAGGGTTTCGGGTGATAGCCATAGGGAGGCTCGGAACGAGAGGAAGATCAAGGTTACAACACATACCCGAAGCGAAAGAGAGCACTTAGTTCAAAACCTCGACATGTCCTTTATGTCGATAGATACAAGAGGAAACATTATCCCTAAAACACCAGAAGCTGGGTACATGGCGACACAAGCTTATATCCTCGCATCTAGGCCACCCCCAGGTGATCCAAGAGAAACATTATACAATATGGCATTAGCAGGGGTTGGAGCTATGGGGACAGCGTTTGTATCAACGCCTCCCGAAGGAGCGGCAAGGCAAAATAGTCCACGACCTGCGGCGGCAACGGCGGCGGTGCTCGAAGGACCAAGTGGAGCAAGAGACACGGGAGCACAAGCAAGGGTCGATAGAGCGAGGCAAAGCAGAAGAGATCATCGGCAATCCCCGGAGCTTGACGACGAGGATATGTGTGGCCTACCATGCTTCACGAGGAGGGTCCGAAAAACTCGAGTCCCCTCAGGATTCAAGCTACCCGATCATTTCAAAAAATTCGACGGTCTGCAAGATCCCGGAAGATTGGCTAGTTGATTACCTCGAGACGGTGAAGTTAGCTGGAGGAACTAGGGCAACAACCATGCAAAGTATTCAGGTGCACTTAAGTGGAGCCGCACGATCTTGGATCAAAAAGCTTCCGCCGAGGATCTATCGATAGGCCGGGAAAGTTTCGAGGATGTATTCGTCAAGAACTTCGGGTCCACGTGCAAAAAACCTGCGTCGTTAGAAGAGCTGAGAGCATGTCGACAAAAGCCGGATGAGTCAATGAGAAAATACATCCAAAGGTGGAATATCATAAAAAACTCGGCGAGAAAATATATCCGACGAGAGAGCAATAGATGCGTTTGTCGCGGGAATTAGGCGTGGAGATTTTGTCGAGGACTTGGGAAGGACCAATCCAAAGACGAGTATCCGCGTTAATGGAGATAGCAAATAGATGGGCAGATGGAGAGGATGCTGTCCACAACAAACGGCACGGGTCACCGAGAGGAGGACCGTGGTCGAAATTACCAATCGAGGCGACGATTTCCCCGGCGGTACCCGAATTATGACGCCCCGGGGCAGATTTCAGCGAGGCTTTCGGGCAAACACAGGGGGAAACAAGTAGAGATGATTATCGGAGAAGCGAGCGAGCAGCGAGGCGAAAACGGGGACGACTCTCGCAACGAGGCAAAATAGCGGGCCTAGGTTCCCAAGGCCTTTCGTGTCACCCGAAGAAATGATGAACGGACCGTGCCGGATGCATTTTTTCATCGACGGCAACGGAAAAAGACAGTCGGGGCACCTGCGAGAAAGGCTGTCGAAATTTTCAAGCAATGTTCGGATATGCGAGAGAACGCTCATGCTCGAGCAGCACAGAGAAATCCTCGGGAGCCCAGAAGCGAGGTTCACCTACCACCACCTCCCGCGATTACGGACGACAACCGGCACCAGCTCAGAATAGCGGCAGCACCTCCACCACCACCTTATGTTGATCCTAACTCAAACGGAGCGGTGTCGATGATTCGAAGGGAAGGCCGTCCAACGGAACTCAAAAAGTGATCTCGAGACAGGTGTTCATGGCGAGAGAAAATGCCTCCACCAACGATCGAGTACCTCAATTGGTCGGGGCAAGACATCGGCTTCACCATAGCGGATCATCCGCGGCAAGTTCCTCGACCGGGGCGGTCAGCACTTATTACGCCGGCGGTTATTGCGGGATTTGATGTTTCTCGAGTATTCATAGATGGTGGCAGCAGCTTAAACCTTATGTACGCGGATACATTGAGGAAGATGAACATATCCTTAGCAAACTTGAAGCCAACAGACACAAGGTTCCACGGCATCACACCGGAGAAACCAAGTTATCCATTGGGGAAGATAAATCTCGACGTTCAGTTTGGAACTCGAGAGAATTATAGAATCGAGAAGCTGGAATTTGAAGTCGTGGATTTTCCGTCGCAATACCACGCTTTGTTGGGACGACCAGCATACGCTAGGTTTATGGCAGTACCACACTATACATATCTGTTGTGGAGATTGCCTGGACCAAAGGGACCAATCACAGTTAAAGGAAGCTTCGCCTTAGCCGACAAGTGCGACAAGGATTTTCATCGGTTATCAGAAACTTTCGGGATGCAAGCTGAGTATTTGGCGTCCAAAAGTATGACTGATTACGACGTATTGCCGGACGTTGGAAGGCCAAATAAAGAATCAACTTTCAATACCGAGAAAATTCAAAGGAGGTGCGAGATTCACCCGACGGACCCGAAAAGACGACATCTATCGCAAACAACATGGATATCGCATAGGAAAGCGCGCTCGTCGAGTTCCTCCGTGAGAACTGGAAAATCTTCGCATGGTGTCCAGCTGACATGCCGGGAGTACCCGGGGAACTTGCCGAGCACCACCTAAATCTGGATCCATTAGCGAGACCAATCAAACAACCTTTGCGGCGTTTTTCGGAACCAAACCGCAAAGCTATGCTTCGTCGAAATCAATCGACTACAGGAAGCTGGTTTTATCAAAGAGATATTCACAGAAGCCACATGGGTAGCAAATCCTGTGATGGTGCCAAAGAAAAACACTAAGGTCCTTCGCATGTGCGTCGACTTTACGTGTCTCAATAAACATTGTCCAAAGGATCACTTTCCCCTCCCAAGGATCGATCAAATTATCGACTCCACGGCTGGATGCGAACGTCTTTCCTTCCTGGACGCGTATTCTGGTTATAACCAGATCAGATTGAAAGAAGAAGATGAAGTAAAGACCGCGTTTATTACACCTTACGGCGTGTTTTGCTACAGAACAATGCCCTTTGGTCTAAAAAATGCGGGAGCAACATACCATAGGATGATGAAGAAGTGTTTGGCGACACAGATTGGAAAAAACGTGCAAGTATATATCGACGATGTCGTCATAACATCAAAAAAGGGGACAACACTGATCGAGGATCTCAAGGAAACTTTCGACAACCTCAACAAATTCTGCTTGAAGTTGAACCCAACGAAGTGTTCCTTTGGTGTCCCAGCAGGAGAACTCTTGGGATTTCTAGTCTCGGCAAGAGGGATTGAAGCAAATCCCGATAAAATACAAGCTATCGTAACAATGAGAAAGCCAACAAAGTTGAAAGAGATACAACGACTAGCCGGGCGAGTCGCGGCTTTGAGCAGATTCGTCGCCGAGTCGGGAGAAAAAGCGTTACCATTTTACGCTCCGATAAAGCAAGGAGACAAATTCCGGTGGAACGAGGAGGCCGACAGAGCCTTCGAAGATTTGAAGCGCAAAATCTCGACACCACCAATTTTGGTAGCGCCGAAGGACAAGGAATCTCTCCTGCTATATATCGCAGCCACACCCCAAGTGGTGAGCACGGTGCTAGTTGTCGAAAGAGAAGAAGGAAAACTCCACGGAGTACAGAGGCCAGTATACTTCGTCAGTGAAGTTTTATCGCCATCAAAACAAAGGTACCCTCAGTACCAAAAGCTAGCATACGGAGTGTTCACAACAGCACGAAAATTGCGCCACTATTTTTCGGCACACCCGATCATAGTGGTCAATGAGGCTCCTTTGTCAAATATACTGAACAATCCGGAAGCTACGGGTCGTGTCTCCCTTTGGGGAATAGAACTTTCCCCTCGGGACATCACGTATGAAAAAAGAAAAGCAATCAAGTCGCAAGTTACGCCGGACTTCATCGCGGAGTGGATGGAGCTGCAAAACACGGGACCCCCGGACTTATCGAGAACCCGGACCATGAATTTCGACGGGTCCAAGAGAGTAGAAGGAGGCTGGCGCGGGAGTAGTACTTATATCACCTGAAGGCGACAAATTGAAGTATATCCTTCGGATGACGTTCCCTAACGCATCTAACAATGAAGCGAGAATACGAAGCCCTCATACACGGGATGAAGATGGCGAAAGCTTGCGGTGCAACTCGACTAAAAATCTTTGGCGACTCACAATTGGTGGCTCGGCAAGTTATGAACCAATGTGACGCAGTCAATGATAGCATGGTAGCATACAAGGAGGTGTACAATGAACTCGAGAAGCTATTTGATGGATGCGAGGTAAATCACATCAGTAGATTGAGCAACGATGAAGTTGACGTCCTCGCAAATATCGGGTCGCAATGCCTCCCAAGGAAACCCCGTTTTTTCGGTCCATGGAGCGAGAGGCAGTCCTACCGATAGAAATAGAGCACGACTCACCTAGAGTCACAAAGTATAATGAAGAAACTTCCAGGATAGCATTGGAAGACGACGTAGATGCACTCGACGAAGCTCGAGACGAAGTATTATCAAGGGTAACCAAATATCAACAGGACTCGAAGAATTACCACGGTCGACGTTTGCGGCCAAGACCTTTCCGGTGGGAGACCTAGTTCTTCGGCTCACGCAAAAAAAAGTCATGAAAAGCTCGAGTCACCATGGCTTGGCCCTTATATTGTCACGGAAGTAATCGGAGGAGGAGCATACGGGATAAAGGACAAGAAGACGAGGAGTGGAGGAGCAAAACCCCTGGAACGTGGCGCAACTCAGGCGGTTCTACGCTTAGAGCCAAATATAGTCCTTGTAAAACTTCAATGTACCGAAACGCCCGCGAGTTTTCAGACGCACTCTTTTCCTTTTTCGGGGCACCGAGTGGGGCCGGAAAGGTTTTTAATGGCGCGGCTCGCGG
>NC_061509.1:61224244-61251498 GCF_022539505.1 Lolium rigidum
GCACATCCCTTTCTAAAATCTACCCCTCGATCGTCTCTAAACCTGGGACATTACAGAGGGGGCACAGGCCCACCAAACCCTAGGCCGGCGCGGCCAAGGGAGGGCCCGCGCCCCCCTATTGTGTCGGCGCCCCTTCGACCTTCTGACGCCGCCTCTTCGCCTATATAAAGCCCCTGGACCTAAAACCTCGATACGGAAAAGCCACGGTACGAGAAACCTTCCAGAGCCGCCGCCATTGCGAAGCCAAGATCCAGGGGACAGGAGTCTCTGTTCCGGCACGCCGCCGGGACGGGAAGTGCCCCGGAAGACTCCTCCATCGACACCACCGCCATCTTCATCAACGCTTGCCTGTCTCCCATGAGGAGGGAGTAGTTCTCCATCGAGGCTCGGGGCTGTACCGGTAGCTATGTGGTTCATCTCTCTCCTATGTACTTCAATACAATAATCTCATGAGCTGCCTTACATGATTGAGATTCATATGATGATGCTTGTAATCTAGATGTCATTGTGCTAGTCAAGTGGGTTTTACTTATGTGATCTCCGAGAGACTCCTTGTCCCACGTGTGTAAAGGTGACGGTGTGTGCACCGTGTGGGTCTCTTAGGCTATATTTCACGGAATACTTATTCACCGTTATGAATGGCATAGTGAAGTGCTTATTTATATCTCTTTATGATTGCAATGTGTTTTGTATCACAATTTATCTATGTGCTACTCTAGTGATGTTATTAAAGTAGTTTTATTCCTCCCCGCACGGTGTAATGGTGACAGTGTGTGCATCCGTGTTAGTACTTGGCGTAGGCTATGATTATGATCTCTTGTAGATTATGAAGTTAACTATTGCTATGATGGTATTGATGTGATCTATTCCTCCTACATAGTGTGAAGGTGACAGTGTGCATGCTATGTTAGTACTTGGTTTAGTTGTGTTGATCTGTCATGCACTCTAAGGTTATTTAAACATGAATATTGAATATTGTGGAGCTTGTTAACTCCGGCATTGAGGGTTCGTGTAATCCTACGCAATTAGTGGTGTTCATCATCCAACAAGAGTGTAGAGTATGCATTTATCTATTCTGTTATGTGATCAATGTTGAGAGTGTCCACTAGTGAAAGTCTAATCCCTAGGCCTTGTTCCTAAATATCGCTATCGCCGCTTGTTTACTCGTTTTATCGTGTTACTACCGCTCGCGTTACTATCGCTTGTTTACTGTCCTGGGCAAAGCACTTTTCTGGTGCCGTTGCCACTACTCATACTTATTTATACCACCTGTATTTCACTATCTCTTCACCGAACTAGTGCACCTATTAGGTGTGTTGGGGACACAAGAGACTTCTTGCTTTGTGGTTGCAGGGTTGCATGAGAGGGATATCTTTGACCTCTTCCTCCCTGAGTTCGATAAACCTTGGGTGATCCACTTAAGGGAAACTTGCTGCTGTTCTACAAACCTCTGCTCTTGGAGGCCCAACACTGTCTACAAGAATAGAAGCTCCCGTAGACATCACCAACCATCATGTGAGGAAGTTTCTTGAGGATTCTCCCTTCTTCTGGATACAAGCTTGTAAGTCGCTTGTCGTGGCAGGTCTTTTGTAGGTGCCTCTGAAGTGTTTCTCGAAAGTGGTCTTCAGGTCAAACCAACAAAAGATGGAGTTCTTCTCGAGGTCGCTGAGCCAGATCCGGGCTGGACCTACAAGGTACAACTCGGAGCATGCGGCAGCGATATTAGGGGTTCCTCCGGCGAAGGTTACTGCATTATAGTAATCCTCAATCCAGGTATCCGGCCTTTCGGTGCCATCATAATGCTTCAGGTTTCCGGGTAGCTTGAGGTTCATCCTTGGCTTTGGTTCCTCTCGAATCATCCTGCCAAAGCACTTCGGACCGATGTAGTCGGTTCTGTATTCGTTGAGGCGTTCCCGCGCGTCGCGCGAGCCGTGGCGGGGAGACTGTGAGCGAGAGCGAGATCTTCGGCCGCCGCCTCCGCCTCCACCTCCGCCGCCACCGCTAGGTGGTGGTGAGGGAGACCTGCGAGGGGGCCGATCCGACCTCTTGCTTCCGCCTTCAGATTCTCCCCGGCCCTCCCGGTGTTGGCTCCGGCTCCTGCGGCTGCCTTCGCCGTGGCGCTGGCTGCCTTGGTCGTTCCGGCTCCGGCGAGGTTCCGGATCGCGCTCCTCATCCCGACTCCTCCTAGGCTCGGGCTCACGATCGCTGTTCTGGTTCCGGTGAGGTTCCGGCGTGCGCTCCCTGTTTCTGTTTCTTGAAGGCAGCACGTTGTCGCGGATAACAATTCCACCATGCCCCTGGGGCCTGGTGTTTCCGGCTGGACTACGGCGGCGAGAGGGACGCGGGTAACCATTGGGCGGAGGAGAGGGGTTGCGGTACTTGTCCCGTCCAGAGTACATTGCATCCTTTCCCTTTCTTGGATCTGACGGTGGCGTCTTTGATGGTACGGGGATCGGATTTGGGTGTTCCCTGGCTTTCCTTCTGCGTTCCGAAGATCCGGTTCGCGATTCGTCATCTCGATGGCGATTGTCGTGGGCGTCCTTCTGCGCAGTGGAGACGCAATGCTCCGGGTTAGACTCCAACTTGCGCGAAGTGTCTGCCTTGCTCTGTTGCTTCACCGCTGAAGCGACGAGCGTGCGAACGTAGTTGATGTCAATCTCCTCGTTGTTTTTCTTCAAGATCTCCGCAGCCTTCGTCATATTGTCCTTTGGGGTTGCGAACGGCTGCTGCTCCGTTGGAGTTGCGAAGGTGATCCTGCGGGGAGCTATCAACTCACGCCGGGTCCTTTCGACCTCATGATGAGCTTCAACGATCTTGTCCTCCCAATGCTTTCGGAGTTCCTTGACCTTTGCCAGTCCTTCGTCCACCTCCTGCTCGCGCCTGGATGAAGTCTTCCACAAAAACTGCGGCGTGCTTCCTTTCCTCCAAGCATGGCGGCTGCGGTGTCTTTAAACTTCTTGGCCGTGGCCAGCAGCTCCACTCTCTTAGCTTCTAATGCTTCTACGTCTTCGGGAGTGATGGGTTTGTTAAGAATATCCGAGCGATAAACCGCATCCATGCCTGCTTGTGCGACCATCTCTTCAGGCGACAGGAGGTCCTCCGAGGAAGAATCCTTGCGGGGTCGCTCCCGCGACATTGGAGATCCCTGATGGGATGGCTGGGGATCGGATTGGGTGTCTGCCTCTTCTGATCCGTGTTCTCCTAGTTTTGCAACAGTTGCAAGTACCTGCTTTGGCTGGGCGGAATCAACTTCAGGCTGATCACCGTATCCATATTCCTTCACCTTGCGATCGAACTCTTCAGTGTCCATGGATTGGGTGTCTCCGGAAATTGGGCTTAGGTTTCCCAAAATCGACTCTTCAGCCGGAGTTCCGCTTTCTCCGACAGCCTCTTGCTGATCCGGAGCAGCGTTGTTTCCGGGGCCTCGACCTGCTCGGGACCGGCTCCGGCTTCTTGAGGGGCGGTTCCGACGGTATGGGCCAAGAAGTGCACGAAGTGACACCTTTGCTTTTCTAACACCTGGGAGACCCAGGCGGATCTGCATTGGTCTTCCACCGTTATTTCCTGCTCGGGGGCGGATTGGGTGGGATTTGATTTTTTCACATCTAAGGCGGAATCTTCGCTAGGAAGTTCCTGCGTCTCAGATCGGATCTTCGCGACTGCGTCCCGCTCAGCCGCGGTCGCGTCAGCGCTACTTACCAGTGGGTTTCCGTCGGAATCGACGGTTTCCCCGATGAAGATGTGTGTGCCGCCAACTCGGGACGATGGAGAGCTTGACGGGGTCGGTTTTAGCCGGAATCCAGCACTCATCCGGAGGGACGATCGGCAGATTTCCGGCGTAAAGGACACGCCCCACGGCGATGGTGTCGTCGTAGCTTCCCATGGCGGAACCCTCCCGGTTCCGGCCTCCGTACGCCGCAGGCCCCACGGTGGGCGCCAACTGTCGTTGCCCAATCGACGGTACCTCGGAGGAGGGATCCTCACGAGGGGGAGAAGAAGTAGGGGCCATAGGGCGGAGTGCACACGGGACGGTGGTACGCGATTTACCCAGCTTCGGAACACCTGCACGATGACAGGGCCTACTGCTGCTTGTCTGGAATTATCTGGGCGCTTTCGCGTTGTTACAATGAGTTGTGGTTATGCCTCTAGGGCTCCCAGGATCCGGCTTATAAAGGCGCACGGATCTATGGTTTACATGGAGAGTCCTAGCCGGATTACAGGTTTGCCTAACTACGATACTATGTCTTGCCATGTACGCCAAGGATCCGCCTTCCTCCATACGTCGTCCCAGATCCGGGTTCCTACTGGGCCTTCATGGATCCGGGTTCCACCCAAGGTCGGTCGGATCCGGCTCCCCTGCTCCTGGGCCGGACATCTTCCGTCAAGATCAACAGCAACTGGGCCGCCCGATGGGCCACACGCCTCATCACCATCTTTGGGCCACCCGGGCTTGCCGGATCTAGGCACTGTCGATGGTACACCCATGAAGTATACCCACAACACCCCTGGACTATGGGTCCATAGCAATAGCTAGATGGTCGTCTTCTCCTTATGTGCTTCATTGTCGGATCTTGTGAGCTGCCTAACATGATCAAGATCATCTATCCGTAATGCTATATGTTGTGTTTGTTGGGATCCGATGGATAGAGAATACTATGTTATGTTGATTATCAATCTATTACCTATGTGTTGTTTATGATCTTGCATGCTCTCCGTTATTAGTAGAGGCTACGGCCAAGTTTTTACTCTTAACTCCAAGAGGGAGTATTTATGCTCGATAATGGGTTCATGCCTCCATTAAATGCTGGGACGTGTGATGAAAAGTTCTAAGGTTGTGGATGTGCTTGTTGCCACTAGGAATAAAACATTGATGCTATGTCCGAGGATGTAGTTATTGATTACATTACGCACCATACTTAATGCAATTGTCTGTTGTTTGCAACTTAATACTGGAAGGGGTTCGGATGATAACCTGAAGGTGGACTTTTTAGGCATAGATGCATGCTGGATAGCGGTCTATGTACTTTGTCGTAATGCCCAATTAAATCTTACTATACTCATCATATCATGTATGTGCATGGTCATGTCCTCTCTATTTGTCAATTGCCCAACTGTAATTTGTTTACCCAACATGCTATTTATCTTATGGGAGAGACACCTCTAGTGAACTGTGGACCCCGGTCCATTCTTTTACATCGAATACAATCTCATTGCAATACTTGTTCTACTGTTTTCCGCAAACAATCATCATCCACACTATACATCTAATTCTTTGTTACAGCAAGCCGGTGAGATTGACAACCTCACTGCTTCGTTGGGGCAAAGTACTTTGGTTGTGTTGTGCGGGTTCCACGTTGGCGCCGGAATCCCCGGTGTTGCGCCGCACTACATCCCGCCGCCATCAACCTTCGACGTGCTTCTTGGCTCCTACTGGTTCGATAACCTTGGTTTCTTACTGAGGGAAAACTTGCTGCTGTGCGCATCACACCTTCCTCTTGGGGTTCCCAACGGACGTGTTAATTACGCGCATCAAGCGTCACCGCTCCCCCGCCTCCCTCCGGCCTATAAAAAAGGGTCGCCTTTCGTCGTCCCTCTCACACAAACCCTAGTGCCTCTCTCCCCAATCCGAGCCGCCACCATCTCAAGATTTGACGCCATGGCTGGTAGAGGCGGAGGCCGAGCTCGCGGCCATGGTCGTGGTCGTGGTCGTGGCCGCGGCAGAGCTGCACGCTCTCCGTCGCCTGCGACGCCGTCGTCGCCCTCATCGTCGGACATGCAGGACGAGGAAGGGCCCGTGCTGTTCGAGTTCATCGTCGTCCTCAAGGGCGACCCACACGACATCCAGAGGCTGCCGGACGACTTCGCCGACTTCGTCGCCGAGCGCCCGGGCTCGCTGCATCTGCGAGGATGGCTGCCACTGCTGCCGGTGGATCGTCGACGTGATCTACGACGCGCGCGGCAACATGTACCTTCACATCGGCTGGGAGAAGTTCGCGCGCTACCACCGCCTCGAATCCGGCTTCATGCTCGTGTTCTCCTACTTCGGCGACAGGGACGTGAGCGTCAAGGTGTTCGACGAGACGCGTTGCCGCCGGAACTACCACGGCGACAACACCGAGGAGGACGACGACTGAAGAGTGTTGTTTCTTCGCAGCGAAAAAATGGACCAAGGTTTCTGGATGTTCTTCCTATGAAGAACCAACAGTGGAACCCCCTGGATTTTCCAGTTTGGGTGACTGAGTGTGCCTTCAAGTGTTCTTTCTTGGCAGCGAACACACGAAACATTCGATGCCCGGCCTAGTTAGGTTTAGTTTTTTTTGTTTATATTTGTGTCAACCATGGTTCAAACTATGATTAGTTTGTGGAAAACCATGTTCCAAGCTATATCTTCATGTAAACCACATTCCCAATTATGTATTAGTTTGTGGAATCTTTCTTCTCTTTATTGAAATAAAAATACTCGTACAAAAAAATATTTTAATGTTTGGGGGCGACGTTTGAGGGACGCGGCTGGGGAGCGACGTCCCTCAAACGCGGCACGAACAAAACACGTCCTTAAACGCTCAATCCGGCGCCGTTTGGGAGACGCTTTGGGGGACGCGACATTAGATGCTCTAACAAGTGCAATCCCAAAAGGGCAACTTCGAATCGCCCATGGTTAGACAATAAAGTTATGATTCAGCATAAAACAAAAACTATTAAGAAGTAGATCGAAAATAACATGTCACCCTTCGACGGTAAACAAAGGTTTGTATTTAAATCAAATTCCAAAACGCCAAATTGCAAGCAGTAAATTTAAACATGAATTCCTAAATCACAGTACCACGTTGAACGATGTTCAACTCGAGAGTGGGCCTAGATCCGAGCCCAACTTGCGATCAGACTGATACAACCCAGCCAAAGCGACCCGACGCAGCCTAAGCCCCACAAGAGGCCCACGTGGACGCGCTAGGTCCTCGTCCCCGGCTCCGGCTGCTCCGCCGCCGGCGTCATGTCCCGCGGTGGCGTATTCATCGGCGTCGACGTCGGCACCGGCAGTGCTCGCGCGGGTTTGCTGCGTTCAAAACTCCTCCCTCCTTGTTCTCTCGCGTTTCTAGTAGTATAATGTCGGATTTTCCATATTAGGTCGAGATTTAGGAGGCTAGTTAATACCGATGCTGTCTTTAAAGCGAAGTAAGCATTGCTATTTTGGTAGATTAAATGGAAGGAAATATATTTCATGCGAGTCCACTCCAGTGATGAACTAAATGCTACCTTCATCGGAGGAAGTATGTTTTTTACGGAAAATGCAAAGAAATATGTTCAGTTCTCTTTAACACTCTCTAACTGACTTTCTGTGATGGAGGTTAATGTGAATAAGTAATCAGACACTTTCTTTCCTCTGAAGATATTGTAGTTAAATTAGGAGTTGTTTTTCTTCTTTTATTAAAAAAAGAAGTTAATTTTATTTTTGTAAATTGTTCGTTAACATAAGGCTAGCATAATGGCAGTATGTTTTTTTGTACAGAAAATGGAAGGAATTCTGAAGTATTTTTTTGGGTAACTCTCTAGCTCCCTCTGTGATGGAGAAATTTCATTGGGAGTTTAGAGGCTTCCTTGCCACTGGACATACTATAGAAAACTAAAAATAGGAGTTAATTTCATTGGGTTGGCGTTGTAAATTGTTCGTTGTCTGTTGATGCAGGCCTCTTTGATGAGAAGAGTAAGCTTCTTGGCTCCGCAAGCAGCCCTATACAGATGTGGAAAGATAAGGATTGTGTAGAGGTTGGCAACTTCTATGTTCATCAATACAGTGCACAACGTGATCAATACGCTGTCTTGTTAATTCTTGGTTGTTTTCACCACTAGCAATCGTCAACGGATATCTGGCATGCAGTGTGTGCTGCTGTAAGATCTGCATGCTTGCTGGCAAATGTTGCCCCCGAGGATGTTGCTGGCCTTGGCTTCACCGCTACTTGTTCTCTTGGTTTGCTCTGATCTCCATTTTAACCACGTGCCTTGGGGTTTGAATGAGAATTTTGTGTCTTAGGTGAATAGAATTTTTATCAAGTTGATGACAGAGGATGGTTGCTTGCAGTTGCTGTCGGTGTTGATGGTTCTCCTGTTTCTGTTTCTTCGGATGGTGATTCAAAAAGAGACATCCTGGTCTGGATGGACCATAGGTCTGTTGACCAGGCTGAGAGAATTAGTTCTCAGGGTTCACCAGTATTGCAATTTTATGGTGGAGGTGTCTCTCCAGAAATGCAAGCTCCAAAGGTAACTGCTTTTATTTTCATGCATTTAAAAAAAACTGCTAACCATCTTATATTGGAGATCTCAACTCTGTGTTGGCTGCTCGATATTATAGTACCATGTTGTTGCTCTACCATCCTAGAAGGTTGGCTTGAAATTTGCAGAATCTCAGAACTCTAGCATTTTGAAAACTGAACAGCACAATGTTCTCTTCTCGATTTCTTTAGAATATGATGTTTTGCTTAAAGAGTACCGACGCCAACATAGTTTTGACTTAATTAGTACTGAGCAGTGGTTTAAACAATAGGTTTGTTGTGTATTTTACTGTTAACTCCATTGCTCGTATCATATTTTGACTTTAAAAAATTTACAGCTTTTATGGGTAAAGGAAAATATGCAAGAGTCTTGGTCTATGGTATGGAGGTGGATGGACCTTAGTAACTGGTTAACATATCGGTGAGGTAACACTGAAGCCTGATTTTATTATAAGCGACGACTTGAATTCCTAACATATTTTGATTTGGTTGTTTATTTTCTAGGGCGACCGGTGATGACACCCGCAGCTTATCGCACATGGAGCAGTGGAGGGCATCAGATTCATCTGATATGGAACCATGTGGAAGGGATGAAGTCTTCTGGGCACAAATAGGCCTGGGAGACCTTTATGAAGGGAGCCGTGCAAAAATAGGTTGAGTGCATATCTATTTCGCTTTTGGTGCTAAAACCAGTGTATGATATGTGGCTATTAATTTTCTAAAGGCCATTTCTTACTTTTCTGTGCGATCGAAATAGGACACAGCGTTGCGTTTCCTGGTCATCCTCTAGGTTCTGGTTTAACACCTACTTCTGCAAAGGCAAGCAAATCGGTTTTGCTCCTGATTTATAATGGCACTGTTTAAGCTGCCTTTATGGTAAATGGTACTATCATGCATGAACAAGGCAATCAATTACCAAAGTTCTTTCTTACCGTTTTTATGTTAGAAATAAACGATTATTTTTCATTGCTGTATTTTGCTTGCCTCAATATTTCAGGAGTTAGGCTTGCTTCCTAGGACTCCGGTTGGAATTTCGATTCTTGATGCTTATGCTGGTGCTGTTGGAGTCTTGGAAAGTATGTCGAATGCAGAGTTTAAAGCTGACAGTAAGTGTTGATTCTCCTCTGTGTTTCCTAAAGAAACGAGTACATCTAATTTCACATTTATCTATGTGGAACATTTTTCCCAAGAAAAAGCAAAAGGCTCTCAGCGAGATGCATTGCTAGAGAACAAGAATATGTACACAAGCCAAATATAGGCACACCACACACAAGATTATGTGGAACATTTTGTTTGCAGTGTCTGATGAGGAGGCAATATGCCATCGCATGGTTTTGGTTTGCGGAACATCTACATGCCACATGGCTGTTTCAAAGAAAAAGTTATTTATCCCTGGTGTCTGGGGGCCATTTTTGTCTGGTACAGTTGCCTTCATATCTTTATTATTTACTTCCCTATGGTCCTTGCCAGCATCTCTATTAGTTTGTTTCTGCACTTGGTTTCGCTGCATCTTATGTTGTCTATGTTAGTTAATGGCTTAATGCTTATCTTGCGATTCCACATTCAGCAATGATACCTGAGTTTTGGCTCACGGAATGTGGCCAGAGTGCAACTGGTGCTTTACTTGATTACATTGTTCAAAATCATCCTGCGGCTCCCCTTCTAGCTAATCAAGCTGCTTCCCAAAGTAAGTTTCATGTTTGCTGAAGCAGATCATCTTCGAAGCTGTACCATGTAAAAGGTGTGTAATATTCTTCTCAAATTGTGCAGATCTGTCCATTTGTGAGTTGCTGAACAAGATGTTGCTTTCCATGTCACATGAACAAAATATGCCTTTTCTGTCTACATTGAGTCAAGACACGCATGTTCTTCCAGATTTTCATGGAAATCGGTAAGGATTGTGCATTCTGTGTTCTGTGTTAACCAAGAATGTTGGTTGCCTTGATTTTTTTTATTTGTATATTTACTATGTGACACCAAAAATTATTAGTTGGTTTTAGTTGAAGAAATATCCGTGAGCGCACACTGCGGAGGCCAAGCCTTCAATGCGGGTGGATTAAGGGCCTGCACTCCCTCCTCTAGCCAACCGACACAAAAGATCTCAGAACAGATCAACCAGGCTTCTTTTCCTGTCATGAATTTCAACCAGACATTATGAATCAATATGTCCCTGACACTGCATCATTCTTTCACTCCGGGTCATTAAAATTGGGTCTATTATGCCAACTTTAATGCCATGTCATTATGCAATTATCTGTTCCATCTTTTTTTAGGAAACATGTTACTTTTCTCTTTTATTGTCATTCTAATTAGATGTACTCAACGAAATATGGCAACACTTTTCCATCGCACAGGCATCTAGCAATCTCATGTAAAGATTAAATCTTATACCATAATATTTTTTTTTAAACCAATCTTATACCATAATCTTATCAGGCTATCACTTGCACACACATTATTTTCTCCCCCTGAAATTGTTGGTTAATGTTTACTTGGGACCAGATTGCACACTTCCAGTGCGGTTGACATGAATGTAACAACTATTGTTATCGCTAGGTCCCCTGTGGCTGATCCAAAATCTAAAGGGGTGATATGTGGATTGACACTTGATACAAGTGAGAAGCATTTGGCGCTTTTGTACCTTGCAACAATTCAGGGCATTGCTTATGGCACTCGTCATATCGTGGAGCATTGCAATGCTCACGGGCACAAGGTATTTATTTGCTGCCAATGATCTGAGAAGTAACTTGGTCTAGAAGTCGGTGCCTAGAATATATGTAATTTTTTCGTCATGCATATAACAGATTGACACTCTTCTTGCTTGTGGCGGACTTTCAAAGAACTCCTTGTATATCCAAGAACATGCAGATATCATAGGCAAGTATATCAAAGAACATTCTTCCTGCAGTATATCAAAGAACACTCTTCCTGCAGTAAAATTTGGTCTCTCCATTTCCTCCTCTCCCCTATCCTCTGAAAGTTAACTTGTTGTTTACAGGATGTCCAATAATACTTCCTAGAGAGAACGAGTCTGTGCTGTTAGGCGCTGCTATTCTGGGTGCTGTTGCTGCAAAGAAGTTCTCTGGCGTTCGTGATGCAATGAGAGCACTGAATGCACCAGGGAAGGTATAACTTTTTTCTCGAACATGCGTCAACGATGCATGTCACGTATTACATCCAGATGACAAAGCTATGCAAACAGAACGAAAACCAACAGCCAAAAGAAGACGGAAAGAGAAAGTAGAAGCAAAAGACCAAGGGTCCAAACAGCCCCTAACTAATTACGAGTATTCTTTACTTGTCTCTTGTTTCCACTTGCTGTTTCTGAAGTATAATTGTTCCTTTTGAAGGTTGTGTATCCGTCTTTGGATCCTAAGCTGAAGAAATACCATGACGCGAAATATCAGATATTCAGGTGCCTGTATGAGCAACAGCTCTCCCATCGCTCAATCATGGCGCGGGCATTGCACTAGCGATTTGTGACATGACATGTATCAAGCGAGGATGCTGCATTCTTGTTCATCCGACGCATTTGTTGCCATGTTTTCTTGCGTTATTTACATTTTTTTGGAAGTTTGAGTTATTTACTTATTTACATGCAGTCAGTTTTGCTTCCATGGTGGAACAGGATGTACAATGTCTCCAAATTTGATTGTAGGACAAGATGACCCATTGTGATCGAAATATGTAGTGCGCTTATAGCCCCTTTCTCGCTCTATTCTGTCAAGACTATCACAGAATTTTCACTTTTGTGATAGTTGATTTTCATTTCTGACATACCCTCAAAATAGTAAAGAAGGGATTTCGTGTGTAAAATATTGCTGCCAATATTTTAAACAAGATCACTGGATCATTTGCATACTGTAACTTGCTCAGGCCATGTTGAATTAAGTGAAGACTAACCCCAAGACGTGGCGCTCCACCAGAAATTTTGAAGAAAGGGCCTTGCTTCTCATTAATGTTTATTGTGCCCATGTTTGACAGACAAAACCTTGTTCCTATCCAAGAGGAACATTATTTGTCATGGCGAGATCTTAGAGAATCTCCACTCGGGATGGGGGTGCCGCTGCTAAAAATCCCTCCAATTTCATTTTGGCGCTGGCGCGGCTCAACTAGTAATCTGGCGCCCCTAGACCAGACCTAACCCATGGAAGCTAGCGGGGGCGCCAGATGGACACATGTTGGTGGGAAGGAGGGCGGGAAGAGAATGCATGAAGCGTCGGGTCATCGTGGGCCAGCGTTATCAGCGGCTACAGACCGGTCGTCTTCTTCCTCCTCGCCTTTCGCGTCCTGTTAATGGTTCAGCACCAACATTTGCAGCCGGCGGCAAACGACTACATTGACGCATCCCATTGATAAGGCATGCATCGGCGTTAATGGCCACCAACGCATCCTCTTTCCCCGCTATAAAAACCGCCTCGCCGCCGCCATTTTTCCATCCAAGCCCTTCCCCTCCACCGAGCAGAACGCCGAGAAAATCCCCGATTGTTATCACACCGTGCCATGGAGAGATACGAAGGCGATGGCTTCAGGCGGCGATGGATGCTCATCGAGAGGCGCGCCCAATAGCACGCGCGCTACCCTGTTGGAAATGCCTTGTCCTTCAGGATGGGTGCTCAACGCCGACGCCTTGCCAATGCCGTCCGTGCCGATCAGTCCTCACGCCAGAGGAGCTCAACGAACCACGGTGAAGGACGAGCACGGGGACCTCCCTTCCAGGCGCACCGGCGGCGTTGCCATACGTGACCGTTGCACCCCTTCTCCTCCCCGCAGCCACCTCCACCTCATCAAGCCAAAGCGTGAGGCGAAGGAATGGACGTCGCCGCTGGAGTACAAGGTGGCCACCCTCCAGATGAAGGTGGAGGAGGACCCAGAAGAATTTTCGGGCCAGTGCAGGTTGCTGGAGTGCAGGTTACTCCCCGAGGCCAAGTCGTTGGCGGCGAAGAAGAAGAAGCTGCACATCTGCATCTTCATCACCGTTGACGTGGTCAGCGCCCTATACTGCAAGCGAACGCCCTGCACCCTTGGGTGGACCCATGTCCACCTCCCTGGTGGCTAGAGCCTTAGCCACCGGACGGTTCCCATGCTGTCGGTGCCATGACAAGGACGGGAGCGGCGACAGGAGACCTCCTCGCCGGTACCAAAGATTTAGCTTTGACTTGCAGATGTGGGACTCTTTCGGCCACCTCGAATGGGTTCCGCGGCGCCTAGCGGGGTCCTAGGCGATGACGAGTATAACTACGCCGCTTCGCTCGCGTTGATGAAGGAGGAGGATGAGGAGGAAGAGGAGGAGGAGCGGGACGACACCAAGGACTACATCGGCTACCTAGTGTACCTCGCGGATAAGGCCAAGGAGCAGGGCAATGTGGACGAGCTCCCCGTCATGTCGGAAGTCGTGGATGTGGACGAGACGATGAGGTTGGCCATGAAGGTCTCATAGGAGCAGCCTCCATCGCCACCACCACAAGCATCGCTGCGCTATGCCTCGGCCATCATGCCTCCCGGCCTCTCAGAGGAGGAGGCCATGGGGATGTCCATGGAGGCCTCGACCGTTGCGCCGCCACCGTGGTCACCGTGGCCCTTGCCGCCTCCTTTCTACCGTGCACCGCCACCAATAGCATACCCACTGCCTTCCTGGGCGCTCCACGCGCAGCGGCCTCCTCCTCCCGCACCAACACCGTCGCCGACGCCTCAGCAGGCTCATCACTAGCTGTGGCCTTGGGCACCTCCGATCTTCATCGACCTCATCGACGACGCAGCTAGGGCGGGTGCCCTTAGCTAGGGTTATTTTCTAGTCTTTTTAATTTATTTTCAGCATTATGTAAACTGATTCTACTACAATTCAGGCAAAATAATGCGTCTAGCATCTGGGGCTACCCGATCCAAACGAGAATACCAGCCAGCGAGGTTAATTTGGTATCCACGGTCGACCCTAGTGAACATAAACAAACACTTTTTTATCCATTTTGCGTTGGGCCGCTAAAAATGACCTTAAAAATACGTGCAATGGATAAGATAGATCAGTCCAATCAACCACAATTCATGCTCGTCAAGCAAGAGCTGTGGCGCTTAGGGCATCTCCAACCGGGCGACCCAAACGGACGCGCTGGGCCGTCCGTTTTGGGCCGTTTGCGCCCAACGCGGCGACCCAAAGAGACGCCACGTGGTTCGTCTTCGTTGCGCGGCGCTGCGCCATGGCAGGCCTCGACGGGACAGCCATGGTGGGCGGTGGAACGCGCGGGAAAGATCCCGCGCGCACCAAGGTTCCCGCGCGCGAAACGCTATTGGCGCGCGCTCGCGCCTAAGTTTCCCGCCGGACCGCCGGCTATAAAAGACGGCGGCGGTCTCACCCGAACCGCATCACCGTTCTCTTCCCCTCCACCTTCTCCGGCGCCATGCCGCGCACCCTTCAGAGCCACATGGGCCAAGCTCTCCCTCGCCGCCGGGCCAGGTTCCCGCGGACGGACGAGGAGGAGCGCGCGGACTCGCGGTGGGTCGCCGACGACGAGGCGCTCCGCGTCGCTGCCGAGGCGGCGGCAAAGAAGGTCGGTGACGCGGAGATGGGGGAAGCGGCCGCGGAGGGCTGGCACGAGACCGCGGACGGTGATACGTCTCCGACGTATCGATAATTTCTTATGTTCTATGCCATATTATTGATGATACCTACATGTTTTATGCACACTTTATGTCATATTAGTGCATTTTCTGGAACTAACCTATTAACAAGATGCCGAAGTGCCGGTCTCCGTTTTCTAGCTGTTTTTGGTTTCGAAATCCTAGTAACGAAATATTCTCGAATTGGACGAAACGAAGACCCAGGGCCCTATTTTTCCACGGAGCTTCCGGAAGACCGAAGAACACACGAAGTGGGGCCACGAGGTGGCCAGACTATAGGGCGGCGCGGCCCAAGCCCTGGCCGCGCCGACCTATAGTGTGGGCCCCTCGTGACGCCCCTTGACCTGCCCTTCCGCCTACTTAAAGCCTCCGTCGCGAAACCCCTGAGGCGAAGAACCACGAGACGGAAACCCATCCAGAGCCGCCGCCATCGCGAAAGTCAAATTCGGGGGACAGAACTCTCGGTTCCGGCACCCTGCCGGGACGGGGAATTGCCCCCGGAGCCGTCTCCACCGCCGTCTTCACCGCCATCTTCACCGCCATCGCTGCCTCCATGATGAGGAGGGAGTAATCCATCCCCGAGGCTGAGGGCTTCGCTGTAGCTATGTGGTTCGTCTCTCTCCCATGTACCTCAATACAATAATCTCATGAGCTGCTTTACATGATTGAGATTCATATGAGTTTTGTATCACAATTCATCTATGTGCTACTCTAGTGATGTTATTAAAGTAGTTCTATTCCTCCCCGCACGTGTGTAAAGGCGACAGTGTGTGCACCGTGTTAGTACTTGGTTTATGCTATGATCATGATCTCTTGTAGATTGCGAAGTTAACTATTGCTATGATATTATTGATGTGATCTATTCCTCCTACATATGCATGAAGGTTACGGTGTGCATGCTATGCTAGTACTTGGTTTAGTCACGTTGATCTATCTTACACTAAAGGTTACTAAAACATGAGCATTATTGTGGAGCTTGTTAACTCCGGCATTGAGGATTCGTGTAATCCTACGCAATGTGTTCATCATCCAACAAAAGTGTAGAGTATGCATTTATCTATTCTGTTATGTGATCAATGTTGAGAGTGTCCACTAGTGAAAGTGTAATCCCTAGGCCTTGTTCCTAAATATCGCTATCGCTTGCTTGTTTCTTGTTTTCTTGCGTTACTACTGCTGCGTTACTCACTGCTACCATATTACCACCATCAACTACACGCCGTTACTACTGCTCATATTTATTCATACCACCTGTATTTCACTATCTCTTCGCCGAACTAGTGCACCTATTAGGTGTGTTGGGGACACAAGAGACTTCTTGCTTTGTGGTTGCAGGGTTGCATGAGAGGGATATTTTTGACCTCTTCCTCCCTGAGATCGATAAACCTTGGGTGATCCACTTAAGGGAAACTTGCTGCTGTTCTACAAACCTCTGCTCTTGGGGGCCCAACACTGTCTACAGGAAAGAAGGGGGAACGTAGACATCAGACGGCTGGTACGAGGCCGCGGAGGAGGGGGCGGACGCCGCGGAGGAGCCCGTCAGCGCGGAGGACCTCGCGCTGGCGAACATCAACGCCGCCATCGAGGAGCGTCTCGCCGACCTCACGCGCGTGACGAAGGAGCACGAGGGCATCCGGCGGGCCGGCCGCCGCGGCCAGGCGACCTCCTCGGCCAGAAGAACGAGCTGCTCGCTATGCGAGCAGCCCGTCACCTCATCCAGATGCCGTCGCCCGAGCGGCGCGCCCGGGAGGATGTTGCGTCGGCGGAGCGCGGCCGGTAAGAGCGCATGCGCCGGCGGCAGGACAACCACGAGGCCCAGGCCGCCGGCCGCGTCCGCCTGGAGGCGCGCACCGCTGTGGAACGCGCCGCCCTGCAGGAGCTTGAGCTATGCGGGAAGCGGATGGTTCCGCCGCAGGAGGCGGAGCGCGAGCGCGCCCGAGCTGCGCGGGCGGAAAGGAGGAGGATGATGCCCTCCGTCCAAGCTGCCGAGGCCCGCGCCGCCGCCCGCGCCGCCGCCCGCGCCGCCGCCGACGCGCCACCCAGCCCGTAGGAAGGCCGGAGTGGAATCCTCACGCGTACGGAGCCGCCCGCGTCGAGTGAAATCCACGGCCCCGACGGCGAGCCGGCGAGGAGTCGCCGGCGAGGCCGCCGGCCCCGTACGTATTTAGGATAGAAGTAGTAGCTAAAAAAAATTGTAATGAGTTCTATTTAATGAAAAATATTATTTATGCCTATGACACGCGAGCCAGGGGCGGACAAGGGGCGGACGCGAGCGACCAGCCTTTCGCGTCCGCGGCCACGCAAACCCGGCCAAGATTTGGGCCGGGTTTGCGTCGTTACGGACGCCGCGGGCATCCGTTTTAGGGATGGGTCCGCGCGCTGGGCCGGGTTTTTGTCCGGCTGGACCCATCCGGACGCGCGGGCGCGGGATGGGTCGCCCGGTTGGAGATGCCCTTAAACCGGTGGTCATCGGACGGTCCAGCCTGTCTGATATGCTTGACTCATCCGTTGGATTTACCTTGACTTTTGTTCCCCTTTCCAAGAAGCAAACGTTGCTCTGGCCCCGCCCACGCAAACGGATCAGATCAAACCGAGCTCACACACGCGACGCAGGCCCCGCCCACGTCGCCGGCGGCGGCATGTCCCGCGGCGGCGTCTTCCTCGGCGTCGACGTCGGCACCGGAAGCGCCCGCGCAGGCTCGTCATCCTCTGACTCATTTGAGCCAACGTCCACTTAATTTCTCTTGGCTAGCTAATAGTAGATAAACCTTCCCGTTTCTTGATTTGCGAGTAGCGATTGAGTAGGCTAGCAACGCTGCTTAAGTTTGAGATAGATAAAACTTGCCCGTAGATAAACCTTGTCCGCTCATGAACTGAATATTTGTTTTACGGGAGCGGGGAAGTTTGTTGAGTTTCCTGTAATTCTCATTCCATCTATTTTCTTCGGATGTGCTGGAGGGTAATTTGAGATAGGTATTAAGGGAGTATTCTTATCAACGAGTGTATCGGAACTTGATAAACGAGTTCATTTTTGGCAGGTATATCAATTAGCAGGTAATTAGGTTCGTGTTGTAAACTGTTAGTTATCTGTTGATGCAGGCCTGTTTGATGAGAAGGGTAAGTTGCTGGGTTCGGCAAGCAGCCCCATACAGATGTGGAAAGAGAGAGACTGCATAGAGGTTGGCAATTTGTGATCCAGTTAATGTATTCCATGATTGATCATTGATGCATGAACCAAGTACCACCTTGCTGATTCTGGGTGGTTCACCACCAGCAATCGTCGACGGATATCTGGCTTGCGGTGTGTGCTGCTGTAAAATCTGCGTGCTCTCTGGCAAGCGTTGCCCCTGAGGATGTCGTCGGCCTTGGCTTCGCCGCTACTTGCTCCCTTGGTTAGCCCTGATCTCCACTTATTTGAATGGGGAATTTGTGTCTCAGGTGACTGGGATTTTACTGTTTTGATGATAACATAGCCTGCTGCTTGCAGTTGCTGTTGACGCTGATGGTTCCCCTGTTTCGGTTTCTTGGAGTGGTGATGCAAGAAGGAACATCATCGTGTGGATGGACCATAGAGCTGTCGATCAGGCTGATCGAATTAATGCTCGCAATTCCCCGGTGTTGCAGTACTGTGGTGGGGGTGTCTCCCCAGAAATGCAGGCCCCAAAGGTATTGCCTCTTCCATGAAATGTGATTCACGCGATGTATTGCACTAACTCCTGACTCCCCGATGCACCATTTATTGAAAATCATAATCATGCTGTTGGAAATGTCGACTGTTGTGTCTATTGCCTGATAATGATAATACCGTGTTGTCACCTATGTGACTGGACTGGAGAGGGGCTTAAGAATGTGATAAACATAGACATTATTTAGGAAATCTCTAAATTTGATTGTAGCATGCATAAACACAGATCTGACCCTCCTGATTTTCTCGCTAATGAGAAAAGTGGTTAAACAAGTGATACCGTTGAGATTGTCTGATTATTTTTACTGCTAATGGTATACTTTCACTGAAAACATTTACAGCTTTTGTGGGTAAAGGAAAATCTGCAAGAGTCTTGGTCTATGGTATGTAGATGGATGGACCTTAGTGACTGGTTAGCATACAGGTGAGTTTCCAGCTATCCAAGTCTGATTCTGCTCTAAGCTATGAGTTGAATTTCATAACATGTTCTGCTTTGGTGCTTCATTTTCTAGAGCGACTGGTGATGACACCCGCAGCTTATGCACAACAGTTTGCAAATGGACATATCTTGGACATGCACACATGGGGCAGTGGAAGGAATCAGATTCACGTGATATGGAAGCATGTGGATGGGATGAAGTGTTTTGGGAAGAAATAGGCTTGGGAGAACTTGTGGAAGGGAATCGTGCGAAAATAGGTTGAATGCTTGTTCAGTTTCCCCTTTTCATGCTGCAATCGATGCGCCATTTATTGTCATTGATTTTCTAATATGCCACTGTTCTTATGCAATCGAAATAGGACGCAGTGTTGCGTTTCCGGGCCATCCTCTAGGTTCCGGTTTGACACCTGCTGCTGCAAAGGCAAGCTAATTGAAATTGCTTTTGATTTCATATGGTATTGTATAAGTTTAAATTTATAGTAAGTTAGTAGCTGCATCATGTAACAACTATGTGATCCATTCTCTAGGTTCCTTCTCTAAAGTTTTATCAAGAAATGCATGTGCTATCAGTTTTAAGTAATTGCCTTTTTAAACTTGAGTGGATCTATTCCTCAGGAGTTAGGCTTGCTTCCTGGGACACCTGTTGGAACTTCCCTCATTGATGCTCATGCCGGTGGTGTTGGAGTGATGGAAAGTGTACCAGATGCAGAATCTAAAGCTGACTGTTAGTGTTGATTCATCTGTATTTTTCTGCATAAACTATTTCTAGAACTTTATATTTACCGCAGAACATTTCATTGCAGTGCCTGATGAAGAAGAAATATGCCGCCGCATGGTCTTGGTATGTGGGACATCTACATGCCATATGGCTGTTTCAAAGAATAAACTATTTATCCCTGGTGTCTGGGGGCCATTTTGGTCTGGTACAGTAACCCTCTTATTTACTTCCATATGTTTCTTGCCAGCATCTCTTTTTACCCCTTGGTTCTCCAGTATCTTTTGTGGACCATGTTGACTGATGTGTATATCACACTTCCATATGCAGCGATGGTTCCTGAGTATTGGCTCACGGAAGGTGGACAAAGTGCAACTGGTGCTCTGCTTGATTACATTGTTCAAAACCATGTTGCTGCTCCCCTTCTAGCTAATCATGCTGCTTCTCAAAGTAAGTTTTGTTTTAATGTTTGCTCAAGTATATTATCTTTGAAGCTGTACCATGTCAAGGTTGTAATTTTGTTCTCCAATATTCAGGCGTCTCCATATTTGAGCTGATGAACAAGTTATTATTTTCGATGTCACAAGAACAAAATATGCCCTTTCTTTCTGCCTTGAGTCAAGATACCCATGTCCTTCCAGATTTTCATGGAAATCGGTAAGAAAACCGTTATAACTTCTGTTTTTAAACAATATGCCTATTATCTACTCCCTCCGTCCTCAAATAAGTAGACGTTTAGCCTCAAACTTTCTCCATAAAAGAGTGTACTTCTATGTTCCCAATGCACTTTAAAGTAGCAAAAATTCCTTCTCTCTCATTGCACGGAAATCAAACCCAGTAATATTTAGCATATGTTATCTTCATTTTCTACATGCGCTTAGCTTATTGGAGGTGAAAGAATTAAAGAGGAGGGAGATATTGGTTTGCATCTTCCCAATGCAATTGTCTCCCCACTTGATAATCTCTCTTGAAAAACCCGCACGTCCACTTATTTGTGGACGGAGGGAGTAGGTCTTTTCTTCACAATTTTGTAATGTGACACATACAGATCTCAGACTAGATAAACCAGTCTTTTTTTTCTGTCCAACAATGTAAAAATAACCAGTCCTGATAAACTAGTTCACTCCAGATGGTAAACACTAGGTGCATTTAGCTTTATGTAATGTGCTTACAAAAGCAGTTCTCTTTTCTTGTCATTCGAATGAGATGTACTCAACTAATGATATGGCAACCGAACATAATCAGTGAGACAGCTAGCAATCTCAGTTGTTCCTAAGAAAATAAATCTACCAGAATTGTGACATTGCACACCTGATCAGCTGCACACAATTTTGTTATTCCCCCTCAATGTTTTGGTTAATATTTACCTGACACTGCTTAATACAAAAAGGCCAGCATTTGATGGATCTTTCAAAAAAAAAAACTAACACTAGATGATACACTTGCAAAACTCAATGTTGGTTAATGTTTACCTGACACCAAATTATACACTTCCACTGCACCTGAATGTAAAACCATTCGGATGGTTAGGTCCCCTGTTGGTGATCCAAAATCCAAAGGAGTGATTTGTGGCTTGACACTTGATACAAGTGAAAAGCAGCTAGCGCTTCTGTACCTAGCAACGATTCAGGGTATTGCGTATGGAACTCGTCATATTGTGGAGCATTGCAATGCTCATGGACACAAGGTAATTATTTTCTACAAGGATTCGGAACTTAGTATGTAATTGGATGCCTATAATATATACTTTTTCATGTATTAGATCGACACTCTTCTTGCTTGTGGCGGACTTGCAAAGAACTCCTTGTATATCCAGGAACATGCAGATATCATCGGTAAGTCTCCTCTTCCTGCAGTCACCTCCATATTCTCTCCTCCCTAATCTGTGAATTTAACTTCTTCTTTGCAGGATGTCCAATAGTACTTCCTAGAGAGAACGAGTCAGTGCTTTTAGGCGCTTCTATTCTGGGTGCTGTTGCTGCAAAGAAGTTTTCAGGCGTTCGCGATGCAATGAAGTCACTGAATGCAGCAGGAAAGGCATGTGCCAAACCCTCCTATTTCAAAGAAAAAAAAGAATCGGCTTCAATTTTGTATTTGTATTTGTATTGTTAGACACCCTAGAAAGCATGCTAATCATCAAACATGCACCATTTTCTTCCTAAAAATGCATACACTGTCAGTCAAAATCTTCCATTTTTTTTAATTTGCCAGTTGTAAACCAAAAAGGTTATTTTTGTAGGTAGTGCATCCGTCTTCGGATCCCAGGGTGAAGAAATACCACGATGCCAAATATCAGATATTCAGGTCCCTGTACGAGCAACAGCTCTCTTATCGCTCAACCATGGCACAAGCATTGCAATAGGGACATGTAAAACCACTGAGCTGGGTACTTCACTCTTGGTCCGGAATACCCTTGGTTTATTTATACTTGTAAAAAACATCCAGTCAGTGATGGAATCAGTGATACGGTGCCTATGAGTCACGAACCTTTGTCATGGAATGGCTGTATAAACCACAAAGTTTCTGTGAAATTATAGAGAGAGTTTGATTAACCAGGGTAGCATTCATTGAGCACCAAGTGCTTGGTGCGAAGTGTACCGCCCACCATCGAAACATCCTAGCTGCAAATTCTCACAGCAGGTTATGCTGCCTGTCAGCTGCCCTGTTTTTCTGTTTGTCTTCTTTTACTCAGATTACTTACATATTAGATGAGCTACCACACTGCTCCTCATTGAGCAGTCTCCACAAGCTTGTGCAGAACTGCATGTATTTACATTGCATTGCTCATCAGTAAACTGTGCAGCTTATTCTCGTGATGGGATCAGACTGAAATGAAACAAACAACATTGACATAACATACCTCTTTGTATGCTCTCAGATCACCGGTGGACTTGGACACCTCGACGACACAGTGTGCTTCAGTCACCTCAATCACCTGCATCTCTCATCATGATCAAAATAAAGAAAATTAGATAGATGCCTCGCAAAGCTGACAGTTCTGAAATGCCATTTGTTGTGTGCAAATTCTCGGTGTCGCTATTTCCAGCGGTTGAAGAGAATACATAGAAAAGGATACACTGCATGGTATATCACCTCTGCCGAGAGAGTAAGATCTAGCATGCTTCTTGATAGCAATCTGATGTCCTGAAGCTTCACCTGTGACAAAATGAGAACCCAGGCTCAAATGACTTGACCTGGGATTTTTCGAGATTTGAAGAAGCTGAATTAATTTCTTTCTTTCTGTTCTCTAGTTAATTACCATGGAGTTGCTCATTCTCCTCACGGACAAGCTCACATCCCGGGCTGCAACCCTGATCATCTTCAGTGTCTCCTGCACCGCGTGCGGCGAGCCGAGCTTTGTTTTCTGGTGACCATCCATCAGTAGCCAAGTCAGTCACTGAAATACAGGTCACAACCTAGAACCATGTTTTGGTGCTGGTAAAATACATAAACCAAGTTGATCAAAAGGTCTGGTCACTGCACCTGCTCCTGGAAGAGTCCTGACAAATCGAGATCGCTGCACGTTGCTATCAACTGGAACGCATTAATGAACCGGCTAGGCTCCGGACTTGCTTCTTCAGCTTCCCTTACCTAGACACAAGAGAAATCCTAGCAACTAGAGGTAGGAAATGACAGGTGCATGGCGAGGAAATAACTAATATGTGTGTGTTCCAGACTCCAGAGCAGTGTTTACTAGTAGTACTCAGTTACCTGCGTGTTACGGCTGCTATCACTATCTGTGCTGGCTTCTTCAAGATCAACACAATCATCACAATAAACACTCTCTGTTGTCCTTATTGAAGGCTTGTAACACTCTTGGAACCACTTGTCATTGAAAATATCGCTTATTTTTGCTCTCTACACCATGGTTGCAGATGATCTTGTTACTTAACTGAAGATATGTATCTGTCCAATGCTTCTAGTATAACACTATAACTACAGAACATTTTGCACAGGATTACCGTTATAGGAGATGGATCCAGTATGCTCAAGATAATCTTCTTCTGAGGAAGCGTGATCCACTGTGGGAAAGCAAACTGCCCTCGAGATATCTTTCAGGACAACAATTGTCATAAAGGAAATTCCAATCAGCAAGGTACATCACATCAAAAGGTGGTACTGAATGCAGATATCCATGCAGCCATGCTTACCCTTCGGTACAAGTTTGTGAAGCTATGGTCTTGAAATGGCAGATAACCAGTAAGAAGTTCGAACAGGATCACACCACATGACCAGATGTCCGCAGCTGCCCCCTCGTAAGTTTTGTGCTGAATCACCTATAAGATCATATGAAATCATAAGTTGGCAATGCTAATGACATGCTTTGTGGGACATGTGATGCAGCTTAGCCAGTAGGATATGCCATGCTCTTCTCGGCAGTGCTATGATTTTATAAATACCTCAGGAGCCACATAACACGGCGAGCCACAAGATGTAGATAGCAACTGCCCTGGCTGAATCAAAGGAAATTTAGATACAAAGCTACAGAGTTGATCATTCCGAATCATCGAGAACTCAAATGAAATGAGCTCATGATGTTTGCAAGTTCCTACCTTCCTTAGAACACTGAGTCCGAAATCAGATACCTTGAGATTGCCTTGATTATCTAGCAAAAGGTTTTCTGGCTGTGTACACAATCAGGAAGTATAGTAACTCAGTCATACAATAGCTAATAGTCCAGTAAGCAAGATAATTAGAAAAGAGTACTATGGACATGTAATTAATGGATATATATAGTAGCAATATAATGACCTTGAGATCCCTGTGGAAGACGCCTCTGCGGTGGCAATAGTCCACAGCATCAATCAACTGGTAGAAGTACTTGTTTGCTTCCCTCTCATCCAACCTCTTGTGGTAACTCTTAAACAGAAAATTCAGGAAAGATAAGAAATTACAATCACCTGGTTTAAGCAAGTCTTGAGACTACAATCAAGAATGGGCTGTTTGGCTATCTTACTAGCCTGTCAGACAGCTGCCCTCCTGGAACATACTCCATCACCAGGCATATCTTGGTCTTCGTCGCGATCACCTGCGTGCACAAGAAACAAAGTTGCTTCTGATTAAAGTGGTATGTTCCTTGTTGAGTATATATATGGCAAGCGAATAAACGTAATGGTAGACCAAATTACTCTTGCTAATTATTTTCATATATAACCCTACAAGCTAGAATTTACTCTTGCTAATTCAGTATTGATCCGAAGAATTGAGAAAACGACTGAGGTTCTGTGAAATTCAGAATCCCATATATTTACCTCGTGTATCTTAACTATGTTGGGGTGATTGAGAAGCTTCATCGCGCTGATCTCTCTCTTCACCTTCAAAAACCAAGCGATGCAATAACAAACAAACAAAAGATCAGCTGAACACCAAAACATGGTTTACAGACAACACTGGGGATCAGGCAGCTAGCTCAGGGACGTACCTGATACATGAGGTTGTTCTTGAGCACCGTGCTCCTGTCGATGACCTTCACGGCGACGGTGCCGCCGGTCTCCGTGTCGACGGCGAGCTTCACCTTGGCGAAGGAGCCCTCGCCGATGGTCCGGCCAACCCTGTACTTGCCAATGCTCTCCACCAGCACCATCTTCCTCGGTCTCTCACTGCCCCCCTCGTAAATATTCTTGTGGCACATGAAGAGTCAGAGATACCGTAGCAAGCAACAAACTGTGTTGCTACTTTCTGATCTGCAAATCAAGCAGTCGAAGGAAGTGTGCAGCAGGAATGCAGGATTCGCGAAAGGTGGTGGTAATTTGGACACTGCCCTTGTCCTTGGTTCGATGGATGCACTTGCACTGTGAAACGGAGATCAGGTGAGAGGGGGAAAGGTAGTTGGGGGTCTGGGGTTTGGAGAGAAAGTAGCCGTGGGGCAACGTGATCTCCGGGCGCAACTGCCAGTCGACGTCCACGCGCCCTTCCGACGACGGCGTGCATCATGGCCCCGCAAAATGAGAGGCCTGTGTGTATCTGCCTCCCCTCGCCGGCGTGTAAACGTGCGGCTGGCCGACCGGCCGGCCGGCCTTGGTCGATAGTCGATGGGCCATGGATACCAAAGCTGAAACTTGCGCTGCTAAATCGATGATCGAATAGATCACCTGTCGCACCATACCGGTACCGGAAGATCGAATACTTGCAGCCGAAAAGGATGTCTCTATATGAACGCTTGGACACGCGTGCTGCCGGTGTAGATGGAATGCAATGTCAATTGTCAAACCTGGAGGAATGCAAAGCGGCGCCCGTTCGTCAAAATCAGTCAGGTTACTTGTACCATTTTTATAGCGAGCGGTTCAATTTGTACCACACCTGCATTAGCGGGCTTATGTATCCCTACTTAAACTCATATTCATGAGTTGTAATATAGATTGCATTAGGGTTTTGTCTCGGATTCACAATTCAGTTGGATAGAAACAGAAGCGACCCCTCCCCAACCCCTCCTCTCCCGACCCCTCCCCAACCCTAACCGCCGCCGCCGCCGGTAGCGCCGCCGGGGCAAAGACCCTCAGGGCGTGGTGGCAGCGGGGGCCTCTCCTCGCCGACGTGGGGGACGGCGGACGGGCTCTCCTCTCCTCGACGCACGCGGCGGCGGCCGGCGCGGATGGTGATAGGCGGCGGTGGCTCTTGCGCTGCGGTCTTCCCCCTCCCCTCCCGTAGGCTTCCACCCGCGGCACACCGGCAGGGGCTAGTGGTGGGCGGCGGCCAGGCCCTCGGTCTGTGCCATGCCCTCCCCCCGCCTCTCGTCGGTGCGTGGAGGCGATCTCGGGCTTCTTCCGCGTCACGAGGGCGCCCGGGGCATCAGCCTTGGGTTCGACGGAGGAGGTGGCTCTCTTCTACGCCGGAGAGGGTCGGCCTGCGGTTGGTGGTGGTGGATCTTTTGATCTATCACCGCGATCCGGCGGCGAGATGGAGGGGCATGGAAGCCGGCGATGGTGTCGCCGGTGGAGGGTTGGATTGGCCAGCCCGGGATGGTCGCCGACGTGGGGGTCCGACCTGTATAAAGGCGGCGGTCCTAGGGCCTCTCTTGCGTGAAGAGGAGGACCTACCGGAGGCCTGGACTCGTGATCTGGCCGGGGGGTTGAGTTCCGGAAGGCTCCGCCGGTGAATGTAACAGTGCTTTGCCTGGAGTTTGCTGGATCGAAGGTATTCGGTCATGCGCACCCATGCTTTTATTCCGACCGATTGGTTCTGGAGGGAGCGGCGCGAAGCTCTTTTTCTGTGTTGACATCAAGTGACTATGGATCCATGATGAAAGTCGGAAGAAGAGAATTTCATGAAGGCCAGAGGGGAGGACTAGCTAAGGGAGGTTCAAGTCTTCGCGCTGTTGAGAGACTTGCTTGGTCTTCCGGGCTTCACAGCAGCGGTATGAAATTTGCGGCGACAACACAGGTGAAGTGCAGAGTCCTACCTTTTAGGGTGAAAACCCAAGGTCTGGCCTTAACTGGTTGTGCCTGGCAATGGCCTTGGTGGAGGCATTGTTTTGAGAGCGGGGACTATTGACATAGGCATCCCCAATGGGCCTGCCGAAGATGGTACCCGGGGTTT
>NC_061509.1:61251598-61407202 GCF_022539505.1 Lolium rigidum
GGTACCACATTACACGTATCTGCTATGGAGGTTACCTGGACCTAAGGGACCAATCACAGTCAAAGGCAGTTTCGCGTTAGCCGATAAATGCGACAAGGATTTTCATCGACTGTCAGAAACTTTCGGGATGCAAGCGGAGTATATGGCGTCAAGGCTTACAACTGATTATGATGTATTGCCAGATGTAGGAAGGCCTCTCAGAAAACCAACCTTTATCACGACGAAAGATTCTAAGGAGGTGCAGATTCACCCGACAGATCCGAAAAAAACGACGTCCATTGCGACAGACATGGACCTCGCATAGGAAAGCGCGCTCGTCGAGTTCCTCCATGAGCACTGTAAAATCTTCGCATGGTGTCCAGCTGACATGCCATGAGTACCCAGGGAACTTGCCGAGCAGCACCTAAACTTGGATCCAATCGCGAGACCAATCAAGCAACCTCTGAGGCGTTTTTTGGAGCCAAACCGCAAAGCTATGCTGTCAGAAATTGATCGACTAAGAGAAGCTGGTTTCATTAAAGAGCTGCATACAGAGACCACATGGGTAGCAAACCCAGTGCTGGTCCCGAAGAAAAACACTAAAGTCCTTCGCATGTGTGTCGACTTTACGTGTCTCAACAAACACTGTCCAAAGGATCACTTTCCCTTCCCAAGGATCAATCAAATTATCGACTCCACGGCAGGATGTGAACGTCTTTCCTTCCTGGATGCATACTCTGGTTATAACCAGATCAGATTGAAATAAGAGGACGAGGTCAAAACATCGTTCATTACACCTTACGGCGTGTTTTGTTATAGAACAATGCCCTTTGGTTTGAAAAACGCGGGAGCAACATATCAGCGGATGATGCAGAAGTGCTTAGCAACACAGATCGGGAAAAACGTACAAGTGTACATTGACGACGTCGTCATAACACCAAAAAAGGGGGACACGCTAATCAAGGACTTGAAGGAAACTTTTGACAATCTCGACAAGTTTTGTCTCAAGCTGAACCCGACGAAGTGTTCTTTCGACGTCCCTGCAGGAGAGCTTCTCGGGTTCTTAGTTTCAGCAAGAGGGATTGAAGCTAATCCCGAAAAAATCCAAGCTATCGTTACAATGAGGAAGCCAACGAATTTGAAAGAAATACAGCAGCTAACTGGGCGAGTAGCAGCTTTAAGCAGATTCGTCGCTAGGTTGGGAGAAAAGGCATTACCGTTCTACGCCTTAATCAAACAAGGAGAGAAGTTCCAGTGGAATGAAGAGGCAGATAGAGCCTTCGAGGATTTTAAACACACAATCTCGACACCACCAATCTTGGTGGCGCCAAAAGAGAAGGAACCCCTCATGTTTTACATTGCGGCTACACCCCAGGTGGTCAGCACGGCGCTAGTTGTCAAACGAGAAGAAGGAAAACTCCATGGAGTGCAGAGACCGGTCTATTTCATCAGTGAAGTTTTATCGCCTTCAAAACAACGGTACCCACAGTACCAGAAACTAGCATACGGAGTGTTTACAACCGCAAGAAAATTGCGGCACTATTTTTCAGCGCATCCGATAATAGTGGTCAACGAGGCGCCTCTATCCAATATACTAAACAATCCAGAAGCTACAGGTCGTGTCTCCCTTTGGGGAATAGAACTTTCTCCTCGGGACATCACGTATGAAAAAAGAAAAGCAATAAAGTCGCAAATTACGCCGGATTTCATCGCAGAATGGATGGAGCTGCAAAATACGAGAACCCGGATTTATCGAGAACCTGGACCATGAACTTCGATGGATCCAAGAGGTTAGAAGGAGCTGGAGCAGGCGTAATACTCATATCACCTGAAGGCGACAAATTAAAGTATGTCTTACGGATGACGTTCCCAAACGCGTCTAACAATGAAGCAGAATATGAAGCTCTTATACACGGGATGAAGATGGCGAAGGCTTGTGGCGCAACTCGACTAAAAATCTTTGGCGACTCACAATTGGTGGCTCAACAAGTCATGAACCAATGTGATGCAGTCAATGATAGCATGGTGGCATACAAGGAAATGTATAACGAGTTGGAGAAACTGTTCGACGGATGCGAGGTAAATCACATCAGCAGGCTAAGCAATGATGAAGCCGATGTTCTTGCAAACATCGGGTCGCAGTGTCTCGTAATTCCTCCGAGCGTGTTCTGGGAGGAGATAACAGAGAGATCTACAAAGCCAAAGAAATCAAAGAAGAGGGAGAAGGTAGAGAAATCCTCGGGGGCTGTGAAAGGAACATTGGAAGAAGAAGAGGAACATGATCTAGTATTGATGGTGCAAATTCCATGGATGCAAGCGTACATATCATATATCCTAAGGAAAACAATACTCGACGACCCAGTTGAAGCAAGGCGAGTTATTAGACGGTCCAAAGCTTTTATGGTGGTTAAAGAAGAGTTGTACAAACGAAGTATTTCTGGTGTGTTACAAAGGTGCGTCACACCCGAAGAAGGAAGGATAATCTTGAAGGACGTTCATGAAGGAATATGTGGTCATCACGCGAGCAGTCGAGCTATTGCAGCCAAGGTTTTCCGAGCTGGATTTTACTGGTTGACAGCAATCGAGGATGCGAAGGAGATAGTACGAACTTGTGACGCATGCCAGAGATTTGCTGCGAAACCTCACTCTCCGGCAGCGGAGCTGATGCCAATACCATTGTCTTGGCCCTTTGCTCAGTGGGGCCTTGATATGGTGGGAAAGTTACACAAGGCCTCGCCAGGAGGATACGAGTATATGCTCATTGCTGTCTACAAATTCACCAAGTGGATAGAAGCAAAGCCGATAAATTCACCAGACGCAGCATCAACAATAAAGTTCGTCAAAAGCATTGTTTTTCAATTTGGAGTACGTCACAACATCGTCACGGACAATGGTAGTAACTTCACATCCAAGGAATTCAAGGCATACTGTGCAGAGGTAGGCATCAAATTGCACTTCGCGTCAGTGGCGCACCCGCAAACCAACGGCCAAGTCGAGAAAGCCAATGGTATCATCTGCAATGGTATCAAGAAGCGCTTGTTATGACCATTGGAAAAAGCTCGACATACCTGGCCAGAGGAGCTGCCAAGTGTGTTGTGGAGTATTTGAGCAACACCAAATACGGCGATACAGGAAACTCCGTTTTTTCTGGTCCATGGAGCTGAGGCAGTATTGCCAATAGAGATAGAGCATGATTCTCCAAGAGTCACGGAGTATGATGAAGAAGCTTCTAGAAAGGCATTGGAAGACGATGTCGATGCACTGGACGAAGCCAGAGACGAAGTATTGTCGCGGGTCACTAAGTACCAGCAAGACCTAAAAAATTACCACAGTCAACGTTTGCGACCAAGATCCTTTCAGGTTGGAGACTTAGTTCTGCGGCTCAATCAAAATAGTACTGAAAAACTCGAGTCACCATGGCTTGGCCCTTACATCGTCACAGAAGTAATAGAAGGAGGAGCGTATAGGATAAAGGACAAGAAGACGGGAGCTCCCGAGAAAAACCCCTGGGACGTGGCGCAGTTAAGGCGTTTTTACGCCTAGAATCGAAATATAGTCCTCCTTGTAAAAATACAATGTACTGAAACGCCCGCGAGTTTTCAGACGCACTCTTTTCCTTTTTCGGGGCACCGAGTGGGGCCGGAAAAGGTTTTTAATGAGGCGGGCTCGCGGTGCTGCAATATAATAAAGATAGTAGAGATATATATCTTTTTCTTCGACATGCTCGGGGGATTGTGCCCAAGATTTACAATATATATTACCGAAAATATTTCGCCTTGGTGCAAAACACCTCGCAAAATAAACGAAGATACAAAATAGCGATCAGCAAAAAGGCCCGGGGGCTCGTACCCGCAAATACAGTATACTCAATATAACTTAGTTACCTTGGTTTAACCTCGCATACACAAATAGAGAAAAATCACCACCAAAACGCTCGACGGCTTGATGAGAAAAAACAAACATATTTACTGGCCTTACAATATAGATTATGTTTACAATATACAAGATGCAACTCATGGGAAAAATCGTCAAGATAAAAGACAGGCTTTTAATTTCTTCCTAGTATATCATCTATGGTCGTCCGTTCAGTATTTACAGTACGAGTACTGTGTTCAGCATAGCTGCCCTTCACGAAGAATTCAGCGTCCATCCAAAGAAGTTCATCCATCATATCTTCTGCTACAGGGGTCACAAGATCATCAATTTTGCCAACGTTCCTTTTCCTTTTCGCCATCTTGGTCAGGCACTTGGTAACAATTTGACTCATGTCAAACTTGGGATAGCAGATTTTTATTATCATCATAGCAAATCTGATGCCGACAGATAGTTGATCCCGCACCAATCCATGGATCCGAGGTGCATCCCGAAATTTCTCCATCAAAGCCGGAAGGGTTTCTGGCATCTTATTGCGTGGGAACATGGTGCCGTAAACTAAGGACAATGTCCTTGTACAGAAGTCGAGAAACTCACGGACCTGAGTCGCACGATCCTGAAATCTGACGATTTGGCGGGTACGTTCAGGCGTCACCCAAAAGTTGGAACCATGATCTTCGGCAAGTATGAGAAGCACATTGGATCGAGCTTCAACACGTTGATCCTCGGCAGCGGTATCCAGAAAAGAACTGTTTTCAGCGGAGGAATCAGAAAGGAAGGAAAAACATGGAGAATACAGATAATCATGGTCAAGTGAACAAGATATACCCGCCATATCCAGGCTGGAATCAAGCATTAGCTCAAGCATAAAATTCTCTCGTCGAGAAGCTTCGGCAGCCGCAGCAACCGCGCCCTCTTTTACAGCTATAGCATCCTGGGCTTGCTGAAGCGCAATCTTTTCCCTTTCCAATGATTTTCGAGACTGCTCCATCATTACAAGTGTCTGCTTCTTCATAGACTACAACTGTTGGCGGAGATTTCTCAAATCTTGTGTGGATTCTTTATCCGCGGAATCTCCAATAAAGTCGTCACCGACAGATGTTTTCTTCGAGTAGGAGGAAGCACGAAAAGTATCGGCAAGACGAGGATTTGCGGAGTAGTTATCAAATATCAACTGGAAAAGAAAATTTCAGTATCAATCATCAAGCAAAATAGATTTCCATTGATTTTCGGAATATTTACACGGCTATTACAAAAGGAGTCCTTAAAAGAACTACTACGGCAGTTGTTGCCAAAGCTACTGTGGCGACAACATCAAAAGAGACAAAGTAAAAAAAGGAAGACAGGGCACTCTACTAAACCTCCAGCTTCGATGAACTAGGAGCAGGAGTTGGCTTGCATCCAAGATAGGCGAGGATCTTCTTCGAGTTTGGCTTCGCAGCCTTAATCAGCGACTGCCACTTCTTGGTCTCCATCTCCTGCGTGTCACCAACCCTAGTCTAGTCAATATTTTGTTGGCTGTCAGCAACCAGGGCAATAGTGCCTTCAACGCCAACCTTCAAACCTTCTTGGCGAAGTTTGAGCCCAAGATCTTCTTGAGAATTGAAGCATTTGGCGAGAGCAAGAAAAGGCGCGGGTTCCTTTTTCTTCGGGAAGAAGTAAGGGTAGAGCCGCGACAGTCCCGCCCCAACTTCAGCAAGGCCTTCGCGTGCTTCGACTCCATGAATCTCAAGGAGAGAAAGCGCGTCAAGAAGGGGATCATTGTCAGGATCTTCAAGTTCATATTCTTGACACGTTTTTCCTGCTGAGGCAAAATTTTATTGATCAACAAACAAGAAAAGAAAAGCAAGTTCAAGGAAATCAAAATAGTTTGGGCACTTATCGACAAAGCGACGGCTCTGCGACTCCAAGCGCCTGATAATTGCTTCTTCGCGAGCAGATTGTTCGGTTATATGCTCGCTCAAAGAAGTTTCTGCGTCATGAAGCCTTTTTCGAAGGTCTTCGATAGCGGCAGCATCTGCTTCAGCTTTCTTGCGAGCTGTTTCGCTTTGCTCTAACTTAACAGCAAGAGCGTCAGCGCGTCTGTTGGATTCGGCAAGAGTTTTTGGCAAAAATAAAAGACGGTAAAACGTCACGATGAAACAAAGAAGGAGTATATACAACAGAGAGGGCAAGGAAAAATAGTACCTTCAAGTTTATTCGCATGATCACAGTACCCGACGGATTGGGTACCGAGACGGATAAATTTTTGCATCAGAGGCTGAAGAGAAATTTAAAGGAAAAAGAAATCAATATAGAAGGTGAAAGTTCGACAACAATTAAAAAGAAACAAGGGACAGCTGCAAGTAATAAAAATCATCGAGACGAAAAGAAAAAGAATGAAAAACTTACGTCATCCAGTGACGGAGTTGTGAAACTACCAGTTCCGTGGATGGCTCAACCCTAGCTCTCTTTGGCGAAGGGGCTCGGGGGCTCGCAACTGGAGTTGGATGCTCTGCATTTTGTTGAGGAGGCGAAGTTTCATCCCCATCAGGATGAGCTTCAGAAACAACTAAAGTACGAGACGTACTCGTTCGAAGCGATCGCGTCAATAGGTTGAATTTCATCCTCGTCATCACTACAAAAAGGCGACAAGACAATAAACAATATAGTCAAAACAACCAATGGCAAACAATAAACAGCGGCAGGAACTTACGAGCTGACAAGAGCATCGGTGTAAGGGTCAAAAGTTGTCCTTTTTTTCAGTAGGAACAACTTCTTCGACAGGAGGTGTGCCGGTCTTGGAGGGTCCGGAGTCGACAACCTCATCCCTTTTTCTCTTGTTATTGGGAGAAACAGCTGGGGGAGGAGAGTGTGCCGACCCGGTAGCCTCGGATTCAACTTCCTTTTCAGAGGATACCGCAGATTTTCGAGAACCCGCGGCTTCACTCTCAGGGCGAGAAGTACCCTGGTTGTCGTCGGTGACTGATGTCTACGGGTGCTTCTATTCTTGTAGACAGTGTTGGACCTCCAAGAGCAGAGGTTTGTAGAACAGCAGCAAGTTTCCCTTAAGTGGATCACCCAAGGTTTATCGAACTCGGGGAGGAAGAGGTCAAAGATATCCCTCTCATGCAACCACTGCAACCACAAAGCAAGAAGTCTCTTGTGTCCCCAACACACCTAATAGGTGCACTAGTTCGGCGAAGAGATAGTGAAATACAGGTGGTATGAATGAATATGAGCAGTAGTAACGGCGCCGAGAAAAGTGCTTGCTGGCGTGTGGTTGATGGTGGTAATATTGCGGGAAGTACGGATGCGGTAAAACAAGTAAACAAGCAGCGGTAGCGATATTTAGGGACAAGGCCTAGGGATCATACTTTCACTAGTGGACACTCTCAACATTGATCACATAACGAGAATAAATAGATAGATGCTAGACTCTACACTCTCTTGTTGGATGATGAACACCACTAGTCGTGTAGGATTACACGAACCCTCAATGCCGGAGTTAACAAGCTCCACAATATTCAATGTTCATGTTTAAATAACCTTAGAGTGCATGACGAGATCAACATAACCAAACCAAGTACTAACATAGCATGCACACTATCACCTTCACACTACGAAAGGAGGCATAGATCACATCAATACCATCATAGCAATAGTTAACTTCATAATCTACAAGAGATCACAATCATAGCCTACGCCAAGTACTACACGATGCACACACTTGTCACCATTACACCGTGCGGGAGGAATAAACTACTTTAATAACATCACTAGAGTAGCACATAGATAAATTGTGATACAAAACACATTGCAATCATAAAGAGATATAAATAAGCACTTCACTATGCCATTCATAACGGTGAATAAGTATTACGTGAAATATAGCCTAAGAGACCCACACGGTGCACACATCGTCACCTTTACACACGTGGGACAAGGAGTCTCCGGAGATCACATAAGTAAAACCCACTTGACTAGCATAATGACATCTAGATTACAAGCATCATCATATGAATCTCAATCATGTAAGGCAGCTCATGAGATTATTGTATTGAAGTACATAGGAGAGAGATGAACCACATAGCTACCGGTACAGCCCCGAGCCTCGATGAAGAACTACTCCCTCCTCATGGGAGACAGCAGCGTTGATGAAGATGGCGGTGGTGTCGATGGAGAAGCCTTCCGGGGGCACTTCCCCGTCCCGGCGGCGTGCCGGAACAGAGACTCCTGCCCCCAGATCTTGGCTTCGCGATGGCGGCGGCTCTCGAAGGTTTCTCGTACCGTGGCTTTTTCCGTGTCGTGTTTTAGGTCAGGGACCTTTTTATAGGCGAAGAGGCGGAGTCGGAGAGGCGACGAGGCGGTGACACACTAGGGGGGCGCCCCCCCCTAGGCCGCGCCGCCCTGTCATCTGGGGGCCCAGTGGCCCCCTCGCGGCGACTCTCGGGTGTTCGGAAGCTTCGTGGAAAAATAGGATGCTGGGCCTTGATTTCGTCCGATTCCGAGAATATTTCCTTACTAGGATTTCTGGAACCAAAAACAACAGAAAACAGGAACTGGCCCTTCGGCATCTCATCAATAGGTTAGTTCCGGAAAACACATAATAATGACATAAAGTATGTATAAAACATGTAGATATCATCAATAATGTGGCATGGAACATAAGAAATTATCGATACGTCGGAGACGTATCAGTGACAACGGCCCGTTCTTCGACCTCTCCACCGTCAGGAAGGGGAGGAAGAGAAACAAGATCTGGATGGTTCTACAAAAAGAAGAATGTCGACAAATAAGTTATGCAAAGGATGTCAACAGAAATACGTAGTCGAAAAAATAGTCCATACAAAAATTACCTTAGGGAGCGCGTTGGTGGCGCTATACGGCTTTACGCGACAAGACGAGGGGACAGGATCTTTCTTGTTGAGGGAGGAGATTTTTCGGACAAGTTTTTCTAAATCCTTGACCGGCAAATCCACTGACAGGCGATCCACATCTTTGTCGCCAGCATACTTCCAGAGGGGATTTTTGCGAGCCTGCAGAGGCTACACTCTAATCCTAAGGAAATACGCCGTGATTTGGATACCTGACAATTCTTGGCCACGGGTACTTTGAAGCTCGTGGATGCGAGTCATCAGTACCTCTGTCGCCGCTTTTTCTTTGTCGGTAGCCTCTGCATCCCAGGACCGGCGGCGACAGATTTTTTCGGCACCATCAAAAGGCGGAATGTTGTCTTCAACAGACCCATGGTTTTCCTCGTGGATATACAACCATTTTTTTGCGCCACCCTTGAACTGAATCAGGGAATTTGACATCGAAGTACTCGACATCAGAGCGAACGCAGATAACAACACCGCCTATGTTATAGGCGACATTGGCAGAGCCATTGCGGCGACAAAGAAAAATGCGCTTCCATAAAGCCCAGTTAGGCTGGACTCCAAGGAAGGATTCGCAAAGGGTGATAAAGATCGAGATGTGAAGGATGGAGTTGGGAGTAAGATGGTGAAGTTGCAATCTGTATACGAAAAGAAACCCCCGAAGAAAATTGTGAATGGGGACAGATAGGCCACAGATGAGGTGGTCAACAAAACTAACCCGATACTCCATTGGAGGGGTTGGATAGCTTTCTTCGCTGGGGAAGCGCAGCGCGTCCTGCTTCTTGCTGATCCCCAGTTTCTTCAGCAAGTTAATGTCTTGGGCAGAGATTTTGGATCTCTCCCACTCGGCGCTCCCCGGATCCGCGGAAGCCATCTTGGATTCGGGAGTGTTGTGCTCGGTGAGTCCGCGCGGTGGCATCAACAATGGCGCAGGAGCACAGGTGCGAGCGTGGTGGAGCTCAAAGAACTATGGGGCGCAAGGGAGGATTTTGGCAGAGGAGAGCAGAGGAGCGGCGCGAGCGAAAGTGTGGAAGGAGGAAGACGATGACCTTAAATAGAGGTGCGGTGAATCGGTGCACCATTGGATGGAGAAAATGTGAGACAGATGGTGTACACGTGGAATAGGGGTAACAAAGTAATTTCAGTATGAAGGCGTTACAGCGCGTGCGCCATGAAAAGCGGAGGACATGTGTCCCCCACTTGCACGACGTGTCAAATTGATGATATTTCTGGGCCCGCAAGACAGAGAGAGAAAGTTACCCGTGTCTTCCCGATACATTGGTCGTAGCTATCATCAGCAAGGATGTCACCTTGGTAAAAGAAAATCTCGGCTATGAAGTTTCATAAGAAGAGCAACAGCAGAAGATTATTGATTATTTCGAGAGCCTTTGATCAAATACAAGTTTTTGACCAAATGCTCGGGGGCTACTTTGGAAAAAAAGAAAAATTCGAGTATGGCAAAATAGAAATGGCAAGAGCCTATGACCAAACGCAAGCATTTGTCCATAGCCTCGGGGGCTACTCCCATCGGGAGCGCTGTTCGCGCACCCGATAGATATAAAAATTCGAGAAAGAATGACAATATAGCGACATGAGGCATTAGAGTGTTGAGCCTACAACCAAGCACTAGTCCTTGGCTGTAGCCTCGGGGCTACTCCCATCGGGAACGCTGTTCGCGTGCCCGATGAAATTATAAAAAAAAAAGAGAGGAAAAAGAAAGAAAGAACAAGTGAGTCTATTTCGAGTTATACAAATAACTCTACATATACTCCCATCGGGAAGGCAAAATAAGTCATCCGTTGACTCAATAAAATGTGCTATTCCAGCAGCCGAAAAAGCACTCGACAATATATTCTCAGAGCGCCAAAGTTGCGAATAATCTCTGAATGCCGCAAAATTTGCGAAGGTAAGACCCCAGATCCGTTCTGAGCGGCGTGGCGCCGTCTCTGACGTCGGTTTGCTACTTTTTTCCGTATCAACAGATACGAAGAAAAATCCTAACGGACACGTTAGGTACCCGATAAAATATGACTGGGACTCGACAGAATGGTAAGACCTTAAGCGGCACCTCGTCAAAGTTTACACCGAGTATCTCGAGATCATGTCCAGGGACGTGATCTTGAAGTAGGTTTTTGCGGATTGCCACTAGAGCGGTTAACTAGTACCCGATCCGTCGGATGAACTAGCCCCAACTACCATCATCCCTGTACAATATATAATTGCATATCAAAGGATATGTGATAAATTCAACAGAGTTATTGAATGATTAAAGCTAGAGATTTGCCTTGATTCTTCGATTCAAGTAAAATCTCGGGGGCTACTGACATAGGCATCCCCAATGGGCCTGCCGAAGATGATACCCGGGGTTTACTGAAGGCCCATAACCCGAAGATCAAGAAGATTCGGAAGCCCAAGATACTATTAAGGAAAGTTAGAGTTGTAATAGGAAGCATTATTTGTAATCTTGCGGGATGGGTTAGAAACCCTCCCGGACTCTGTAAACTTGTGTATCACGAATCCCTCGGCTCCGCCTCCTATATAAGGGGGAGTCGAGGGACAAAGAAAGGATCGAATCATTGTCTAACAAACCCTAGTTTTCATATCGTCGAGTACTTTTCGGCTGAGACCTTCGAGATCTACTTGCCCTCTACATCCAATGAAACCCTAGTCTACAACTCGTAGGCATTGACAAGTTAATACCTTGTCAACTATCTTCAGGGTGAAAACCTAAGATCTTTGATTGGGCGACAACGGTGTTTGAGCACTGTTCCCTTCTTGGAGGTGTCGTTTTTTGGAGAGTCTGTAATTCAGGTGTTGTCTTGGCGGTGGATGTATTGCTGTTGTTAGGTCCGAGATACTGTAGCGGGACTTTTGTTTCTTAGTTTTCTTTTCCCTTTTTTGGCTGTGTGCATCCGTAGTGCCATTAGGGTGGTGCATTTTTGCAGAGGCTGGGTGTAATTTGTATCTTATTGGTATTAATATATTCCCTTTATCGAAAAAAAAGTAATATAGATTGCAACTGAAATTTTGTGACATCACATAGTCACCCTTGTAGATCGTATAATTGTTTGGGTGGAACCGTGTAACCCTCCTGGGCCACCGGGTACGTGTTTATATTAGCGAGAATAACCCATCGCTGGGTAATACAGGATTGTATACGTGTGGTGTACTACACCATCTCATATACATATAGGATTACATGTCTAATACCCCCTTAATCTAGACCTGGGAGAGGTGTAGATTACACTTAAACTCATATAATTTTTTAGTACATAAAGTTTTGGTGAAACCATCAGCAATCTGAGCCTGATAGCAAGCTGCTTGCTTGCGAGCAACTCGTTCACGAACAAAAGCAAAATCAATCTCAATATGCTTAATTCGAGCATGAAAACTGGATTAGTTGACAGGTAGGTAGCACCAAGATTATCACACCATAGACATGACCTTTCCTTAAGTGATACTCCAAGTTCGCGAACAAGAGCTTCGACCCAGATGAGGTCAGCTGTTGCATTAGCAAGCGCTTTGTATTCAGCCTCCGTACTAGAACGAGAGATAGTGGGTTGTTTTCTGGCACTCCAAGAAACCAGATTGGGACCAAAGAATATAGCAAAACCTCCAGTAGAGCGACGGTCATCTAAGTCACCTGCCCAGTTGGCATCAGAGTAGGCACTAAGGAGAGTAGATGAAGACCATTGAAAAGTTAAATCCACTCGCCAAGTGCCGCAAATGTACCTCAAAATCCTCTTAACAATAGTCCAGTGTGCAGTTGTTGGAGCATGAAGATATTAATTGACACAATTTATTAACTGAGAAGGAAAGTTCAGGCCAGGTCAGTGTCAAGTACTGAAGAGCACCAACTATACTCATGTAACGAGAAATATCCTCAGAGCCAAGAGGTGTGCCATCCGTCAAGGCCAATGTGTCAGTAGTTGATAATGGTGTAGGACATGGCGTGCAAGAACTCATACCAACACGTGTCAAAAAATCAGTAGCATATTTTTCCTGAGTTAACAATAAACTTGTGTCCTGCTTGTGAACCTCCAGACCTAAAAAATAATGAAGATCTCCAAGATCCTTAAGAGCAAACTCAGAACTCAAATGATGAAGAAGAGCTGCGATCGCCGCATCCGAGGAACTTGTCACAATAATGTCATCAACATAAATAAGAAGGTATACTGTGAGTTCTAACTTATCATATAGGAACAGAGAGGTGTCAGCCTTGGAGGGACGAAAACCAAGAGTTTGAAGCTTAGAACTGAGACGAGAGTACCAAGCTCGAGGTGCATGTTTGAGACCATAGAGAGTTTTATCAAGCTTGCAAATATATTTGGGAGTAACGGAAGAATCAAAACCAGGTGGTTGCTTCATATAAACCTCCTCTTCCAGAACACCATGTAAAAACGCGTTCTTGACATCTAGCTGCCACAAACTCCAACATCTAGAAACTGATATGGAGAGAACAAGTCGAATAGTAGCAGCCTTAACAACAGGACTAAAAGTATCTTCATAATCTAGACCATACCTCTGCTTAAAACCTTTCGCAACAAGACGTGCTTTGTATCTGTCCACGGTACCATCAACATGTTTCTTGATGTGGTGGACCCATTTGCAATAAATGACATTGTGGTGTTTGCTAGGCGACACCAAGTGCCACGTGTTATTGGCAATAAGAGCATCATTATTTATACTCCCTCCATTTCAATAAATAAAACGTCCTCGTGTTTTTTCTTTGATAAAAAATTACTCTAGATGTATAAAGATTGTTGGTATAAAATAGCATCATTGGAAAGTTCTTTTCAATACGAATCCAACGATAGTAATTACGTACAATACAATCAAGATTTTGATGCTCAATTTTTTTAGTCAAAGTTCGTCTTTAAATGCGCGTGCATCGTATTCATCGAAACAGAGGTAGTATATTAATAGGGCAATCTGTGGACGTACCATTATAATCCGTTACCTTGGTGAGAATCTAAGTCTATGTCTATATCTAATAATAAAGAAGCTATTTTTCTTTTGGTTTTCTATATCACTGTACGCCATCACTTTATGCTCTTGTCCGTCCGTCTAGCACCCTCGCTAAAGTCGTCTGGCGCAACCAATCGTGTTCCATGACCGACAGCAGGCACGTCCATGCCCCAAGCAAGCCAACGTTGGCAATTTATCGATACATCTCCACTTCCCTCGCCGCTCTCTTCTCCCTACGCACATGGTTTGGCAAGAGGATTTGTATCTCGTGATATTTTTTTTGAACAGGGTATCTCGTGATATAGGCCGGCATATGTGGTTCACAACTCCACCCGAGAGTGTTTGTATGCACTACCATACTATCTGAATAAAAATGGGTGTACCGTTAAAAAAAAGAATAAAAATGGGCGTGAGTTACATATAAAAAAAAAACTGGTGCCGACGGTGCGGCAGTGGCTGTGCTAACCCGGTCGCCGCCGCGCCAAATGCTCGAAAGACTTCTTAGCTTCGGATGACATGTCCAAGACTTCCCACCCACATCTCTAATGTCTTCTACAACTCGCTTCACATATGTAAGATAGGTAAAAAGTTCATCCGCGATGACTTTTCTTATTTAAGAAATTCCAGGAGCTCTAGTACAAACTGGATAGTACCAATTGCAAGTGCATTGCAGGCTAGCATATCAAATAAACAAATTTATGAATGCAAGTTTATTTCAATGAATTTTTATGTTTGTCGGTGATTATTATGGGCGGTGATATTTTGATAGCAAATAGAAAAACTTGCACATGCAATTACAATTGCCAAATGTTCCATTTGTACTAGAAATTTTAAACTATATATGCTTGTATAATTGTGCACTAGAAACCACTATTAAACTATATGTTAGATTGTACGCTTCATTTAGAGATCTATATCATGATGTTAAGGATATTAAAGTGAACATAAACACATAAATACACACATGCTTATACTTATATACTATATAACTTATTCATTGTCAAAAGGCAGTTCAATAAAAAATATTTACATCATACATTTAATTTTAACACAGGGTAAATGCTTCAGTAATACATCGCATATGTATAACAAAGAAACATATAATCATTGTTTAGAAACATTTTAATCTTGTTAACAATGCCAACTAAGTAATAAAAAAATATACTCTTTAAAATTGTAGTATGATAAAAAAAAGTTACAAATGAGTATAAAAGTTTAGTATAAGCTATATTTAATTTAACTCATCTCATCTAGATTATTTAGTTACGTAAAGTTATGAAACATAGATTTTTTCATACAAAAGCGGACTCGAAAATGTTATAACGGAGTAAAATGTTTAAAATGTAACAACATCCAAAAGTTGCTCAAAATTTCTTGTCATGCATGCCCAATTATGTTGCATAAATAACCACGAGTGTGTCATGTCGCTGCACCAAAGTTTCTCCATTTTTCAACGGAATTCATCCACATTTTGATCCCATACTGGTTGGGGTAGGGCTCTATGTGGCGGCGACCGATGTTGAGGAGGGGGTGGCGCTCAACAAATATATTGGTGAGTGGAGGAGGCGTCGCCGAGGATGTGGGGGCTCTCTTAAACTTGAATCGCGATGGCACGATCGTTTGCAAAGGAGATGTAGGTGACTTCATTTTCTGAGGATGTGCAGAACTCAAACTGGAACGGCATGGTTGCTTGTGAAAGAGATGGCGGCAGCGTTGTTGTCAACAATGTGCAAACTTTCTCAAACTCCGATCGGGACAACACGATTACTTCTGAAGGAGATGCCAGCTCTGTGACTTACCCAGCTATGTATGATGAATGTCCAAATGTTGTAACAGATCTTTATACTATATTTACTATCTAAATATTTTACATTCTTCTTCTTGATCTAATCATGTCAACATCATTACCAAATTTATAGCAAAGGGTGTACTTATCCATAGATCACGCATATGAATCTGGATTTTTTTTGTATTATTTGATATACATACACACACATTTATATCTATCTATCTATACAATATATTAAAGATGGATGAAATCAAGACCTCTTAGCGCTCCACAGCATGGACACTGTAGTGTCATACTTTTAATCAATCTGTACTATACGTTAATTATTAAAGATGAAGGAAATCAGGACCTCTTAGCCCTCCACACCATGGACGCTGTAGAGTCGTATTTTTAATCAATCAGTAAATTCCCCCCTCCCCCTCCCCCCCCAGAAATCTAATGACGCATATCTTTAGCTCTAAGAGCAGTTACCATACATTAATTATGCACCAATAATTCTACAACAATGCGCAATTTTTCGACGGTAGTTTTCCAACGGCATTCGCCACATTTGGAGGGGAATTTTTCGATGCAAACTTTTGGCCTCAATAGTAATTTTCCGCACTTAATTTCCCAGCATCAATGTTCCACCTCATGGGTACTATAGAGCCCTATGTTTTAGCCAATCAACGGCCGTCACGCCTGCAGTTTCTATGGTCAATAATTTTATTTTTTGCAAGAAAATCGTAACTGCGTTTTTGCCAGAAATTAACCAATGCAAATCTTTCCCATCAGTACTCGGCATGCATCGATGGTAGTTCTTGGACGCAACCCTTCAACCCGAACAGTAATTTTCTGCCTGTAATTATTCAATGTTAATTTTCCAACTACGTCTGATCCTCTAACGGTAATTTCTCAGCAGCTGCCGCGTACCCCGCGATAAACAGTAATTACCCATTTGTATTTTCTTTGCGAGAATTTTTTCAGATGCAAATATTAAACCCGACAGTAATATAGTAACGCTACAATGGTTCGTATTTTTTGACATTATATTTCAGCAGTGCTAGACACGCTTCGACTATAATTCTTCGAGGCAAATCGTATTTTATCTTCGGTAATTATTCATATGGGTAATTTTCCAAGGTCAAGTAATTTCCTAGCGATAATTTCTCTATACCATCCGTGTACTCACGATGAACGGTAATTCCCCATTTGTATTTTTTTTCCTAAAATTTTGTAACCCAACTTTTTTAGCTTCAATGAGAGCGGTGTGCTACAACGTCAGAACCACTTTCTAGCACCTTTTTTACAATTAAGATCACCTCTACTGTTAAAACTTTTACAATACAATGTGAACATCAACATGCATGGATCAATCTTGAGGAGCGCCGTGCCTCACCTGGATAAAATAATGATCTCTCAGCGTTCCACTACATCATGCACTCTAGCTAGAGCTCCAATTTTAACTAATTAGCTGTGGTCACGTTTGCACTTTCTACATCACATTGCCATGAACAGTAATTTTATCTATTCTTTTTCCGAAAAGTTGTAACTTCAGTTTTTTTGCCAGAAATTTTGCGGCGCAAATCTTTAGCTCCATCAATAATTACTCAGCCGTAATTATTCAGTAGTATTCTACAATGGTGTATAATTTTCTCAGGCCTTATTTTTGGCCTCTCAGCTCGCACATTCGCTACAGTACACAATGATGAAAAGTAATTTCATCTCCTTCTTTGCTGGAAAGCTATAACTTTGTTTTTTTTCTTCCAGAAACTGTTCAGTGCAAATCTTTACCTCCAACAGTAATTACAATTGTAACTCTACAACGGTGTGTATTTTTTCGACGGTATTTTTTTCACGCTTTGACTCTGATTCTTCGACGCGAACCTTCGGTCACAATGGTAATTTTCCGCCGATAATTATTCAACAATAATTTACAACAGCATGTAATCCTCCAGCGATAATTTCTCTATACCATCCGCGCACTTGGGATGAACGGTAATTCCTCGTTTTGATTTCCCCCCTGAAATTTTTCGATGCAAATATTTAGCTCATATGGTGCGTCAGTGCCGCCGCGTCGGTACCGCTATCTAATCCCTCTTTTACTATTAAGATCACCACCCGCGGTCAACGCTTTTCAAAACTATTACCAATACATTGCGAACATCAATATAGCTCCACGGGTGTGTCGCCGCGCCTCACCTTCCTAGTACATACATATTATTAGAACCCTAAATTAGCGACGGTTTACCTATCATGATAGCGGGCACATGGAGACCATACGTAGGGATCTTGTTGCGGATGTTCCTCGCGTTGGCTACACCTAGTTTAATAAAATTATAAAAAAATCAAGGCATGGCATTGTCATGGGACAACTCAAATAATATTGAGTGACTCATAAAGACTAGCAAGATCTTTTGACATGCAGAGAGTCCAAAGAAGCAAACAAAGCTTCCTTATGCTCCTTATATGTTAGAAATCCCGTTGAAGAATGTTGCATTGGTTTGATCATCGACTATTAAAAACAATAGTCAAATAAGTAATTAAACAATGTGTATCTCATGTAAAATGCAAGATCTCGTTTTGTAATGGGGTCCTGCGAGTAAAAGGATGAAAAAGGAGGCTTCCTGTTATGATCATTATACATGTGGCACCTAAAGATTCAAGCGGCGCGAACATGGGATTTCCGTCTCCCGCCTGGTCCGCCCGCTCGGACTAAACGGGGTCACCGGGAGATAGGAAGCGGGATAGGCGCTGCCCATGGAGCCCATCGTTTGGTCAATTTACTCTAACTAAGCCCATGGTATCAGCATGTGTGACGGGAATGGCCAGCAGCATGCATGCAGCTGCGAGAATCCCTCTGCACATCTATTTGCACGCCTCGCGCTACAATCTGGGATAGGTGGGACCAAACTGCTAATCCAGCTGTCACTAATCGGGATCTAAAAACCGGGATTAGTTGGTTTTACTACTGGGATGGGAGGCTGGATTGACGGATTGTCCTACCCCACTTGCATTGTTAGTGGCACCGTTATAGAATATGGTGCCGATTTAATCATCGGTCAACTTAATAAAGTGATGGACCAATAGGATGGTGTGGTTGAGGCCGAGCGGCACAGAGTTCATGCATCAACGATCGAGGGCAGATGATACGGTCGGGGTCTCCAAGGAGGTGCATGTCTTCGCGGTCGTTTGGGTATACCCCCGTCATGGCAGAGAGTTGGACGCCATCCGCTGCGGTCGTTGTCGATGGTAGCATAGAGGTTTAGGCATCTTCAATGGCCCGATGCAAACAGACCAAACGTGTTTATTGCATGTAAAGTGGTTCCATGTAAAGTGATCGGCCCGTCGTGTCGATGCATTCTTGGTTCAAATTTGGGCTAGCAATGGGTCGGCATGAACACAAGCAATGTCCGCGCGTGTCGCTCTCAACTTACCTAGGGGTCCATCAGCAAGGGACATCAAATGCAGTACCCACGAAATCGGAACCCTAGAGCGTCGCCGCCGCCCGGCCTGCCCCTCGCAATTGTTGATACCGTTTGTTCGGGTTGTAGCTCCCGAGAGGCTGCATTTCGCACCAACGTCCTAGAGTGCATTTGGTGGCATCATTCCAGGACACGAATTGCCGCTCTTCTGCGTTGGTGGGCATTTAGGCCACGAGAAGAATGAGGAGTTGTTATCCCATCTTACTTTTATATGTTTAATTGTGAACTATGTTCTTTATTTTCTGCACTCATTGCATACAATAAAGCTAGTTAAAGTAGCGAAAATACTGAACGGAACCTGGGACTAGGCGAGGATGAAAACTAGTCAATCAGGAAACGCCACGTAGCTGACAAGGTATGTATTTCCAGTACGTATATGATGTGTATTCATCGGCCACCGACGTGTAAACAATTAATGCGAGCGCAGCTGCGCTAACCCGTCGTCCCAGGCGCTCAAAATCAATCCACCCACGCCTCCTTCCCCTGCTCGCACCGCCCTCCCTACCCCGACCTCCACCTGCGGCGGCTGGCGGCCGGCGCCGCCCTCCCTACCCTGCATCCACCCCCGGCTGACGGCGCGCCATTCCTACCAGCGCCCAGACCGCGGGTACCCCTGGCCGGCGTTCCTCCCGGTGCCCAGCCGCGCATCGGCCTCATCGACGAGAGCCACCGGAGGAAGGCGTCGCACGTCCTCGAGCTCACCGGCACGCACGACCTCAACCTCGAGCTCGGGTGGCGGAGGCCTTCGGCGGGGCGCCGCAGCCGTCAAGGTGAGCGGCAACTCCTCGACCACCGAGGAAGCAGATCGATTTGGGATTCAGTTTCTCTCTCGATCTGTATCTACCTTGATCCACAAAATGCGATTTCGCTGCAGTTTGTTGGATTTGGGGATTTTTTGTTAGGTCAGGCTGCAGATCTTAAATTGATCCGGGTTGTGGTTCGTTCTTGTTGTGTTCTTAAATTCTTTCCGTTTGATCTCGTGGACTTAAATTCATCTATTTTTCTGGATAGTTCTAAAATATCAGTGCAGTGCAATGAACGATTGTGAAGCCACTATGGATTGTAACTGAAAAGTATGAAGTATTTGATGGGAAACAATGCATTTATTTTCCTGGATAGTTCTGAAATATCAATGTAGTGCAATGAACGATTGTGAAGCCACTATAAATCGTAATTGAAAATTATGAATTATTTGATGGGAAACAATGCAGAGTTGTGGATTGTGGCTTACTGTTTTGCGTGTAACGTTCTCATACTTGGATTTGTGGCTTACTGCTTGCATCTAATTAGCTAGCAGCAGCTTAGCAGTGTTTTACGAATTCTGAAAATCAATGGATCCCATTTTGAAAAAGCAGCGCATATTCATTAATCTGTAGATTAGCAACATTTTTTTTGTTCTTTCATTTCCAATTGGTCTTAGTTTGACTATTAGGTCTGTTAGGAGTTTCCTTAACTTCTATCGAATGTTCAAATGCTTCCGACTCAAAAAATGATGTCATTTCATAATCTTTGTTTACATGTGTAATGTGCTAATTATGCTGCCGTTTTGCAAGTAATCCCTTTCGCTAATCAGTCTGATAGTTGGATCTTCCATTTTCTCCTTCGCAAAGCTGAGAATCAATTTAGCAACTCGCATATAGAATGAAAGGACGTTGTACTACTCTGACAAATTTTGTTCCCTAGTACTAACTACTCTGACATTTTCCTTAACTCTTGCCGTATTTCATCTCGTATTCAACTTGTATAGGAAAGTTAAAGCAAATGTATTAATTAGATGCTATATTAAGTGTCAATCTAATAGCAGACATTGATGCTCCTGATTTAGACCTCGCGCGTAGCCGGGTTCCAAACGTCCGGGTCGGTTAAAGTAGCCCTTTTACTAGAGTGATTCTCGATAGTACTCTTCATCAACACTGATACTACGCGATACGAGCACACGCTCGAGTGCCGACAGTCACGTGACGCGCCGTGCTGGTCGGTTGCATTCTCGCGCGCAATCGATCGCTGCCTGTCCAACTGATCCATACAGGCAGTAAGCTCTGTCAGCGAGATCGATACAGTTCAGTTTACAACGCTTTGTCCATCTCTCTCGCTCGCGCGCTCTCTCTCTGTGCACAGCAGTCAAAGGTATCTAAGCTTCACTTTAACTTGACCATGGTCGGCACTGCACATTGTCTTTTCACGCTGGTCACGGTAGAACGTCAAATCACCCTCCGAAAAGTATGGTGTGGCCCTCACAATCACCATCATGATCAACTCGAACGCGCAGGCTCAGCTTGATTATCAAGAGCGGCTCCACGGAAATCGGAACGGCTGCCCAGGTTCGCGACAGCGGAAGCTCGCCATCAACAACCTCTGCCTTGTCCTCTTCCCTACGAGAGAAAAGCACGACCCTCTCTTCATTGTAGAACTCGTGGTGCGCCGAGATTTCGCCGTCGACATAGCAGGCGCCAGCGCCACTTGCAGATACGAGATCGAGGGTTACTTGCCAAATGTCCCGAACGGTTTTTCTGAAACCGAGGCAGAAAAAAAAAAGGCTCCTCCACGCAGATTGAACTACTAACGCGGACTTTTGGCTCTCGGGTGCTACACACCCTCATACACCCCCAAAATTGTAGTAATTTAAGGAAGTCAAAAAAAAATTGAACCTTCTGAAAACCAAGGATAATCAAGTTTGTACTCATAAAAAAATTGGAAAAGAAATGATTTCCATGATCTTCAAGGAAAATTTTTTTTATGACGAATATAAAGTGAATAGTATCTAGTCGTGGGGTGTTTCAAGTTTTTTTTTTAACCCACGATACAATGAAAGTAATTCCCTAGAAAAATATTTATACAAGTACAATACCTGATCATCTTTGATTTCAGAAAAAAGTTCAATTTTTAATTTTTTTGAATTATTTTTATTTTTCTAAATATGGGAGTGTGTAGCACCCGAGAGCTCATATGCATTTCCCATTGAACCAGTAATAACTACTAATCGATATTGACAATTGCAATTTGCCAATGCATCGCCACCTAGCGGATCAAACGACTAGATCGATCAATCAGCTAGCTTCCTATCATCCTACGTATCCAAAGCCAGAATCAATCAAGCACATTTCTAGTCTAGCTGGCTTGGAAAATTTGATCTTACCCTACCTCTATTGTTCTGCCTATCTGTGCAACCGCTCATAATGCAACTGAAGCTAGAGGGTGGAACTTACTTATACCGCTAATTCCAGCTTCCGTATCTATTACCTTCCAAGTTGTTTAAAGTTATGTTCCAAACAAAATCTAGATAATATTAACGACCATAATATAATCCATCTTCGATTGCAAATTGTTTGTTTATTTTATTTTCGTCCAAGAACACACATCTATGAGTTATGTGCCATAATAAAATACACAATTAGTGAACCGAAACTAGACCAAATCGATATGTACAAGGAAAAAAGGAGAGAGGCAGATCTGAGGCAGCCGTAGAACCCATTTGGGGTTTCTCCCCCCTCATCGACAACGTCGCCGGTCCACTCCATCTCTGGTGACCTTACGGCCTTGGAGGTGTGGCGGACCACGGCCCCTCGCCGATGGGGTACGGGGAGGGTTCGTTCTTTGTTTATGTCCTTTTTAGTGTCTTCTTCGGAATGGTGAGGCGGTGGCTAAAATGTTCTCCCTGCGATATCCTCGCCCTGTGGTGCATCTAGCATCAGCGTAGGGTGCTTGTAATCATGTGTTCCACTTATCTCCTGGGATTCGGTCGGTTTCCGTATTCATTTGTGTGGTTTCAGGTCAGCCTCCTATGATCTACGAATGTCGTCACTGGCGATGATTGTTTCTCTAGTGCGTTGGTCCTTTCGGGTCTTAGCACGACGAATTTTTTTATATCTATTACAACAAGCTCTAGTATGACAAGATTTTTCCATCTCCGATGATGTAGGGGCGAACATGGCGGCACTCCTTCGGTTCGCGCTAGTGTTTCTAATCTTCGCTAGGTGGTTCAAAGACCAATTTGTATCTTATATTACTTCTGAGACTCATAGTATTGTTGTTGGTGATTAATAATAGTTCAGTGGAATTTCATAAAAAATACACAATTTTTTTTTTGAAATGGGAACATAGCCCCGACCTCTGCATCAATTGATGCGCACAGCCTCATTTATTGCCTTCAGAGATTCAAATCTTACATCTCAAGAATCACAAAACGTGTATATAAAACAGCTAGAAAAATAAATAAAAAAGCAGTGCGTATTTATCATTGAAGACGGCTAGGAAGCCACCACCCAACCAGGTTGTAGATATCCCGTGCGACCGTCTCCAAATGGGTGCATCCAGAATCCATAGGCGCTCGTTGCGCTTCCGGTAGCAGAAAGGACCACTCGTGGATCCAATGGGTAGTCATACGAATAACCTGTAAAAAAATGAGGAGTTCCATGCTTGTTAAAAATAACATCATTTCGGCAATTCCATAAAGCCCAAACTAAAGCACACGTTCCCACTCAGATCTGTGCTTTCGTTTTCTTATCTACTCAATTCAACCAATATATTCGTGACATTTGTTGGAGGAGTAATAGCAAAAAGTAAGCTGAACTACTCTCCAAATAAAACGAGCAAAAGGACAATGAAAGAACAAGTGATTTATAGATTCCTTACAACCTTTCCATTGACGCTTTGTCAAATTATCTTTTTGTTAAAATAACTTTCTTATATACGAACCATATAAAGATCTTAATCTTCAATGGTACCTTCAATTTCCAATTTTTTTTTGCAAGAACACCGTATGGTGATTTAACAAATCAACATACATAGATCTAACGGTAAAACTCCCTGACTGAGTTAACTTCCATATGAATCTATCTTCCTCATTTGTTAAATTTATAGTCATTAGACGCTGAACTGGAAATATCCACGCATCCCATTTTGCACCCGTTAAAACCCTTATGAATTATATATTTATAGTCCTCACAAATCACAACTCTCCCGACCCCTCCCCAACCCCTCCCCAACCCCTCCTCTCCCGACCCCTCCCCAACCCTAACCGCCGCCGGTAGCGCCGCCGGGGCAAAGACCCACAGGGTGTGGCGGCGGCGGGGGCCTTTCCTCGCCGGCGTGGGGGATGGCGGACGGGCTCTCCCTTCCTCGACGCTCGCGGTGGCGGCCGGCGCGGATGGTGATGGGGCGGCGGCGGCTCTTGCGCTGCGGTCCCGCCTCCCCTCCCGTAGGCTTCCATCTGCAGCACACCGGCAGGGGCTGGTGGTGGGCGGCGGCCAGGCCCTCGGTCTGTGCCATGCCCTCCCCCCCCTCCCCCCCCCCGCCTCTAGTCGGTCGTGGAGGCGATCTCGGGCTTCTTCCGCATCACGAGGGCGCCCGGGGCAGCAGCCTTGGGTTCGACGGAGGAGGTGGCTCTCTTCTGCGCCGGAGAGGGTCAGCCTGCGGTTGGTGGTGGTGGATCTTTTGATCTATCACCGTGATCCGGCGGCGAGATGGAGGAGTATGGAAGCCGACGATGGTGTCGCCGGTGGAGGGCTGGATTGGCCAGCCCGGGATGGTCGCCGACGTGGGGGTCCGACCTGTATAAAGGCGGTGGTCCTTGGGCCTCTCTTGCGTGAAGAGGAGGACCTACCGGAGGCCTGGACTCGTGATCTGGCCGGAGGGTTGAGTTCCGAAAGGCTCCGCCGGCGAATGTAACAGTGCTTGCCTGGAGTTTGCTGGATCGAAGTTATTCGGTCGTGCGTACCCATGCTTTTATTCCGACCGATTGGTTCTGGAGGGAGCGGCGCGAAGCTCTTTTTCTGTGTTGACATCAAGTGACTATGGATCCATGATGAAAGTCAGAAGAAGAGAATTTCATGAAGGCCGAAGGGGAGGACTAGCTAAGGGAGGTTCAAGTCTTCGCGCTGTTGAGAGACTGGCTTGGTGTTCGGGCTTCACGACGGCGGTATGAAAGTGGGGGCGACAACACAAGTGAAGCGCAGAGTCCTACCTTTCAGGGTGAAAATCCAGGGTCTGGCCTTAACTGGTTGTGCCTGGCAATGGTCTTGGTGGAGGCATTGTTTTGAGAGCGGGGACTATCTTCAGGGTGAAAACCTAAGATCTTTTATCGGGCGACGATGGTGTTTGAGCACTGTTCCCTTCTTGGAGGCGTCGTTTTTCGGAGAGCCTGTAATTCAGGTGTTGTCTTGGCGGTGGATGTACTGCTGTTGTTAGGCCAGAGATATTGTAGCGGGACTTTTGTTTCTTAGTTTTCTTTTCCTTTTTTTGGATGTGTGCATCCGTAGTGCCATTAGGGTGGTGCGTTGTTGCAGAGACTGGGTGTAATTGGTATCTTCTTGATATTAATATATTCCCTTTATCGGAAAAAAACAAATCACAACTCTGGCGTGGACGTTGATTTTTGTAACTCTTTGCTGATGAAGGATCCATCTGGGTGTTTTTGGACCGAGGCTACTCAATTTTCTGTCTTTGGTTTTGTCGCTTGTTTCAAATCCCGGATGAAGTGGTTTTTGAAGCTGTGTGTACTGAGTGGGCTCTAGAAGATCGCTTAATGGGCCCTTCCGAAATTAGTCAGCCCAGGCCCATGTTGGTCCCGAATAGCTAGCTGGCCTTTTCTTAGCCCACGGGCCGGTCGAAATAGTTACAGTAATCTTATCCCATAAGACCCGGCGCTTGATTTTTGGCCAGATAGGCCGTTGGTCTGTCGGCAGGGCAGTGTCGATAACCTGCGCTCTTGCACAAGGGACACGTTTCTTTGTCTTGGTGTTGCACGAGTTGCGAGAAACCACACGTCATGTCGGCACTCCGCACGTTCGTTCTCCGCTCCGGTGACGGACAAAATCGGCCTCGGGCAAGTGATGGCTCCGGCCGTCGCAAACTAATGAGGATCAGTTCCCGAAACCACTAGGCTTACGACTGCCTTTTCCTGAAGCGATAATGTGTGCGTGCTTGTCCCTTGATCTTGTAGCAGCAGCGAGCTATACCATGCGTGTGTACGTGGAGCGAGGACACCCGGCACCCGGAGACATAAAAGAAATAGTCTGACGCAAGTACTAAGTTAACCTCGGAACTGCAAGCTGCAGCTGTGCTAACTGTGGACGCACGTACGCTCAGGTGCACCTATCTCAGAACAGATGAATTGGCCTTGTCGGCGTACTACGGAGCATGGCATTGGCGCGTACACCCTGCGTGTCCGGAAGTGTCGATCAGTATCGTCACGAGTTAACGGGAAGAGGAAAGCGAGCTACGAGTAGCTTTTTAAAAGCAAGTACAATAGAGTCCAGTCAGCTAACTATAAGACATTAAATAATATATTTTAGATGAGTTGGAGGAGAGAGAAGAGAAGAGAGAAAGGAGGTGAAATTTCTTATGCGATATGAATTTCTTCAGACGTGCTTCCTAGGCACCTTGTGAGAGTGAAATGTGGGCATATATTAGTAAAGTACTACATTCTTATAGCCAACTATTGTACATGTTAGCTATATGATGACTACAAATGATATGATATCTTGTTATAGCCAACAGTTGGCTATACTATTGGAATTGCTCGAGACACGATTGTGGACCTCGCTCGCAGCAAATTTGGCGCGGGCGGCGCACCCAATCATGGTGCATGCATGGTCGGATCTGTCGTTGGTGCCGGCCCGGCCGCCACCGCCCGAGTGAGCCCCATGCAACCACGCTAGATAGGATATGGCGATATGCAATGACCCGACCCGATCGATCTCATCCACAGCTACCGCACCTACGCCCATGACTGGGACACACACTGCCCGATGACATATCCGATCCCAGCGCCTCGTTGCTTCTCAAGGGTGAGCAGTTGTTAGACCATCTACAACGGGGCGGCTTTCGGACGCTTAAAAATGGTCGTGAGCGTTTGTTTGCGTAGTTCCGCGGATATATTTTCATCGCGCATCCGTTTACATCGGGGTGTGCTCTTTTTTGTTTTGCAAAATATTTAAAAAAGCATAGAAACTACTACATAGAAACTATGCGAGTAGAAACATAGACTACTTGATGCCTGAAGGTCCGGCCCCGTCGTTGTGTCCTTTCCTCGTCTACTTCTCCGCCGCCTACCGTGCGCTGCCGCGTCCTCTAGCAGGCACCACCGCAGCGTCTCATTCGCGGCGTCCTGGGCCTTCTTGAGCGTCTCAAAGGAGTCAACTAACTCCCTCTGCTCCCCCGCCTTCTCCTCCGAGGTAGGCGCATCAGGGTCATCAGAAGACCATGAGATGTCAGAGTCTTCGTCCTATGCGGCCGCGGCGGACGCCACCCTACGGCGTTCCATCTCGGTGTTGAACGTCGTGTGGGCCGCCCACTCCTCCTCTGCTTCCTTCTCCTCGTCAACCAGGAACTTGGCGTCCCTAACCGGGTCGAGGAGATCATCGGTGTTGTTGTCATCGTCGAACTCCTCGTCGGAGCTCGAGGCCGGGGGAGGTGGAGTTGGACGTGGAGGTGGAGGGGCGGCAGCCTGTGGAGGTGGAGGGGCGGCAGCCTGGCCGCGGCCGGCGCTGCTCATGTTGGCAAATGTGGAGGTTGAGCGGCAGCGGCGCTACGCTGAAGGTTGTGCGGCGGCTAGGGTTTAGGGTGGGAGGAGATGAGATGTGCTCGCCCCTGTTTATATAGGTCGAAGGTAGGCGACGGTCGCGACACGCATGACATCACCATTACTTCATGCGCAGAGGGTAGGCGATGGCCGCACGCCACGCGAGGCATCGCCATTACGCGATCGCAGACTACCGAAGCGACGCCTCGGCGCCAGTACTTGTGCCGCTGAGAAGACGCATCGAGCCTGGGTCACTGCTAGGCGGGCCGGACGAAACGTCCACCATATGCGAGCAGACACTTTCCGCCGCAGCGTCCGCCGCGATGCATCCGAGGCGCATATTTGGGCCAGTTTGCGTCGCTGCGGACGGCCCGATCACTATGCGTCGCTGCGGACGGCCCGATCACTATGAGTCGCCCCGCTGGAGCGTGTACCAGACACATTTTCAGCCCGGCCGGACACAAACGGTCGTTCAACGTTCGTTTGTGTCGCCCCGTTGGAGATGTCTTTAGCATAGAACTACCACATTCGTAGCTAAATCTTTATTTTGGTACCACTTTGTGTTTCAAACGCAAAAAGGCACTAGATTTTGACGAGGTTTTCTCAAATAGCACTAATCTTGAATAGTTAGTTTGGATTAATTATGTTTAAATTGGCCGATTGATTAGAGTTGTACTCTCTGTTTTTTATTAGATTGCGCCCTTGCTTACTAATTGGTGTATTAGTTTTTATCCCCCTGAACCTCTTCTCCTTTTGTTTTGCTTCGCCCTGAAGTACAAACTGGTTTGGTTCTATGAAATGTTCAGGCCGCCATAGACCCGGTCAAAAAATTTATTTGAATAAAAGTGTATTAAAAACGCCAATAACTGTAATACCAAATACACATAGTATACACAAATATCTTATGGTGATTTAAATACTATAACTTTACATTGTGGATATTGATAACTTTTTTCAAAATATTTAATTAAGCTTTACAAAGTTCAATTTTAATTAAGGCAAACAAATTATGAAAGCGAGAGTGCCGACACGGTCACGTGCCGTCCGATCGCAACGCGCGCGCGCATGCACAGGGTCGCCGCGCCCGCTGTCTGAACGTCTCCATCAGCCACGGTATATGACGGCAGCCGGTTCGTCATTGGCGCCACGCTCCAAATGACGGGCCTGCCCCTCCTCCCGCGCTTGCCTCGACGTCAGGTCAACGCTGCCGATGCGCGCTCCGGCGCCGGCCCGGCGGAGCTCACCTCGTCCGACACGCGACCGCGATGTATCGGTGTACAGTGCCAGCCACCAAGCTAGTCCGCCTAATTTGATGTGTACACGTACTAAGACTTCCAGAAACTTCGCAGGGTAATCTAAACGGGATTTGCTAATTCTCAGCTAGCTGAGAACTAATTTCGTGCTCAGTCAAGTATTGCACCAGTTGATTTGCATCTTGATTCGTGCTACTCGCGAGTTGCAAAATAAGTTGCAACTGAAATTTGATGACATCATCTAACTGAGAATGAAATTAGTTCTCAGTCAACTGAGAAATAGTCATACCCAATCTAAACTACCTTACGCAGGTGACACAAAAATCTTTATGAGGATCATGTCAAGTGTGTAGTATAACTCTACTTTATTTTTACTCCATATTTGTAGCGGCAATCCATACATTCGGGAGAGGATTTTGAGTCGACATGCATGTGGGTCAACACCGTCAAACCGCCCCCAGGCGTAAAGCTCATCTTTGTCGCTTCCACGTTCAGTACATTGGCTGCGTGAAGGCGACGGCATTCAGGGCATGGCCAATGCATAGCCCCAGAGGTGTTGCCTCGCAGCTTTATCTTGGTTCGGGTGGTCCAAACTAGGTTCGGATAAGGAGACAGTCTCTTCATCAGGAGGCAGCCTCTTCAGCTATAAAGTGAAAATTGAGTGGAAATGTGAGAGAGAAAGAGAAAACTCAAATCAGCTTTTGAGAGAAAGACATATTAATGGGACCACAACATGGCATGTATATGTTAAAAAATTTATCCAAACCTAGTTGAACAGCTGCCTCCATTGCTCATGCCCTCACGATTTGCCCCTTTCGTGACTGATATCTGGCGTGAGCCCGGAATCTTATCGCCAGCTTAATCTCACGACTTGTTGTTTGAAAACTCATCGTCAACTACCTACCTAGCTCTAGCTGGATCATCATTACATGAATCTACTAGCAAGATCCTCAATAAACACACTCAGTTGTCACGATTTGTCTCGAGTCGACCGTTTGGTCATCGTCAACTAGAGGTGTAAACGGACAGATCGGATTGGATTTTGTTCATATCATATTCTTCAAATATATTTTTCTCGGATTCGAAGCAAAATATTGATCGGTTTCACATTCGAATGCAGACATACCGGACCGCGAATTCGAATTCGAATCCGAAATAAATTTTGAATAATCCATATCTGCAAAATATTTGATTTACAATATCCTACACCTTATCCGGAGCACCACTTTGAAATCGGATATCCTTATCCACCGGATTTTTTAAAATTAGATATGGATACCTTAAAATGGATTCGGTGACGGTTTCGGTGCGAAAATTATCCTATTTGTGTATACCCCTTGTCAACTAGCTGAGACCACTTCACAGTTCACACTGGCGTTCCCTAACTATATCCAGTGACAAATTCAGCTTGTTGGGAGGTTAAACATCCACGGCGACCGCCCCAAATAGGCACAACAAAAACATATATGGTTATTTTTCTATTTTCTCGTAATTTCTTATCACAGATTAACCATATTTGCAAACAACCATTCAACCAAATTCAAATATATTCAACTAGATAAATAACACTATCCAACCAAATCAAACATAGTAATAAAATAAAATAATTTAAGTAAATTAAAACCCAAGAACTTCAAAAAAGTCAACACTAATACGGCGTTTCCTCCTGTTGTCTACAAATGCTTCACAGGGTAATCCTTAAGTTGTTGAAGAACTTTTCGTCGCGAATTTTGTGAGGCATAGCAAGAAATGCTCCAAAATCGACCGACACACTGGCACCTCTGAACTAAGACTGTCCATCGAGTAACTTCCGTGTAAAATCTTGGGTCGTTTGAACCTGATTTTGACCCCATCAAATTGAGGCTTTGGGTGGATATCCCAAACCTTGTTGTAAGAGTATCTTACGCTCCCCGCGTGGTTCGGTTTGCACCTGTGCGACGCGCATGACGTTGAGGCGGGGTCGTCCATGGCGGCAACACGGGTCGTTCCTTCGCTCCCGACGACGTGGCCGCTTCATTTGATCCCACCGTTCGAGCTAGACTCGGGCGGCGACGAGGACGAAGATGATGCTTCGCGCGAGGTGCGCCACCTCGCCATGGACCGCTAGAACTCCCTCACCACGGTCATCACCGACGTGTGGGAGAAGGCCAAGCGGGCTCGCGACATCGCCGATGAGGAGGAGCAGAACGTGTGCAAGGCCAAGTGCGCGTCCATTTGCTCGGAGATGGTGAGGCGTGGGTTCATCATCATCGACTATTCCGATGATGAGTCCAACCTCTCCGACAAGGACAGTGAGGATGATGAGGAGGAGGAGGAGTTAATCGTCGTCGTTGGTCGCAGCCCCAAGTCCTGATGATAGTAGTCTAAATCCCTGCCTAGCTTAACCTAGGTTTAGGAATCTTTAGTTTCCTACTTTGCAAAATCTTGTACAACTAGGATGAACTTAGATGAACTGCTTAATCTTGTTTGAATTTCTGGCGCCAAAATCGACTACATCGTGTTTGCGGTTCGAGATTAGGGTATCTATTCGGTTCGCTTCGTGTTTTTCTTACAAATTTTGCTGATCCCCTATCCGCGTGTTTTGCGGGACGCATGGATGGGGTATCTGGTAGTGATACTCTAAATAATTTTTTTTGGTTGTTATACCTTGTTTGGTGTGCCTGTGGATTGCCATTTGCATGATGTGTTCTTGATTAACTCAGTGCGGTATCCTATTCATGAAAAGGTGTCGTTTATGTCACTTGTTGTTATTCAAGTTTCGATGCCATCTTTACTTTGATATCCATGCCGCTTGCAGTTATGTACGTTCTTCAATATGTATGTCTTGCGAGTATGAAAGTACTCATCGAAATTACAAATCCCAACATTTTGCAGGTGAGCCTAGCGTAGGCAAGTTTGTCATTGGTACTGATTTCTTTGGTGATGCCTACTTGCCCGTATCACCCGGTTGGCCTTACAATCTCTGATTGTGGCTTCTAAGATGGCAACCTTACCATCTTGATGTTGTTTATCATTTTTGCTGCTATATGTTCAAGACGGCCTTGGGGGTTATTTGTGTGAACTTTTATTTTTATGTTCTCGTGTAAGAGACCTTACATTTTTATTTATATAATTTTTTTCTTTAGAGTTTGTGTTATGATATCCAATTTGTTTAGGCATCCAAATATCCAATGCACTAGGCCTATCTGTGAATGATAGGAAGTGCATGGTATGTGCTTATGGATTTGGGCTTCACTTGTATGTGTTGGAATGGTTATTTTGCGATGACTTGCACCCCCACCAACATTTGAAGGTCATGCACTCTTGAACATAAGGGTTTTGGAGTTTCTTTGGGCGATGCAACCTGTGGATTGGTCTGAGCTCATATGCATATCACCATCTGTCACCAACAATTGCTCATTGAGTCGTTTTAGTAGTTGAATTAAATTCTAGGCCCTCGCGCGCGAGTTCATTTGTGACGGGGCGTCTAAATAACCCTTTTAGGGGCATGCAGGGCAGCGGGGGCTCTAGTGGAGATGCTCAAAACATGTGATTATATGAATCTTCTAGGAACATCCTACAAAAACTCGTTAAGCTCTCTCATAAGCGGCGATACTTATGAAGATGACGCGATAAGCACTCGTAATTAGTCTTAATCATTACATCAAAAAAAAATAGTCTTAATCATGCTCTAAGCGGCATTACTTACTCCCTCTGTCAATAATTACCCTGCATTCTAGGTTTGGTCAAAGTTAAACATCATAAAGTTTGATTAATCATATAGATAAAAATGTCAACATCTATCAAACCAAATATATGTAGTACAAATAATATATTTAATAATAATTAAATAACATTTATTTGTAGTGTAGATTTTGATATTTCTTATATACCCTTAGTTGAAGTTTCGAAAGTTAGACTCTGACTAGACCTAGAATGCAAGGTAATTCCACATGAGAAGATAAGGCGATAATCACTTGTAATTATCCCTGGAGAACTAGTCATAGAAGTAATTACTACCGACGATCTAACCAAGCCAACGCCCACGCAAGACTCCCACGCACGCACACCAGGCGATCAGATCTTAGAGTTGCCGTCTCCAACCACCTCCGTTTGCCTCCCTCCTTCCCTCCCTTTTCCCCTCCCTCCGGGTCGCCTCGTGAGGGGTGACTCCGGAGGCCCCTTCCTCACCCTAGCGATAGCCACCCTTGATCTATTCCCCATGGCCACTGTTGCCATCTTCGTCGGCGGTGGCGGCCACATCCAACTTGTCAAAGACGTGGGTGAGGGCGAACAAGCTCCGACGGTCTCCTACGCGCAAGAGGGCCGTCAACAGGGCGGCGCATGTTGAACGCGGGTGATGGCGTAGGTGTTTCACGGTGGCACGTTGACCGTTGAGGTTTGGAGCGGCAGATCCAACTGGGTGCCGATGGGTGGCGTGGGGGCTAATAGCTCGGTTTGAATAAAGGTGACGGTCCTAGGGTTCCAACTCGCGCCAAGATGACAATCTGGCGGATGCATGTCCCTATGACCTAGCTGGAGTGTCGTGTTCCACAAGACTCCACTGGCGAACTCCACTGGGCGATTCATGTCTGGGATTGCTGGATCATGTGAGATTCGGTCGTGCGTACCCATATTTTTCTCTAACCGTTTGGTTTCAAAGGGAGCGTTGCGAAGTATTGCTGATTGTCTGATTGTTATCATAGGGGGCACACTTTCTCGTTCCATGGTGAAATCAGCTATCAGAGAATGTCATGGAAGCCAATATGTGAGGACTAGCAATGGTGATTCGAGTCTTTGTGGCAATGAGGAATAGGCTTGCTGATTCATGACTTCGAGCAGCGGTATTGCAAAAGGGCGCGATATCAAAGTAAAATCAAACACTTAGCTTTCATGATGAAAATCCAAGATCTGACCTTAATTGGTTGTGTCTGACTGTGGTCTTGTTGAAGGAATTGTTTTGTGAGAAGAAGTTTCTCCAGGGTGAAAACCTATGATCTATGATCGAGTGAAAACCTAAGATCTATGATCGGGGGACTACGGTGTATGTGCACTGTTTTATTTTTAAAGACGTCGCTTTTGGAGAAGCTAGATTTCTGGTGCTATGTTGATGGTGTTAGTACGGATAATAAAAAGAATAGATCACTCGGGCGTTACTTTTCTTTAAATTTTTTTATATGTTTAGGTTGTGCGCACAATGCGTTGTTGCAGAGGTCTTCACGATATTAAAATAAATTAGTTCCGGGCGTTGTTGCAGAGGTCTTCACGATATTAAAATAAATTAGTTCCGAAGAACTGACCCTAGAGTAGTGTCATGCTCTGACCACCCACATCGTCACTTTGATTATCAAGTTCAACCTCCTGGCATAAAAAAGGTTTTGCTATGTCTCGGTTGAGCTAAAAAAATTGAATAACAAACGTAGTTAAGAAAATGCAACTTTCTGCACTTTTCCCATTACTTATAAAATCTCAGAGACATAGAAAAACCTAGATTTTTAAGATAATGCATAACTTAACCGTTATATTCTTTGCGACCCAAAACTAGAACTAGCTGTTCTAGCAAACACGTTACATTGTTCCTAGCCTAATCTCCATCAAGCTAAGCCCCCAAAAGGGTACTAGTAGTAGACTATTGAACTAGAACTAGCAGTATTATTCTAGTTCTAGCAAAACATACGTGCGTGCATGCATGTTCAGTGAACACCCCAGCCAGTGATCATCCAGCTCGGAAAAACATTACATGCAAGCAATTATACAAGTGCGCGGCAGCACGTACGCTGCCGTGCCATGCCGCTTCGCCGTGCCGGGTTAAACTTAATTAGGCACCCGGCCGGCCAGCGTTCTGGTCGCCTCAGAAGGTGGGCACGACGCCGTAGTTGCCGAAGTCGAGCACGTATGGCCGCGGCGTGGGCGCGGTCACCGCGTCGGCATCGGCGTCGGCGTCGTCGGTGCGCTTGGCGAAGCGGCCCTTGACGCGCGGCCGCGACTCGGCGTAGGCCTTCCGGGACGCGTACCGGATGGTCTTCTCGAACCGCCTGTTCTTGCGCTTCTCGCGGTACCGCATCAGACGCGCCTCCCGCCCCTCCCCGGTCACCGGCGTAGCGGCCACCATACCGCCGGCCACGACGGCGCCGTCGGTCGGCCGCTCCGGCACCGCCCCCACATCTACAGACGAAACACTGTGGCTAGGGGTGGGGGCGTACGGCATGTATGCCGCCTTGGACTGCGTGAAGTCGAGCTCGATGATTCCGCCGCCGCGGCCACACATCGCATCTGGCACCAGCCCGACCTCCGACGACGAGCCCTGCTCGATGGAACGCAAAGAAAGATTAGCAAGATGCACGATCAAATGATGAGGTTCCTGGAGGAGTAGGGCGTGCATAGCAAGGGCTTACACTTCCAGCGAGCGAGGGCGCCGTGTAGGAACTGTAGGAGGACGGCTTGGAGATGACGCCACCAAAGTCGAACTCCACCGCGCCACCACCGTTGGGGACGACGCTGTCGGCGTGCGGGAAGCGCGGGAGGTCGGAGCCGAAGAACGGGTCCACCATCACGTCCGCGAACAGGAAGTCTAGCTTGGCTCCGTCCTTGCCGCCGCCGGCGTCGAAAGCCTGATCCAGCGCGTCGTCGTTGAGGTTCAGCACGGCGCCCTGCTTCTCTTGGTCTTGGCCGCCGAACGACACCGCGAAGGCGGCGTCCTGATGATCGGAGCACGGCGTCCCGATGGGCAGCACGGGGACGCGCTCGTGGCGGCGCGAGAGCGGGTTGGCGGTGTGGATGTCGGCGTCGCAGGCGGCGCAGAGCGCGGCGGCGTCGGCCTTGCAGGTGACCGCGGCCGGCGCGAGCTCGCACACCTCGCAGACCCACACCCTCACGTGGCCCGCCCGCGCGTGGCCCGCGTCGCACCCCGCGCAGAGGTACGCGCCATCACCGCCCCCAGCGCACGTCCGGCAGTGCACCGCCGCCGGCGACGCCGCGCACGACCCGCACCTCCTCCCGCCCACGCCCCAGTACCTCCCCAGCCCCTGCAACTCCATCGCCAGTTCACCACCACTCTACCGAGATCCCTTCGAAGCAAGCAGCGAGCGAGCGAGCTACACCAGGATCGCTTCCACGGCGAGGCAAAAGTTAGGAGAAGCCGAGCGTGTCCGCCGCTTTATAGCACTACCGGCGAAGCAAATCTCGCGGCGTCGCGCTGGAGATATTGGGCAGGTGGGACAGGGCGGCGACGGTGACGTGGCGGGAAGGGACGTACGTGGCCTGCTCTGGGCCAAGAGAAAATGGGGAAAATGTCGATCTCGTTGATTTGGGCGGAGGTGGTGGGGCCCGCGTGTCGATTCGGGCCCATGTGAAGGGTGGGCCCCGCGCACGAGAGTGGCGGCAAGGACGCGACAACCGCCCCGATGCTGATGATTTTTATGTCACGGGTTTGGACTTGGACCGAGGTTTGATGGGTAATCAAAGTGGTGATGGTCGATCAGAGCATGATGGCACTACTCTGACACTTGTTTAGGACTAACTAAAAGTGCTTATCGTCTCATCTGTATAAGCACCGCCGCTTATGATTGCCTACGGCGTGCACATAGCCTTGGTATCTACTACTCCCTCCGTCTCAGTTCGCAAGGCAAATTCCCAAAAAATATTTGCCCAAAATCTCTCACCTCCTAGGCATATTTTGCATTTAATGTGGGAGTAAATTAATTCACTTTTGCATGCAAACACTCCTCTTTTCATCTCCCACCACGCACTAGTACTCCATACATGTGAAACCACTGCGCACTAGTACTCCATGCATGTGAAAGGGTTTCAGTTTTTGCATGTTGTGTGTGAAAATTTAGAGCCAATGAGAATTCACCTTGGGCCAAGATATTTAAAAACTTTGCCTTGCGAACTGGGACGGAGGGAGTATGAAAATTCTTTGTTGGTATCTATCTTCACCTGTCTCTAGGAAAGTATAAAATTGCGTCATAGAAGAATAAAGAGTATAAAACCTTAAATATTTGTTGGTTTCTTTAAGATTTTATTTTCTAATAGTTTAACTCAGCTCGTGTCTCATTACGATGTACTATTTGTTACTATAAATATATATGGTATTGATTCTTAAAAAATGAAGAGATCTCCTTATTGATGTTAATGGTGGTGTTACAAAATTAAATTTATGGTCCTTAAGATCTTGCTTCGCTATGTAGATTTTTTTATTTTTATTCTCATAATTGTCGTGAGGATGATTGTCATTGCAATATTTTCTCTCTGTATTTCAAAAAGGACAAGATTGTAATATTTTCTGGAAAGGGGTGATGTGGGCAGCTACAACAACAAAAATAGGTTATAAGTGGAAAGTGGGCGATGGCAAAAAAAATCAGGTTCAGCAAGGACCATTGGTTTGGAAATTGTAGAGTTCTTATTCAGTTCTGGGACCTTTCATTGCCCGTCACTAAAATGCAACTATAGGTGAGCTCTGGGATGGTGTATAGCTTAGAGTTACTTTTAGAATCCGATTTTGCGTTGGAGGGCCGTACCTCTATTCACGATACTATAGCTGAGCTCTGGGATGGTGTATAGCTTAGAGTTACTTTTAGAACTGAAGGTGTTTTGACCAATCCCTCCTTTTAATGTGGTTTGATCTAGTACATATCGCTGAATCTCTTATTTTGTCCGGTGAACAAGATACTCCTATTTGGAGATTTGACTCGAAAGGACTTTATATTGTTAAATCCTTTTATGATGTTGTTAATTTCAGGGGGTTGTGCCTGTATATCTGCCTTCTATGTGCAAAATACATGTTCCACCTAGAATACATTTTTTTTCTTGTGGTCGCCTTCAAAAAATAAGTTACTGACTAGAGCAATTTTGAACGATAGACAAGTGTTAAACTGACCATTGTGTTGATTGTGGAAAAAAGCGCCGCTGCTTATGGAAGAGCTGAACTACAAGCTACATACTCTTGCAAGTTGCAGAAGCTATAATCATTGAGCCAGCTAGGTAGTTCACGATGATTTTTCAAACAAACAACAAGAGTCGTGATGAGATGAAGTGGGCGATAAGATTCGGGCCTCGCATAGGTTGGATGTCACGAAAGTGGCGGGGCAAATCGTTAATGCCGTCACCTTCACACAGCCACAGCGTCCTGGAGGTGGAAGCGACAAAGATGAGCTTTACGTGGGGGCGGTTTGATCGAGTACGGTGTCCCAGTAGATGGCCAACTAGCGGTACCGCGCGCTGGCTACCGATTAATTGCCTTTCGCCTTCGTCATTAACCTGTGAGAGCGCTGCCCGTCGACGGCCATCTTTCGGGATTAATTAGCAGAGATTCGATGGAGAGTTAAGGGCATCTCCAACCGGGCGATTAAAACGGACGCGCTGGGTCGTTTGGGTGGCCGAGCGGACGCGCGGACGGAGCCCCGCGTTCGCGCGTCCGTTTGGGTCGCGTCCTGCGCCCAACGCGGCAGGTTTGGGTCGCGCCCCCGTACAGTACTTTTTCTTGATAATTCACTATAAAAACACAAAATAAATTGTAGAAAAGATATAAAATAGTTCAAATGCTCAAAATTTATTACACATTACATTGTCCACGTAATCAAGGATAAAGTATTATTCAAAAAAGATGAAAAAAACAATACAAATGATCTAGGCTTCCGGATTTCCTTCATCATTGTTGTTTGCAGCATTGTTGCCTACATGCTGCCAGACGTGCTCGATCAAATCTGCCTGCAGCTGGTTGTGTACAGCTAGATCTCGAATTTCATGGTGTGCATGAAGAATTTCCTGGAATGATGCCGGGCCACCTTGAGGAGTAACCAACTCTCCCTGGCGAAACAAGGCCGGCGTGTACAATGCCTTGGGTTGGAAGTAATCCGTGAAGAGCTAGTCGTGGCCGCGTTCTCTTTTGCGGTCCAAGGCGGCGGCGCGCCCCGGCAAGAACCCCCGGTGCACGGGGATCTGCGAGACAATGTGATCGTGGATGATCAGCGCAACATCCGTGAAAAATTCGTCGTCCGAGTCCTCGTCGGACGACGTGTCGATGAAGTTCTTGAAGAAGTAGTCGTCGTCGGCCGTCCACCATGATCTGACGGATGAAAAGGGACAAATTTTAGTATGCCCATTTCATCGAACACGTCGCACACGGAGGCCATCCAATGCGTCCGTAGGGACTCCGCGAGCCATGGCCGTCTCGGCCGACTTGCGGTCACGCAAACACGGTGCACGAGAGCTCACCTCCGGCGGCAGCGGCGCGGTTCGCGAACGGCGGGAGGTCTCGCGACGGTGGGAGGACAGCGGCGACGGTGACGGCGTCCTCCGACTCTGCTACGACGCGACGAAAGCAGCGCGGGGCCGCGACCTATGCTTCCGCCCCGCTTGCCGGCGTCGACGCCTCTCCCAAATCGCCTGTCCTTGGCTGGCGGCGGAGCGGCGGGAGATGTGTGCGAGGGGTTTGTGTTTTGGGAGACAGACAGACGGGCCAGGGGCGGACAAAGGGAGGACGCGAGCGACCAGCATCCGGCGTCCGCGGCCACGCAAACTCGTCCCAGATTTGGGCCGGGTTTGGGTCGTCCCGGACGCCGCGGCCATCCGTTTTAGGGATGGGTCCGCGCGCTGGGCAGCGTTTTTGTCCGGTTGAACCCATCCGAATGCGCAGGCGCGGTTTGGGTCGCCCCTTGGAGTCGGGAATGCCCTTCATGAGGACGTTCGCCGCGTCCACGGTATTGCCAACCTGCCTGCGAATGGTTGTTGGATTATTTTTTGCGAAGTTTCGGGACACATCAACTTGGTGGTGGTGGCGCGCACTGTACGCCGGGCGGGGCAGCGTTGACGCGCAGGTTGGCGGCGTGGTGAGACGTGGACGCGTCGCGCGTGACCTGGCGTCGAGGCAAGGGCGGCAGGAGGGGCAGGCCCGTCATTTGGGCCGTGGCGAGAATGACGAACCGGCTGCCGTCATATACCGTGGCTGATGGAGACGGCCCCACAGGCAGCGGGCGCGCGCGGTGACCCAATGCATGCGCGCGCGCGTTCCGATCGGCCGCCGTTGCGATCGGCCGGCACGTGGCCGTGTCGGCACTCGCTTAGTTTGAAGAAACGCAAGCAAACTACAACTTTAACCAATATGCTTAATCAAACTGATTTGAAGGCCATCTCCCACAGCTACTATCATAGCAGGGCATCTCCCACTCAACCCTGTAAACAGAGGAAGGCCGTTCCAAATGACGAGGCCTAATGGTGCTTCGTAAGCGGATCGCACTCGGCCGATAAGTATGTTTCACCGTATTCTCAGCCTACAATGTGGGTTGCCCGCTGATGGAATGGGTGCCAATGAAGTTGCACAAATCATTTTTTCATTACTTCTTCGGCTCTCGCCACCCGCCTTATCGTCGGAGCTTCATTGGCCCTTGTCGCCGCAGCCCCCCTTCGACGCCATGACTTCATTGGCCTAGCACATCCTCTCGGCGGCTACCCCTGTTGAGCCGGGAGACGTTCATGGCCTCCCGTTCCGTCACCACTTCTGTTTCCGCACACGCTTCAATTTCGGCAGCCGGAGCATGTTGCCGCACCGCGTCCTCCCGCAGCCGCTCGGTTGTCAACTGCACGACAACGAAGATAGCCTGCTTGCAGACGGCCTCTTCTACCTCCAGCGTGGATTGGAGGGCAGCCTGCTGGCGAGCGGCCTCTTCTGCCGCCCGGCTAGCCTCCAGATCTGCTCGGGCTCGCCATTCATCGACCATGAACTGGTGGTGGTGTTGCTCCCTGACCATCGTTTGACGATACATACGCTGTCCTTGATGGCCACGTTGGAGGCTTTTGAAGCATGCTGGCGCATGCTCTGGAAGGACTCGATGACGGGTGGTATGTTCCACGCTCGTTGGTGCATGAAGGGTGATCTCCATCACATCCTCCCTGCCGACATCATCGTCCCAGTTCTCCATATCTTCTTCGCCGCTTGCCGTCGGGCTGGGAGGGTACCGATGAACATCGGCCTGTCTAATCTGGTCCCAAGTGGTGGATGATAGTGAGGCATAGTCGCGCTAGCCGTTGGGTGTAAGCCACCCGAAACGAACATGGCCCTTAGATCTATAGGTCACAATGAATGGACCATTTCAGTATGTTAAATGGGTGCATTGTTGGTTATGGCCTTTGTTGGATTTACACGGGGGTAGGTAGGCTAGCTCATCTTGACATCATTCCGAGTAACTTCTTCATACCATGCCATTTGGGTGTCTCCAAACATCCCTTCGAGCCAAGTGGACCAAAATTTCGACTTATGTTATTCTGGTCTTCATTCTCCACGAGCCTAAGGTGACTGATCCATCATGGATTTTCTTAAGGACTAAGGTAGCCACGGATCTAACTAATTCATCTAGCTTATTCAGCTTCAATGGTTGCGGCTTACTTCGGTCGAAATAAGGACAAAAATGAGTGCTAACACCATGGCCTCGCTAATGTGGTTCCAAGTGGAGGGATGACGACAAGGCATAGTCATGACTCTGTGGCCATACCACCCGCTAGCCGTTGGGCGTAAGCCACCTCCAAATGAACTTATATGGCCCTCTGGGAATACTCATAGTGGGGAGTAATATAGGTAGTAACATTAACAACATACAATGTCAAGTAAGCAATTTGATAACATGTCATATCATTAATTGAGAAAAAAAAGATAGTGGTACATCACACATTCCAATAAAAAATGAATCTACAAAGTAATAAATATAGCATTTTATGTTACCATATCTATGATACTACGCACTGTAGAGGTAGTAACATATGACAGTTGCATGTTCTAATGCTACTCTCTACTATGACTAGCCTTGCAGATCCGTAGGTCACAACAATGAACTTACCATTTCAGTATCTAAAACTGAGGCACCGTTGGATATGCTTGATTGGGTCGACATGGGCATAGTTAGGCTAGCTCATCCTACTTCCGAAGCAACGAGGCGCTAGCTGGGATGTGGATGGGATATGTGATTGGGCAGTGTGAGCCTTACCCGACACATGGGCGTTGGTACGCTAGCTGTGGATGAGATCGATCGGGTCGGCCCAGTGCATATGGCCATATCGATCCTAGCGTTGCTGCATGGGGCTCACTCGGCGGTGGCAGCCGAGCCGGCCCCAACGACAGATCCGACCATGCATGCCACGATCGACACTTCCGGACACGCAGGGCGTGCGCGCCAATGCCTTGCCATGCTCCTCCGCCCTTTTCCCTTCCTGCCCCGTAGTACATCGACAAGGCCAATTCATCGGTTCTCTGAGATTTACATAAAGCGGTATTGTGTGTGCGCGCGGACAGAAAACAAATACTCTTTCAGTGCGATGTATCCGCCATATTTGCACTGCACCGCACGCATGACCCATTCTTCCGGCCTCGCGCATCCATGTTTAGGATTTTTTTTTTGCGAGTTTATCCATGTTTAGGATCAGGAGCGCAGGTTTAGGCTGAGAATGGTGCGGGGGCTTTTTGGTGCGGGTTTTGCTGTGGCCTCAATTGGTTTGGCCTGAAATGGTTGCAACAAGTGGGCTGGAGCGGTGCGGGTTGAGCGGCAAACTGGGCTGGAGCGGTGTGGTTTGGTGTTAGAAAAAAACCAGTATAAACGGGCTGAAACCATGGGTTCAACCCGCACCAGCCGTTCGGGAGCAAGGCCTCGACACATCGAACCTGGATCAAAAAAAGGGGAAATTTGCTGCGGGTCACTGTTATTTTTTAGTCTTTGCCAAAACACACCATCGAAACGCGTGTTTGCCTAGAACCATTATAATTTTGCGGTACGTTTGCCAAAACACACTGGTTGCCCAAAATGGAAATATTTATATTATAATGAAACGGAAATATTTATTTTATATTATAATGAAATTATTAAATTGTGGCAATCAAACCGGTTTTCATCTAAAAAGGAATCAAACCGGTTTTGCTTCTAATATAGAGAAACAAAAACTAATCAGACTGGTTTTCTTCCATACAATTAGCGATGAAGTGAACAAGCCCTGAATCGATCAACAACGAGGCCTCGCGGGATTCGGGCGCCGCCATGCACTACGGGAACCAGTCAAGGTGCCGACGGCCGGCGGTTGTCGGCACAACTTGCTTTGCCTTCGGCACAGGCTTGTGCCGACGGCAGCCGTCGGCACCTTGCTGTCGGCACAATAACGCCTCGGCACAGTCAAAGTTGCCGTCGGCACAGGCTGGCCGTCGGCACAGCATCTTGTGCCGATGGCAAAGCTGTCGGCATAGAAATAACGCCGTTTGGTAATTCTGGCTCGAATTTTTTCAAAAAAAAAATTTGAAATTTTTTTTTAAAAAAAAAATTGAAATTTTTTCAAATTTTTTTTTTCATATTTTTTTGTCCAATTTTTTTTAATCTCTCACATACACCATTTTAACTCTAACTACACTTAATATGGTCACATTCCACTCATGGTCAAACTTCCCAGTCAGTCACCCATCCTCACACTACTCCACCCCTAGCACGCTTAACTTCTTGGTTCCATTTAGACTAGATTCCATGAAAGAAATGACACCTTGTTGACAATAATACCATATCAATACTATTAACCCTTATTACTTGATGTTGCACATCATTATTTTTTGAATTCCAAACAATTACCTACATAAACTACAAGAATAAGTATATTAATCTTGAATTCAAATGGACAATAAAATGATTTTTTTTATTTAATATGGAATAATTAATATCTTTAAATCTGTAAATCAAAATTTGACAAATAATATGTCTAAATCGATTAGAAAAATGAGAGGAATCCAAATATGACATCTATATCATATATTGAATCTAAAAATATTTTTTCCAAAAAATCTTGAGCATTAGATCATGTACTAGTATTTCAAATCTGGCCGGCCTCCTACCGATTCGGCAGGAATTTGTCTTTTTCATGAGGGGTGGACAAAAAGGTTTCAGATACACCGGTTGAGAAATTTTGCATCTTAGTTGGTCTAGTATTTTTTAAAAATGTGTTGGTACCAATGTCAATCTTTAATTTGGTGGTTGCTTCACAAAACACCCCGTTTTCGGCACCACAAAAATGGAAAATGGTTTTTTCGTGCGATAAAATGGAAAACTTCCTCCTGCAATATCGTAAGACATCCCAAGATGCACATGTGTGCACAATATGGGCACATTATCACAAACTATGCCGCGATTCTATCCATAACATGGTCGTTTGACCTAAATGTCATGAAACCTCGAACATGATAGCTCATTTTTGTGAAGGATTTTTTGTGATGTTCGCAATTTTCCAACTTTAATATTTTTACTTGCAACTATGACACATAATATGACACCACGCGAAGGTTTCACATTGTTTGGATCGTTTTCGATTTTTTTATCCCCGTTTCAAACTATATTCAAAACGGCGGGCAAGAAGATCCTTTGCCCGGGCCTGAGGCTCGCCAAACATGCACTGGATCTCTGATGAAATAGCATGTTGTGAATCTAAAAATGATTTTTACAAAAAATCTTGAGCAATATATCATGTACCTGTAGTTCAAATCTGGTCGGCCTCCTACCGATTCGGCAGAATTTGTCTTTTTCATGAGGGGTGGACGTAAAGGTTTCAGATACACCGGTTGAGAAATTTTGCATCTTAGTTGGTCTAGTATTTTTTAAAAATGTGTTGGTACCAATGTCAATCTTTAATTTGGTGGTTGCTTCACAAAACACCCCGTTTTCGGCACCTCAAAAATGGAAAATGGTTTTTTCGTGCGATAAAATAGAAAACTTCCTCCTGCAATATCGTAAGACATCCCAAGATGCACATGTGTGCACAATATGGGCACATTATCACGAACTATGCCGCGATTCTATCCATAACATGGTCGTTTGACCTAAATGTCATGAAACCTCGAATATGATAGCTCATTTTGTGAAGGATTTTTTGTGATGTTCGCAATTTTCCAACTTTAATATTTTTCCTTGCAACTATGACACATAATGTGACACCACGCGAAGGTTTCACATTGTTTGGATCGTTTTCGATTTTTTTATGCTCATTTCAAACTATATTCAAAACGGCGGGCAAGAAGATCCTTTGCCCGGGCCTGAGGCTCGCCAAATTTGCACTGGATCTCTGATGAAATAGCATGTTGTGAATCTAAAAATGATTTTTACAAAAAATCTTGAGCAATATATCATGTACCCGTAGTTCAAATCAAGTCGGCCTCCTCGCCGATTCGGCAGAATTTGTCTTTTTCATGAGGAGTGGACAGAAAGGTTTCAGATACACCGGTTGAGAAATTTTGCATCTTAGTTGGTCTAGTATTTTTTAAAAATGTGTTGGTACCAATGTCAATCTTTAATTTGGTGGTTGCTTCACAAAACACCCCGTTTTCGGCACCTCAAAAATGGAAAATGGTTTTTTCGTGCGATAAAATGGAAAACTTCCTCCTGTAATATCGTAAGACATCCCAAGATGCACATGTGTGCACAATATAGGCACATTATCACAAACTATGCCGCGATTCTATCCATAACATGGTCGTTTGACCTAAATGTCATGAAACCTTGAACATGATAGCTCATTTTGTGAAGGATTTTTTGTGATGTTCGCAATTTTCCAACTTTATATTTTTTCCTTGCAACTATGACACATAATATGACACCATGCGAAGGTTTCACATTGTTTGGATCGTTTTCGAATATTTTATGCCCGTTTCAAACTATATTCAAAACGGTGGGCATGAAGATCTTTTTTTTTCATTTTAAATATTTCAAGTTTGATATTTTTCCAAGATAGAACTTATTTTTCTGAAAATTTTGATATATTATTTGTATTTTTATGAATTATAATGATTTAGTTATGATTTTTTTAAGATTAATGTCGTAAAATGGAAAATAGCTATGCCGACGGCTTTGCCGTCGGCACAGGCCTGAAAATATATGCCGACGAAAGCCGTCGGCACAGGCCTGACGCTGTTAGCTCGCCATCACGGCGGAGAGGCTATGCCGACGACCGAAACTGTGCCGACGGTTGCCGTCGGCACAAACCTTCATGTGCCAACGGTTTACCTGTGCCGAAGGCTGACCTGCTGGCCTGGCCAGAACGAGTCCTGTGCCGACGGCCCCGATATTTTGCCGTCAGCACAGGATCTGGCCGTCGGCACCTTGACTGGTTCCCGTAGTGATGCTCTGTCGTTTTTCTTCTCACCACCGGCGAGCATACGTACGTCAGTCCGACGACACTTCTCTCCTTGCATCATCCCCGTCTCACGTCCGTACCATCGGTGACCGGCCGAAGAGACGCAAGGTGCCGCGCCGCCCAGGAGGGGTCTGGAGCCTTCACCGGTACTCTCGCGTAGGACAACGGTCTGCCGGCGGCCATGGGCGGCCACAGTGCCTGGGTGCCCAATGGGTAAATTTCTGCCTAGATTCCTTTCAAATTACGCCCGTATGGTGTATATTGATGCTAGTTAAGCACTAAATCATTTGCTATAGGTAGCCGTAGCGTGCTGATATTATTCAGTAGTAAGAAAAATGCTGGATATGATCCAAAGACATTACGCTGATGCATGCACCTTTAAAAACCGTTCAACGTACATACGGCTGCCAAAATTGTTACTACCAAAAAAACGATCTAAACCAGACGTGGATGGCAAACAAAGCTTAGCTCTGGTGGTTCGGTCCCTTGTGGTGGAACTAACACATCCAGGTTTAAGTCCTAGACTTGGCATGGGTGTTTGCATTTACCTGGATTTATTCCAGGATTTAACCGGCGCTATGCTTTCAGTGGTAGGTGACGTGCCCGTCAACAGCGAGGCGCTTGTGGTGACTTTGTCAACCTCAAGATATGCCGGCTCAGCTCCTCGAAGGTGCTCATAGGGGTAGGGTGTGCGTGCGTTCATAAGGGTGTTTGTACGTGCGTGTTTATGAGCGTCTGCGTTGTACTGTGTTCTCAAAAAAAGACCAGACGTGGATGGCTATATCCTATCAAACTTTCCGTTTTGGGTCACATGGTGTGTTTTGGCAAACGTATGGTGAAATTGTAACGATACTGAGCAAACACAAATTTGAGTGGTCTGTTTTGGCAAAGACCGAAAAATACCCCCCCCCCCCCCCCACCAAAAAAAAAACATCGAACCTGGATTACCTTCGTCCTTCGTACATTAGTGCATCGGTCAACAGAATATCAGCTAACCAGCACATCAGTAAATCTAGGCAGCCAGCAACCACAACCAGTAAGGGGCACTGTACCGCTGATTAACTTTGGTAGCCTTTGTCCATGTATTCCAAATGGTCTCAGGGTTTGGTTTCAACCCGCAAATGTTACTTCCATGGGTCGGGTTTAATTTGTTGGCGGGTTGGTTTGTCTTTGGTTTCGAGAGAATGATAAGTGGATTGGTGCGTTACGGGGACAGGGGAGAGAGCTAGCTTTTTCGGTTTGGTTTGGCTTGGGTTTCCCTGCAAAAACAAGAATATTTTTCCATGCGTCGCCCCAAAAGAAGGGACATCCGATAAAAAGAAGGAAATTATACAGGAAAGGAAACCTTCACAGTTTCTGTAAAATTCCTTCGATCCGAACAGGGTCTATGATTGTGCATCTCCCGTATAATAGATGGGTCGATCAGGAACGGCAACACGTCCCGGTCGATCTAGGGGTTTCAGCTGTCGCCACCAACCTGGGCGAAGGGCTTGACCGCGTGAGAGGGGAGCATGGCGTCGAACGTTGCCGCCGGCTGGCCACTTGCCACTCGGAAGAGCTTATCTGAGGGCCATCTTGTGGGATCTTCAGGTATTATTATACATCTGCACTGCACCGGCCTACTTTGATCTACCTAGCTTGCTTGTTGCTAGTCGATATATAATAATTTTCACCAGATCGATATAGATCTATCGAAGCAATGCTGCTATACTTCTCCTTTTGAGTACCCCCCCTCTCCTGAAACAGGCCTGCATCACTGAGCCCGCTAGAATTATGTATTACTGCAGTCGAGATATTGCCCGACGGCTTAGTATTATTTTTCATGGAGAAACGGCAAGGGGTACGGGAAAAGAAACCGTGAGTGCTGCCGTCAAGGGAATGGGATCGGCAGAAGAACTCCTGCTCTTGATAAAGAGGAAGACTACGACTAGCAACACGATGAATCGATGATGATGACGACAAGGACGGCGACGACAGTGGCATCTCGACTGGGAGTTCGAGGGCAGAAGCCTCGAATATGAAGTCAAAATCGACTACTCCGTGTACCTGAGCGACGAAAGATGCCAAAATAGCGATAGCGCTTCCGATATCATTTTGGATCCGGCATCAAAAATAGGCTAGCATCTGGGCGTGATAAAAAGTGCTGGCTTTCTTCGAGCTCAATAGAAGCGCTGGCAATCCCGTGCTGGCCCTCGTGAAACGCGTGAATCGGGTACGCCGGAGCCTCGCGACACGACGATTTTCGCGTGTGGGGCTGCCTTGTCAGCGAGAGGACGCGACGGTTCGCATCGGATACGACGCGGGAAGGTTGGTCGTCGGTGTTAATGGCCTCCCGTGCGGAAATCGAAGCGGCGACGAGGGCGGCGACTGGCCACGTGGCGTCAACCCACCTTCCCCACGCGCCTTCAATGTGCGTCCGCCGCCTCCTTTAAAACCCTACCGGCGCTCACTTCTCTTCTTCCCTCTCTTCCAACCCTAGCCACCATTGTCGCAGACGCTGCGCGAATAACCACCTCTCCCACGCACCCCACCGACACGATGGTGCACAACGACGAGGCCAGCGGCAGCGGCATGCTCCGCTCGCTGCAACTTACCTACGACGAGGCGGATATTGTACTGGCAGCGCATCCCCGTGCCAGTATAGTACAAGCTGCCACACGGGTGGCACGTCTCCAACGCCGGCTTCGTCGTGCCACCGCAGCCGCCGGCGGCAGGACTAGAGATGCGCGCCCTCATCAACAAGCAGCGGAACCGCATGACGCCAGCAGAGAGGAACCTGCCGGCGAATGCGCTCAACAGTCCGGCGTGGCCGCGGCGCTTCGAAGAGAAGCGCGCCATCGAGCTCGCGCGGGCGGCCGGCCGCACAAGCGGCCGCTTCAACAACGCCAGCCGTCGTGCCTGGTGGCACGGCCGCAACATCGATGCCACGCTGCAGCAGTATGGCTTCCGCCAGCGCGTCCCACTGTACTTCCCGCACACGGAGTGCATGGCGCCAGAGGCGCCACCTCTGCATAGCGCGCTGGCAAGGACTACGGTGTAATAACCCAGAACATAGGAACATCGAAGGGTAGATTTAGAAATGAGATGTGCATTTCATCACAAAACGAGGGAAATTTTCGCGTCTTATTACAACTAAACCTAAGAGGGATCGAGGTTCTCTCTCAATTGCAATTAGGGTTAGGCAATGTGAGTTATGAAATTTCGACATGATCTCTTTTGTATCCTATTGAATTTGGGAGTTGATTTCATTTGACAAGTTATATTGAGTTTATAGAGAGTGGATTCGGTGATCAGGGGGATACGTGAGCACCCGGTTATAACCGTTGGATTTGGTCCACCACCGTTGGATTCTGCTACTCACTAACGGCCACTCACTAACGGCCACTACCTCGCCGGCCTCCACCTCCACCTCGCCGGCCTCCATCTCGCGCATCTGAGGGTGCGCCAGTGTCTCCTCGGCCAAGCACGTTGCCGTGCACCTTCCCCGCGTCTCTCCGCGCTTCCACTCGACGCGCTGGACCGCGTCGATACGTGTACAGTGCTAACATCGTTAGACACGTGACGAGCAGAGAAGGAGTGCTCACGTACCCCCCTGATCACCAGGCTTCATCCGTGAGTTTATAACTCAAAGAAGAAAGGATAAACAATATAGAATTTGAATTATGAATTTATAATTCAAATACATTTTATAATTCAAATACATTTCATAAATTCAATTCACTTTGAATTTCAAATTGAAATATCAATACACAAATATTTGTAAGTAAATGATACATACACTAAATTGAGCTCATAAGGAAATTTGAGCTTTATTGATTTAGATACACACATACAATGTATTTACAATATTCTTGGTACAAGAATTGAATGAAAAATAAACAGAAATAAAAAGAAGATTACATCATTTGATCCTAAACTAAAACCCTAAACTGGTGACTTGGAAGAATTGTTCCTTAAAGTCATATTCACCTTCAAAACCTGCAAAAACAAAGAGAAATGCTATACAAGGGTTAAATGGTAAGTCAGTAACTAGCCAGGGGTGAACCAAGTGTCACTGACACTTGTGATTATCCAAAACCATGGAAAACACAAAGATAGGATCAGCAGCAGACCAAACCTGAGCCTGCCCAGGGCTCAAGTTTCACCAAAGCAACTCCACACAACTCATAGAGCAGCTGTGCACCAACAGTACATCACACACAGCTGAGTCACCAGACAAGCATGGCTGTGTGTGTCACAACCAGAGAAGAAGTACACACTAGTAGGAAAAGCCTTATAGGTGAGATCTTATTTTGTGGCGCACTGGACGAATATGCGCCATAGAAAGTTCTTCTGTGGCGCACCTGGCTCGGTGCGCCACAAAAATAGCTTATTTTTGTGGCGCAGCGAAAATAGGTGCGCCACAGAAACAAGAAGGGGCCCACACCCTGCCACCCCTAATCATAGATTCCACTATTTCTGTGGCGCACAGGCGGGGTGCACCACAGAAATAAATTGTTCAGTGGCGCACTCGGTATGGTGCGCCACGAAATCATCTTGTTCGAGTGGCGCACTAGTTATGGTGCGCCACAGAAATAGTGGAACTTATATTATGCCCCGTACCCTCCCCACGCCCGTTCACCTCCGCGCGCCCGTACACCTCTCCCCTCTCCTTTGATCCCTACCGCCGCGCGTCGCCATGGTGAGCGCTGGCGTCGCCATCGCCGTTGCCGCCGCCTTCCTCCGCGAGGGCCGCATGCCGCCACGCTCCTCCCATCCCCGCCACCTGCAGCACAAGCTACCGCTACGGCGAGGAGGTGTCGCCGCATCAAGGTGGAGGAGGGGCCGGCGTCGCGTCATGTTGGAGGAGCCGCCGCGTCCTCCTCCTCCTCCACCCCTCGCCGTCATCGTCAACCTCCTCCTCCACCCCTATCGTCGGTGAACTCTCTCCCCTCCCCTCCCTCCCTCTTAATTCCTCTCCCGCGCGAGCACAAGGTGCTCGACGAAATGCTCGTGTGCTATTGCTCGTCATTGTTGCCGTCATTGTTGATGTCATTGTCCCGGTGAACTACCGTTGCTAGCTTGCTCGTCATTGTTGCTGTCATTGTCCTGGTGAACTACTGTTGCTATTGCTTGTGTGTGCATGCTCTAAATGGTCAAATGATCATCATGTGCTAGTGATTTACTTACTGACTCATTGCTCATGCCTTTTACTTATGTCCTATGCTATTGCTATGTCTCTGTAGCTTCTCACCATGTATTGGTGACCTGCATTGATGCTTCCATAGCATCCTGGTATGATTGTTGTTTCCTAATTCAATTTTCTGAAAAGGTTTTCTTTATTGATGTCAGATAATTGGATGAACTCCTTATGCAGTAATGATTCCTTTGATGTGTTATTGAAGCTTGGATGGAAGCCAACTAGTGTTGGGTACCCTAGCTTTGTTTTGAACTCAACTGAGTAATGATAAATTTCTAATTCTTGTTGGCTTGGATGAATTTGTGGTTGATGTAACCTCAACAGTGGTTCACTGGTGTGATTGCTTGTGTTGTGCTGTGATGTGCCCTCATTAGCTCTTGCTACTGCCACTGGTTGCATCTCATAGTTGGATAATTGGTGAAAATGGAGATATTCACAGTAGGGAATCATGTAAATGAATGCCACTATGGTATCCTTTGAAGAAAATGGGAAGTTTCTGATGGTTTAAAAGACTAGGTGATGCTAGGTTATTAAGTTGGCTGTCAAGGTTGATTTTATGTGGTTAACTTGGATAGACTATGTGTTCTTGCTTACTTATGCATATCCATCTCTACTGGATTGACTAGCTCTCAGGCTTGGCCTCTCTCTTGCCAGCACCACCAAGTGATGAGTAATCCCTTATGGTACCCCATCTTTGTTTTGAACTCAACTGAGTAATGATAAATTTCTATTTCTTGTTTGCTTTGATGAAAATAGAGATATCCACAGTAGGGGATCATGTAAATAAATGCCATTGTGTTATCCTTTGAAGAAAATGGGAAGTTTCTGATGGTTTAAAAGACTAGGTGATGCTAGGTTATTAAGTTAGCTGTCAAGGTTGGTTTTATCTAGTTAACTTGGATAGGCTATGTGTTCTTGCTTACTTATGCATATCCATCTCTATTGGATTGACTAGCTCAGGCTTGGCCTCTCTCTTGCCAGCATCACTTGGTTACTACCAAGTGATGAGTAATCCCTTATGGTACCCCAGACTTTGTTTTGAACTCAACTGAGTAATGATAAATTTCTATTTCTTGTTGGCTTTGATGAAAATAGAGATATCCACAGTAGGGGATCATGCAAATGAATGCCACTGTGGTATCCTTTGAAGAAAATGGACTGTTTCTGATGGTTTTAAAAGGCTAGGTGGTGCTAGGTGATTCAGTTAGCTACCAAGACTTGTCTCATCTGGTTAGCTGGGATATGCTATGTGTTGTTGCTTGTTGATACGTCCCAAACGTATCTATAATTTCTTATGTTCCATGCTACTTTTATGACAATACTCACATGTTTTATATGCACTTTATATCATATTATGGCATTTATTGGACTAACCTATTAACAAGATGCCACAAGTGTCGGCTTCGTTTATTATGTATGTTTATTGCGTAAAAGGCCCAAAAACCAAAGTGCTCGGAAAAATCCAGAAAAATCACGAAAATTCTATTTCGCCGGAAGACTCACGGAGCCGGAAGGGCCAGGCAGAGGAGGCCCAGGGCCTCCTCCCCACAAGCCGGCGCAGCCTGGAGGGTGGTCACCCCACCCTATTGTGTGGAGCCACCGCAGCCCTTCCGACGCCGCCTCTTCGCCTATATTATCCCTCGAGACCTAAAAACTCGACACCGATTGACGAAACTCCAGAAAGACTCCAGGGACGCCGCCACCATCGCGAAAATCCAATTCGGGGGACAGAAGTCTCTGTTCCGGCACCCTGCCGAGACGGGGAATTGCCCCCGGAGTCATCTCCATTGACACCACCGCCATCTTCATCGCCATCGCTGTCTCCTATGATGAGGAGGGAGTAGTTCTCCATCGAGGCTAAGGGATGTACCGGTAGCTATGTGGTTAATCTCTCTCCCATGTACTTCAATACAATGATCTCATGAGCTGCCTTACATGATTGAGATCCATATGATGAGCTTGTAATCTAGATGTCGTTATGCTATTCAAGTGGATTTTACTTATGTGATCTCCGGAGACTCCTTGTCCCACGTGTGTAAAGGTGACAGTGTGTGCACCGTGTGGGTCTCTTAGGCTATATTTCACAGAATACTTATTTACTGAGTTATGATTTGAGTTGGATGTCTCTATGAAATTGTGGTGTGTTAGTACCTCCTATGAATGCTCACAGTGACAGCGTGGGGTGTTTATTAGTACTTGGGAATACATCTTTAAGGTTTGCCTACATGATGAATTAGTGTTCGTTATCTTGCCAGAGAGTAATTCAGAATAGCATAGTGAAGTGCTTATATTTATATTCAATTATTATTGCAATGTTGAGAGTGTCCACTAGTGAAAGTATGATCCCTAGGCCTTGTTTCTAAGCATCGAAACTCCGTTTACTTACTGTTCTGTTGCATGTTTACTTGCTGCCATATTTTATTCAGATTGTTATTATCACTCATATCCATCCATATTACTTGTATTTCACTATCTCTTCGCCGAACTAGTGCACCTATACACCTGACAAGTGTATTAGGTGTGTTGGGGACACAAGAGACTTCTTGTATCGTGATTGCAGGGGTTGCTTGAGAGGGATATCTTTGACCTCTTCCTCCCCGAGTTCGATAAACCTTGGGTGATCCACTTAAGGGAAACTTGCCGCTCGTTCTACAAACCTCTCGCTCTTGGAGGCCCAACACCGTCTACAAGAATAGAAGCACCCGTAGACATCAAGCACTTTTCCGGCGCCGTTGCCGGGGAGGAAAGGTAAAAGGCACTCATACTCCGGTCCCGTGTAACTAAGTACTTTTCTCGTTGCCGTTGTGTGTGTGCTCGAAGCTATTTCTTTTAGATCCCGCAATTGCATCTTTTTGTTTCTTGTTTTTATTTTTCACTAGTTAGGCATAATGGAAAACAACAATGAGCTTTTTAATCTATTTCCTGAGTTAAGATATGAATTGTTTGATGCGAAAATTAAAAAACCTATGGAACCTTATCTACATGATAGTAGCAATGTTATTAGTATGAATGCAATTACCGCTAATGCTATGGAGAAGTCTAAGCTTGGGGAAGCTAGTTTATATAAAAATAATCTTTTTTGCTCCTCAGCTTTGGAAGAAATATTTTGCTCTGATAATGCTTTATCTCCCATATGCGATAACTCTAATAATGCTTCTGATATTTTAAATCCACCTGCACGAAAGTATTCCGTATAAAATACCTATGAAAATTCTTGAACGTGTTATGGATAACCGCTATGAAGGGGATGGAACCGTCCATCCCGGAGATCATTTACTATTTTTGCATGAATTATGCGGGTTATTCAAGTGTGCAGGTATCTCTATGGATGAAGTGAAGAAGAAACTATTCTCTATGTCGCCGTCCGGTAAAGCGGCGCATTGGTACAAACCGTCGAAGGATGGGCATTCTCTTGATTGGAAGGATATTGTGCCTCTATTTTACTCTAAATTCTATCCTCCAAGTGAAATTCACAAAGACCGAAACCGCATATATAATTTTTGGCCTCATGATGGAGAGAGTATTGCCCAAGCATGGGGAAGATTGAAGTCTTTAATGCTCAAATGCCCCATTCATGAGCTTCCTGGTAATATCATCATTGATAATTTCTATGCAAGACTTTCTTTTCAGGATAAAACCTTGCTGGATACTACTTGTTCTGGATCATTTACACGCAATGAAGAAGAGTTTAAAAGGGACCTTCTTGATCGGATTCAGGAGAACACTGAAGGATGGGAGAACAACGAAGGTAAAGAGTCAGGTATAAATTATGATTATGAATGCATTGAAATTTTTATGGATACTGATAAAATTCGAAATATGAGTTCTACTTATGGTCTTGACTCTCAAGTTGTTGCAAATCTTTATAAAGCTTTTGCCTCTCATTTTGAATTGCCTATGAAGAATTTTGATAAGTATCATGAACCTTTTAAAGACACTTGCATAAAGGATGAAACTGTTATTAATGATTGCAATAAACATGCCCAAACTTCGTTTCTTATAAGCATGTTAATTTTTGTGGAATGCATAGACCCTGTGGAATTAATCAAATCGAAGATGAATATTGTATCCACCATATGAATGAAAAAATTAGAAAGTGGTCTAGGGCTCTAGATGATCTTGGTAAAAAAGTTTGTGCCCGCTATCCTTTTATTTGTGAACTTTGCCATATAGTGGGTCATTTTAATTTTCAATGCTCCTCCAATGATAATTCGAACCCCATGAGTGCTGCAAATTTGTATTGTGATGATGAAATTACTCCTAATCAGCATGATGAACTTACTCTATTTTTGTGGTGTGAAGAGTTATCGAGAAAAATCTCTTTGTTACATATGAGTGATCTTGATATTGATGATGTCCTGCGTGGGTGTTTTTCTTATTGCATTGATAATGGCCATACAAATACTTACATACAAAATATTTTAGAAGATGACACTTTGCCAAAATATGATAGGACCGCCGTGTGTTTTGAACTTATTAATGAAAAGGAGAAATCCTCCCAAGTTTCTTCTATTGTTTCTGGAAACAAATCAGGTTATGTGGAGGAGCCCCTCATCAAGCCTCTCCCTGCTGAAGAAGGTGACGAGGAGAAGGAAAAGAAGAAGAAGAAGAAGGGAACGAAGAAGAAGAAGAAGGGAAATAAAAAGAAAGAGGTAACGGCATATCCCCACGTGTATGAGATAACGATAGGTAACCGTAAGTATGTTGCTCCTAATGATTATTATGATAATGAATCTGAGTACAATGATCTTCCTATGCCCTTTACTTATATTAGTGATTATGATTTAGAAGAGCATACTACTTTTGATATTGGAAATCTCTGGGAAACTAATTCGAAAATGATGATGTTAATAATTGCCATAGTATCAGTACTATCCATGCTTCCTCCCATAATGATATAGAAAGCTCTAAGCTTGGAGATGAGGTGTTTGAAAATCCTTTTGCTACTGATCATTATATGTTTGATACATCTCCTTCTAGTAACAACGGTGGTATGATCACAGATGAACATACTGTGAAAGATAACTATTCTATTTCTTATGATGACACTGTGCCTCCAATCTTTGATGATTATTATAAAGAATGCTATGATATAGGTTATAACTATCCTTATGAAACTTGTCATAGTTATGATTGGATTGCTAAAAACAATTCCCTTAGTATGCAACTTGTTTACCATGTTCAAATTCTTGATAATAATCTTGCTCCAATTACTATTAATGAGAAGAACTCTTCTTATGCCAAAATTAATGATACCTTTATGCATATGAACCATGATAAGAATGTTTTAAGTGATGGTTATATTGTGGATTTCATCAATGATGCTACTGAAAGTTATTATGAGAGAGGGAAACATGGTTATATGCATCTTAATAATATTAAATTTCCCCTCTCTATGTTGAGAATCTTGAAGTTACTCGTGTTTTATCTTCCTATGCTTGTCACTTTGTTCTTCATGAATTCATTTGTGTACAAGATTCCTATGCATAGGAAGTGGGTTAGACTTAAATGTGTTTTTAACTTGCTTTTGATGCTCTCTTTTGCTTCAACTCTTATGTCTTGCGAGTGCATCATTAAAATTGCTGAGCCCATCTTAATGGCTATAAAGAAAGCACTTCTTGGGAGATAACCCATGTGTTTATTTTGCTACTGTTTTGTTGTGTTTTGGAAGTTGTTACTACTGTAGCAACCTCTCCTTATCTCTATTTTATTGCAATTTTGTGCCAAGTGAAGTCTCTAATAGAAGGTTGATGCTAGATTTGGATTTCACGCAGTAAACAGATTTCTCGCTGTCACGAATCTGGGTATGATTCTCCGTAGGTAACTCAGAAAAATCTGCCAATTTACGTGAGTGATCCTCAGATATGTACGCAACTTTCATTAGTTTTGAGTTTTCTGATTTGAGCAACGGAAGTACCTCTTAAAAATTCGTGTTTACTGGATGTTCCGTTTTGACAGATTCTCGTCTCTGTTTTTTGCATTGTCTCTTGTGGACTTTAAGTGAGGCTTTCTAGACGTGGAGAGCTGTAGCTAATGTTTTATTGAGTTCTTGCAATGTGTCACTACAGGGCCAAGCTGGATTAAAGTTTTTTGAGTACTAACCCCTCTAATGAAGTTTATGAGAAGTTTGGTGTGGAGGAAGTTTTCAAGGGTCAAGAGAGGAGGATGATACAATATGATCAAGAAGAGTGAAAAGTCTAAGCTTGGGGATGCCCCCGTGGTTCATCCCTGCATATTTCAGGAAGACCCAAGCGTCTAAGCTTGGGGATGCCCAAGGCATCCCCTTCTTCATCGACAAATTATCAGATTTTTCTCTTGAAACTATATTTTTATTCGGTCACATCTTATGTGCTTTACTTGGAGCGTCCGTGTGCTTTTATTTTCGTTTTGTTATTTTCATTCTCTGAATAAATTCATGCTTGTGTGGGAGAGAGACACGCTCCGCTGGTTCATATGAACACATGTGTTCTTAGCTTTACTTTTAATGTTCATGGCGAAGGTTGAAACTGCTTCGTTCATTGTTATATGGTTGGAAACAGAAAATGCCGCATGTGGTAATTGGTCTAATGTCTTGAATAGTTTGATACTTGGCAATTGTTGTGCTCATGTTTAAGCTCTTGCATCATGTACTTTGCACCCATTAATGAAGAACTATATAGAGCTTGTTAAAATTTGGTTTGCATGATTAGTTTCTCTAGAGTCTAGATATTTTCTGGTTAAGGTGTTTGAACAACAAGGAGACGATGTAAAGTCTTATAATGCTTGCAATATGTTCATATGTAAGCTTTGCTGCACCATTTTATACTTGAGTTTTCTTCAAACAACCTTGCTAGCCTAGCCTTGTATTGAGAGGAATTCTTCTCGTGCATCCAAATCCTTGAGCCAAAAACTATGCCATTTGTGTCCACCATACCTACCTACTACATGGTATTTCTCCGCCATTCCAAAGTAAATTACTTGAGTGCTACCTTTAAAATTCTATTCTTTGTCTTTGCAATATATAGCTCATGGGAAAATAGCCTTAAAAACTATTGTGGTGAAGAATATGTATCTATGTATCTTATTTCTTATAAGTTGCTTGTTGAGCGGTAACCATGTTTCTGGGGACGCCATCAACTATTACACCTTTGTTGAATATCATGTGAGTTGCTATGCATGTTCGTCTTGTCTGAAGTAAGGCGATTTTCATGATCAAATGGTTTGAGTATGCATATTGTTAGAGAAGAACATTGGGCCGCTAACTAAAGCCATGAATCATGGTGGAAGTTTCAGTTTGGACAATTAATCCTCAATCTCTTATGAGAATTTTAATTGTTGTTGAATGCTTATGCATTAAAGAGGAGTCCATTATCTATTGTCTATGTTGTCCTGGTATGGATGTCTAATTTGAGAATAATCAAAAGCGAGAAATCCAATGCGAACTTTCTCCTTAGACCTTTGTACAGGCGGCATAGAGGTACCCCTTTGTGACACTTGGTTGAAACATGTGCTATGCAATGATAATCAATGTTAATCCAAGCTAATTAGGACAAGGTGCGAGCACTATTGGTATACTATGCATGAGGCTTGCAACTTATAGGATGTCTTATACATAACACATATGATTTATTACTAACGTTGACAAAATTGTTTCTTGTTTTCAAAATGAAAAGCTCTAGCATAAATATAGTAATCAATGCTTCCCTCTGCGAAGGGCCTATCTTTTACTTTATTGTTGAGTCAGTTTACCCATTCTTTCTATCTTAGAAGCAAACACTTGTGTCAACTGTGTGCATTGATTCTTACATGTTTACCTATTGCACTTGTTATATTACTTTGTGTTGACAATTATCCATGAGATATATATGTTACAAGTTGAAAGCAATTGCTGAAACTTAATCATCCTTTGTGTTTCTTCAATGCCTTTTACTAAGAATTTATTTCTTTATGAGTTAACTCTTATGCAAGTCTTATTGATGCTTGTCTTGAAAGTACTATTCATGAAAAGTCTTTGCTATATGGTTTAGTTGTTTACTCATTGTCTTTACCATTGCTTTGAATCACTTCATTCATCTCATATGCTTTACAATAGTATCGATCAAGATTATGATAGCATGTCACTTAAGAAATTATCTTTGTTATCGTTTACCTACTCGAGAGCGAGTAGGAACTAAGCTTGGGGATGCTTGATACGTCCCAAACGTATCTATAATTTCTTATGTTCCATGCTACTTTTATGACAATACTCACATGTTTTATATGCACTTTATATCATATTATGGCATTTATTGGACTAACCTATTAACAAGATGCCACAAGCGCCGCTTCTGTTTATTATGTCCGTTTATTGCGTAAAAGGCCCAAAAACCAAAGTGCTCGGAAAAATCCATAAAAATCACGAAAATTCTATTTCGGCGGAAGACTCACGGAGCCGAAGGGCCGGCCGGAGGAGGCCCGTGGCCTCCTCCCCACAAGCCGGCGCGGCCTGGAGGGTGGTCACCCCACCCTATTGTGTGGAGCCACCGCAGCCCTTCCGACGCCGCCTCTTCGCCTATATTATCCCTCGAGACCTAAAAACTCGACACCGATTGACGAAACTCCAGAAAGACTCCAGGGACGCCGCCACCATCGCGAAACTCCAATTCGGGGGACAGAAGTCTCTGTTCCGGCACCCTGCCGGGACGGGGAATTGGCCCCGGAGTCATCTCCATCGACACCACCGCCATCTTCATCGCCATCGCTGTCCCTATGATGAGGAGGGAGTAGTTCTCCATCGAGGCTAAGGGCTGTACCGGTAGCTATGTGGTTAATCTCTCTCCCATGTACTTCAATACAATGATCTCATGAGCTGCCTTACATGATTGAGATCCATATGATGAGCTTGTAATCTAGATGTCGTTATGCTATTCAAGTGGATTTTACTTATGTGATCTCCGGAGACTCCTTGTCCCACGTGTGTAAAGGTGACAAGGTGTGCACCGTGTGGGTCTCTTAGGCTATATTTCACGTAATACTTATTCACCGAGTTATGATTTGAGTTGGATGTCTCTATGAAATTGTGGTGTGTTAGTACCTCCTATGAATGCTCACAAGGATGAGTCAGTGGGGGTGTTTATTAGTACTTGGGAATACATCTTTAAGGTTTGCCTACATGATGAATTAGTGTTCGTTATCTTGCCAGAGAGTAATTCGAATAGCATAGTGAAGTGCTTATATTTATATTCAATTATTATTGCAATGTTGAGAGTGTCCACTAGTGAAAGTATGATCCCTAGGCCTTGTTTCTAAGCATCGAAACTCCGTTTACTTACTGTTCTGTTGCATGTTTACTTGCTGCCATATTTTATTCAGATTGTTATTACCACTCATATCCATCCATATTACTTGTATTTCACTATCTCTTCGCCGAACTAGTGCACCTATACACCTGACAAGTGTATTAGGTGTGTTGGGGACACAAGAGACTTCTTGTATCGTGATTGCAGGGTTGCTTGAGAGGGATATCTTTGACCTCTTCCTCCCTGAGTTCGATAAACCTTGGGTGATCCACTTAAGGGAAACTTGCTGCTGTTCTACAAACCTCTGCTCTTGGAGGCCCAACACTGTCTACAAGAATAGAAGCACCCGTAGACATCACTTGTTTAGGCATATCTATCACTTACTGGATTTACTGGTTCTTGATTGGCCTCTCTTTTGCCAGCATCACTTTGTCTATATACCAAGTGATGAATAATCCCTTTGGAGCATCTGCTCCATGCATGCTATGTGTGTTTGAGCATCTTGACTTATGTCACCATGGTTGCTGGTTTGGTGGTGTTTTTGTACTTGCCGATGATTAGATGGTTGGTCGATCACTCGTACACTCGGGGGTGGAGCAAGTGAGCCTGGTGTGATGGCACAAATATCAATATCTTGTGCATCCTACCTGGCCTCACTTACTCCATCCCTGAATGTTAATATTTGTTTCGACCAACTGCGGCGTATACTGCAACTATGGTTTCTGACCATAGTATTTGTGTTGACCAACAATGTATGAGGCATTTATTCCATTTTGTCTTGTGCATCAGACTTGTTGGTCTGACTTTCTTCCATTTTAATCATAGTAGGAACCGGATGAAGACCCCGATGCAAGCGAGCCTGGTGGGTAGAGAGGAGGGAGTAAAGGAGGAACCGGATGAAGACTACATTGTATCTCGAAATTGTGAAATTTGTATGAATTAAGAGTTGTATGCAAAACATTTAACACTTGCCACTATATATGTATCTCGATCGGGCTGTAAGTAATGTGATGATGATGTCTACATTATATCTGGGCAATGTACATGCTATTTATATTATATCTGCATATTTCTGTATGTTGCTATATATAACTTGTATATTGCTGTCTATAACCTGTATATTGCTGTCTATAACCTGCATGTGTATAGCAGGCATCACAAAATCGTGTATAATACAAGCAAATTCTGTGGCGAACTGAAAATACATTCTATGGCGCACGCTTTTCTGTGGCATACCAGAGCACACGTGCGCCACAGAAACCTTAATTCTGTCGGGCACGGGCCGGTGCGCTACAGAAACCTTATTTTTGTGGCGAAGTTTCTGTGGCGCAACCCACATGCGCCACAGAATCGATTTTTGGTGCGCCACTGATGAGGCTTTTCCTACTAGTGACAACAGGGATAAATAGGGTAGAAACCCTAAAAACCAAGCATCAGTCGACCAGATAACCATTGCAGCAAGCAACAACCATAAAACAGCAAGAGTTCATCCAGTTCTTGCTCAAGAACAACACAAGCATCACAGAAACCATTTATCCATCCAAATCCAACCAACCAAAATCCAACAGAAGCCATGGAAACATGAACAAGACCATCAAGATCTAGGAGGAGAAGGACAAGTCACAAAACCATCAAGCAACTACTCCATAGCAGTCAAGCTTAACTATCTAGGAGGTGGAACCAGGTATACCAAGTTCCTGGAGAGGATCCAATGGATCCAATCCATCATTCATGCATGGCACTGGTCATGATTTAAGCAGATGCTAAAGGGATGATCATCACTTGGTATAACCAAGGATCACTGGCAGAAAAAGGGAGCCAATAGAACCTAAACCATCCAGATACTATCTTTGTGCATATGAACAAGGATAGATGCACATAAGTGCACACAAGCAAACACACATGCACAGAAAGCACCAGTAGAAGGTTTACAGGTTATAAAAGCTACCAAAGACCACCTAGTGAAACCCTAGCTACTAAACCATCAAAGAAACCCAAGATTTCTTCACAGGCAATCATAATGGTATTCATAGCATGTATGATATCCTATTATGCAAGCATAGATGAGTAGCCAACAAGGATTAGCTAATTGTATGAGCAACCAGTCTATAGCCAAGCTACGGAGGTCACATCAAACATAAATCATCCATTTAACCAAGTATATAAGACATCACTATCCAGAAATGGATCCAGACTTGTATCACTTCCAAATTAATTCATGGATATGCTAAATCATGCACAACAAGTCATTTAATCAACACTGCATAAGCAATTTATCCATAAATAATTCATTCAAGACCAATAAGCCTATGAATTAATCAGTAAGCATATGAGCAAGTCAATGAGCATAGGAACAAGCCAGTAGGCATATGCACATGAGACAGTAAGTAATTGCACAACATAGAGTCAAGCAGTAGCACAGCAGCATCGCATGAACAACAAGAACAACAGCACAAGCAGTAGCATAGCAAGCACGACCGCATGTCAAGCACAACAGCAGCATACACTGGAGGCAGTAGGAACAGATCGAGAAGGAATAGATGGAGACGAGGAGGTAGAAGAAGCAGAAGGGGTTACCTGGTGAAGGAGAAGCGGCAGCAATGGCGGCACGGTGGCACAGGCCAGCCACGGCGGCGCCAAACCGCGGGCAGGCCCGTGCCAGGCCACACACCTCACCAGAGGAGGCGGCGAACCACCAGGAAGGGCGAGGAAGCGCAGATCAGCGGAGATCCCCACGGATCCGTCGGCGTCTGCAAGCACCGCACACGCGCGCGCACAAACGAGGTCGAGATCGACGAAACCACTCGGACGAGCAGATGTGTCGTCGCGAGCTGCGTCGGTGAGCACCACGGCGTGCCATGGTTCGCCCGGAGATGGCCGGAGCACGGCGACGAACATGGCGGCGGCTCAGTCGCCACGCGAATCGCCTCGGGCGATTAGGGTTTCGTAAGAGAGACGAGCGAGTGAGAGTGAGAGTGGGCCGACACGGTCTGGTGCAACCGCACCGTTTTGGACTAGCCCTGGTGGGCTGTCCAAATGGGCCAGAGAGGTGGGCCGGCCCAATTGGGCCAAGGGGTATTTTAGTATTTTCAGTTTTTGAATTAACTTCTGAATTCTACCAAATAAAAATAAGGGATTTCTATTCTCGTGCCCTCGGATCCTTAGTTGTGCTCAGTTTTCCCCAGCTCCTTAGTTTTTCCTCAGTTTTCCCCAAGACCTTGTCTGAAACCATCACAGGTGCCGTAACGGCCGGTTGCCCGACGGTTGACCGTTATCTTCCGACTAGTGGGGCCACGTAGAGCCCGCAAAGACACGTCGACGATCCATCTTTGTTTGACCGTAAGCATCGCTCGTATCCCCGACCAAAACACGCACGAGTGGGGCTTCGGTATATCGAATGACAAGTGGGGCCATGACGCTGATACAAGGGGCAATACACGGGTAGGATTAGATTTTTAAACGGAGCTCTACGAGCCGATGGCACGGAGGAGGTGGCCTCGCGGGGTGCCGAGATGAGATCGACGTCCGTAAAGAACTGCATGAGGCGAGACTAGACGCATTAGATAGATATGAACTAGACGCGTTTAACCATGCAAAGAAGAGAAGAAATGGTCGACGACATCGACGACTACCTCAAAACTTTGACTGACCGTGCCGGACACGAACGTGAGAAATGTAGAGAAAAATAGTGTCTCTCCTTTCTGGCGTGTATAGATGGGTGCTAGAAGAGTGTGGTGGCGAAGGGAAAGACCTCGCGGTGGTCTGTGGCGTCCAGCATAGCGGGGCGGCGTGGCCGTGCCCACGCCGACGTGCATGCATGTTCGGCATTGGCTTCGAGCATGTACGTTCGGCATTGGCCTCGACTGCGTATCTCCGGTGTGTCGTTGATCGAATGAGGGGACGGGATTGTGGGTGCATCCCGACGGTGACCTAGCAGTGGCGGCGAGCATAGCCGTTCTGACCATGCCGATATTGGCATCGGCATCGTTTGGAGGTTGTGGTGCTCGAATCAAGGTGGGATTTGTTTCTTGTACGCCAAAATGAATTTGAAACAAGTTTCATGTTGAAGGTTAGGTAACGAAAGTTTGTAATTAAAAATTATACTAGCGCCATGGTGAGGTTCTTTTTGATAGAGCTATACGGTTGGGCAAACTTTTTTTTGACACTTTTTAGATAGGATTCCTTGTTGTTACACGTATGACATCATGTATGGCAAATTTGGGGTCATTTGGAGATGTTCGAAAAAATCACTTTGCTTAAGCGCATGCCGTTTCGTCTCACTGAAACCAACTTTTCTAACAAGTTGATTTTTTCTACCTTCTCTAAATGACCTCAAATTTCATACAGCTGATCTTCTATACATAGATAGATAGATTGTTTCGTTTTTACATTTTTCGAACTTTTTATTTCCCTTTATAATACCCAATTGATTTTCAGGTCAAAACCTCGAAAAACAACATCATGTATGGCATCATTTTCGCCCTAAATTTCAAATTTTGTGAAAATTTCCCTTTTAGATATTCCTTGTTGTTATAGGTATGGCATCATGTTTTTTCGACCTTCTCAAAAGGGATTTTTTCTACCATCTCTAAATGACCTCAAAAATCATATAGACGATCTTCTATACAAAGATAGGCAGGTTGTTTCGTTTTTACATTTTTTTTACTTTTATTTCCCTTTATAATACCCATTTGATTTTCAGGTCAAAACCTCGAAAGTTAACATAAGTAGATGGTGAACCCTCCCAAACTTCAAATACAGAGATAGATAGATTGTTTCGTCTATCATTTTTACCGTGAATAGTAATGGATACAAGAAATCGTTGATGGTTTATCATTTTTTGCGTGAAAAGTAATGGATACAACAAATCGGTGATGTTTTATCATTTTTTGCGTGAAAAGTAATGGCTACAAGAAATCGGTGATGGATTATCATTTTTTGCGTGAAAAGTAATGGATACAACAAATCGGTGATGGTTTATCATTTTTGCGTGAAAAGTAATGGCTACAAGAAATCGGTGATGGTTTATCATTTTTTGCGTGAAGTAATGGATACAACAAATCGGTGATGGTTTATCATTTTTTGCGTGAAAAGTAATGGCTACAACAAATCGGTGATGGTATATCATTTTTTGCGTGAAAAGTAATGCCTAAAAGAGTTTATAATTTTTAGCGCGTGAAAAATAATACAGAAAACCGCTCTTTAGCATACTTAGAGAGTGGAAGCTAACCGCTGACAGAGAGAGAGAGAGGGGTTATCCTGCCCGTTAGATCATACGATCAACGGTTGGCGGGCACGATCCGCGTGACATGGGCTAGACCAATCAGGGCAATGTTGCACGTCTGCGAGAATTTGTGGAGGGAGAGGGCAAAACTGATTAGTATCAAGAAACGAAGGGCACCTGAGTAATAAACAAACTAAGGGATTCAAATATGAGATTTAAAAATGGAAAATGCCTGTTTTGTACAATGAAACACATCTTGGCCTACCTCAAACTATTTGCAATACAAATATACATGAGTGTGAGAATTGTGGCCTCATTTAGACAAAGTATGTTTTGGGGAAAGCTGTTTTGGGAAGGGCTTATTGTGGAAAACCATGCACCTTCATAGCTACTAGGTGATTTGAGAAGTGGCAATTTGTGGTAAACTTGATTTATCTATGACTTATCTATGATTTGAAAAGTGGCAATTTGTGGTAAAGACTCCATGAGTAAGTGCCACTATTTTTTGGAATTTTTTGCACATTAAATGACTCATTTAACTAGTTAATCTCATTTGTTGACTCTCTGTTGACCAGACACTTGAGGGTAAAATTGAGCATATTGCACTAGGCAGTATTAGCACTCAAGGGAAAAAATGAGCATACAAAAAATGCTAGTATAAGACTCGAGGGTATACGTGAGTATATCTAAATTTCCAGGGTTAGACTCGAGGACGCGTGTTGCGGTGTTGTTGACGAGTAGACGCGGGTCGCGGTGCAGATGTCGAAGACGTGCAATCGTGGACGCGTGTCGTGTTGCAGAAGTCCAAGACGTGCAGACGTGCAATGGTGGACGCGTAGGATGCGGGTCGCATTAACCACCCCTCGCCTTTATAGACACCTCCTCCTACTATCTCTGTCACTCTCACTCTCTCTCGCAACGCCGCCTCTCTCACGTCCCATCATCTTCTCCAAAGCAAAAAACCCTCTCCCTCTCCCTCTCCTCTGCCGGCGAGATGGACAAGGAGAATGCCAATCCCATCGTCCACGACACCGTCGGCTCCAAGCGCGACGCCTCCCTCTTCGACGCCGTCCCCTCAACGGACGTCGCTGCCTCCTCCGCCGGTGCATCGGAGGCTGCTGCCGCCGGTGGCGGTCAGATCCCGCCGGGATATGACCCCTACGAGGTGGTGCCGTACGTCCCGCCCCCGAACCCCTACGACACCTCCATTGAGGACGCATGGAACAAGGTAACTACGGTTTTCTTCCTTTTTTGTTCCCCATTCCTTTTTGAACCCTATTTTTGCTGGTGTAGATGGATATGTAAATGGATGAGTATTGGGCTAATATTTGCGCCAATTTTATTCCATTTTGTTTTGATCCCTTCTTGATTTCGTTTAAGATTTGAGGTTCGGCCGTTCGGTTTATTTATGCAAGTAATCATGGGATCTCAATCAGTTATTTTATGCAAGTAATCATGGGATCTCAATCAATTATTTTATGCACGAATCAAAAGATATCAACCGTTTAATTTTGCAAATAATCTGGATTGTGTTCAAGTTCAGATCTGGAATCTGTTTCTTTGCCTATGATGAATCGTTGGGCACAAATTTTTACAGGGAGGGTTCAGCGAACCATTGCTGTGTACAAATCTGTTGTGCATGAGCTTTGGTTCGCTAACCCTTCCCTGTAGACATATAATCGTGTCCACTCTAACTGAGGCTGCCTCTATTTTTCCTAACTTTGTTATGATGCATGTTAGTCATCGTTGCAACTTATTCACTCATAGTTCCCTTTTGATATGGATCAGCTGTCTGCCAGCGACGTCGGCAGCGACAACGAGCACCATGACACCAAGACTCGCTAGGTGCTGTAGAGGCTGCAGGTCGGCCAGTACGTCTCCTACTTCACCAAGGGTGTATACAGGTGCCCCTTCTGCACTAGGAGACTCGGTGGCACTAACTTCAACTGCCTCCTCACGCATGCCGAGAACATCGGCAACACCTTCCCCAAGGTCGGCATGACGGTGAACCCCCACTCCTTCCGCGCCAAGCACATGGCGCTCGGCATGCACCTCCGCAGCTTCCAGCGGGTGGAGATCTCCGCCGGGCGCATGGGGTAGGCGGAGTCCTGGACGTGTGCTGATGCCGCCTCCTATTTTGTTGTTAGCTACGGATCCCTTGTTGTTATGTTGTTAGTATGATGGTGCTGTGAAGAACCTGGAACCTGTTAATATGTTTGACTGTTGTATGCAGCTTATTATCTAGGGAGGGATCCCTATTCTACTATATGACTGTGTGAATTTATCGTACATTCCCTATTGATTTGCTTCTAGATTTAACTACATACATATGGACCAGACGCAGTACTAGATTTGCTGCCATATTGGGCAAACAACGAGGGCCAAAAGGCACAAATAATTGAAGAAAGACACAAATGCAAGCTTCTCTAGATTTGATACTAATTAGGTATAAAAAGATAGAGCCAAAAGACATAAATAATTGAAGAAAGACAGAAATGCAAGCTTCTCTAGATTTGATACTAATTAGGTGAAAAAAGACAGAGAGAAGGAGGCGGAAAAGGTACTCTTAAAAGGGAAAATTTCAATTTGGGCCGAGAGAGACAAAATCCAGCTCATGCTCACGTGCAACCAAACGCTATCTCGTCCTGTCCCACGCGGTCCCTTTCTACCAGCCCCACGCGACGCGGCCCCACACGACGCGGACCCACACGTCAACACGGAACGGTCCATTAAACGGGAATCCTGCCGTCTGAGCTCCTTCTGCGGGTTTCAAACAAAGACTTGGGGAAAACTGAGGAAAAACTAAGGAGCTGGGGAAAACTGAGTACAACTAACGACCCGAGGGCACGGAAATAGAAAACCCTAAAAATAAATTGAAAATACCTCTAAAAATCCAAGAAAAATAATATTAATGAATAACAAATTATTCTTAACAAGAAAAAAAATAAGAAATGAGAATTGTTATACAATTTCAAATTTGAAATTTTTGAATTCAAATTTAAACTCTAAGTTTTAAACTGCAATTTTCCTTGGATTTAAAAATCAAGGAAAATTCAAAATGAATTCAAATAATTTCAAAGGGAATTTTATTATTCCAAGTCATTTCTTTTAAAATTTAAGATTTTCCAAAAAGGGAAAAATCTTAATGATTCAAAATTCAGGAATAATTCCAAAATAAGGAAAACCCTAGTTTTTTCAAATTCCTTATTTGAAATAAATATTTTCCAAAGAAAAATATCAATTATATTTCATTCTTTCCTTATTAAGAAAGAAAAGCATGTTGATAGTAGTTAAAGAATTATAAAGTAACGCCAAAGGCACCAATCCTTAACTCAACCCTAAATTTGTAATAACCATGTCGGGGTAAGGGATTCAACATAAAATAATACATCCATTCATGCATCATTTGGATCTTATAACATTGTCTTTACCGGACAATGATGCTTCTTTATAGAACCCGAGGTTCAGGTTCAATCCAACACTTCGAACTGCATTATCTCGCAGTCACCAGGCAAGTACACTCTTGTTCATGTCACCTTGATTATTTTATATCAATTTACCGCAAAAGTACTATACTTATCATTCCTGCATTGAAAAGCAAATGTTACTTTTTCCAAATATGAATATGACTATGTGGTGGGCAATGGAACCATGGTATGTGTTGATATGGTCGAGGTTCCATTGCAAGGGTTTTGTTAATCTAGGACTAATCACTAATGATGTCTAGTGATTCTAGGGCCGTACAATTCGCGTTAACCATAAGATCTATAATGGCTCTGGGGAAGTCAGCTGTATCTTTTCCCTCTTGCATATCAACGGACCTCGTAGAGTCTGGCTGGGTGTTGGAGATAACACTGCAGTAGGTTGGGAAATCCTTCAAAATCCCCATTCGTGTGGATGAGAGGCTCTATCATCTATGAGCGATTATCCATAGTACACCGGGGGTAAAGCCGTATGATCGGGAGATGTTTAACGGGGGTGTACGGATGGAGAAAAGGGTAGGTATGCAGGGTCGCGGAGAAGGCAGTGATTGGCTTGGATCTTACACCTGGCCCCACAACAAGGAAGTGTGGACGAGAAACGCGTCTCGGTTGGTATCAAGGATAAGTTCTCTTATGAGAAAAGTAACGCACCTCTGCAGAGGGTATTAAACTCTGGCAGTCACTCCTTGTTCCGGGAAGGGAACTACGAACGCGGCAGGAAAGGAACTCCATGAAGTTCTGTTCAACCTGTGAAGACTGGCAGGCATAGTTTCTGAATAAAATAAACCTTTTGAAGAAATGTTTGCGAAACATGCATTGACCTGAGATTTTCTGATCAATGGTCGTAGCTAGTGCATCAAACACATTTTTCCCTTTTGAGCTTGCTGAGTACCTCTGTACTCACTTTCTTTCGACACCCTTGCTAGACTGAGAAAATGAAGTGTAGGCCATGGACGGAGCACCAGAAGGCGGCTACGAGCTGGTCTATGAAGAACCTAATCTGTCTGGAGGAGTGGAAGATGTGGACTATGGGAAAGTCTACGAGCCCGACAACAATGAGGCTGGGGAGTAGTGACATACCCTAGTGTTATAGAGCCGAGCAGCGTAGAACTTACCTAAATAAGTTGCTGAGCTCAGTTTACTATTTATGTTGGTTTGTAATGAACTTAAGTAGTATATTAGGGTGTTCTCATCGGACCTGTGAGAATACCAACTTGTTATGGCTGTGATTGTAATATAATCTCGAGTGTTATGACCTGCAATGTTTCTCTTGTACCACTCTGAGGGCCGTGATATTTGTGAAGAAGTCCCTTCATGAAGATCATATCAACGACTTGTATACTACAACATGCAGTGGTATGATGGGTCACCGCATACGGCGTCCGGGAGCTCGCGCAACGGATCGTCAGCAGCCGGCGACCGCACGCGCTCGGCTGCACATGCACCTCGCCTTCGGGAGGCATCGTCATCCGCGACGGGGCGCGCGTCTTCGTCTTCGGCCCGTCAGACGACGGGGTCAGGCCAACGTCGCCGCCTCAAGGAGGAGGATTTCGCGGCCTCAGCACCACTTCCGCAGGCGGCCCTTCGTGGCGTCGACGACCCGGAGGAGTTCCCCAGCCAAAACTTCATCGCCGGCCGCTCCGTCGAGGAGGACCACCGACAGATGACGATGGACCCACGGCAGGCGGCGGTGTGGTCCGCCAGGGACCACGGCGCCAACTTCATCGACCTCGTCGGACCTTTCGAGCCACCGACGCCAAAGGATGAGGAGGATGACGATGACAACTGGTCCTTCAGGACATCCAGCGACAATGTCAACAACCTCGACTTCAGCGCCTTCGACGCACGCAGCCGCTAGATTTTTTTAGTTTAAATTCGAGTTACTTTTGTATAAATTTTGTTTAAATTTCGTATGAATATCGTTTTTAAAATGTCATTTTAAGTTTGAATTTATGTACACACCGTAGGTGACCTTCTGGTAGTGGGGGTAGTTTTTCTTGGACTGGGAGAGCACCTCACTGAGGTAGTAAAGTGGGCGCTGAACCGGCTGCTCCTTGCCCTCTTCCTTGCGTTCCACCACCAGGACAACGCTAACCACTCGGTTGGTGGCTGCGATGTACAATAGCACCGACTCCTTTGAAGCCGGCGATGCCAGGACGGGCGCGGTTGCCAACACGCGCTTTAGATCGCGGAAAGCTTCATCCGCCTGTGGTGACCAGACAAATGTGTCCGATTTCTTGAGAAACTGGTACAGGGGCAGTGCCTTCTCCCCCAGCCGGCTGACGAAGCGGCTCAAGGAGGCCAGGCAACCGGTGAACTTCTGGACGTCCTTGAGGCACTGCGGCAGTTCCATCTTCTCGAGGGCACTGATCATTGTCAACACCCGGATTTTTAAGTCCAGATGCCTATTATGTCATACCTCGCAATCCCAGGAATATTGTTTTTGTGAGACATAATAGATTGATATCACAGAACATCATTCATTACATCACCATAATAGTCATTACATAAAAAGGATCACATGATCCAGTCTCATTACAACACTTGATCTAATGATCAATTACATAACAGATAGCGGGAATACGTAGTAGAGGTCCATCTGTTCCACAGGCAACTGTTGACGTCAGGAGTAGTCCTAGTTATCGTAGACGTCCTGCTGTCCATCTTCATGGTTCTGATACTCCTCTTCATAGTCTGGCCATTTGAATAGCCAGGGACAAAGCCATGAGTACTTTAAAGTACTCGCAAACTAATACTAATGTAGGTACTATCAACTATGGTAAGGGGGTGCTAAGCTCTAGGTTCATTTGCATAAAGCCAGTTTTATTTCATAAGCACTTCAGTAATAAAAGACTCTTTGATTGTCTAACTAACTCAAGTGGGAACATTAGTGTCATTCCCACAACTGTGTTGTGATTCAACTCAAATTCACCTTTCAAGTTTCAAGTCACCAGTCACATGTAATATTTTTGAAAATGGTCTGATGACGGAACAGTATGGCCTTTCCAACCGTCCATAACCGTGGACACGGCTATTCGAATAGGTTTACACTCTGCAGAGGTTGTACACTTGTGCCACAACTTTTGATTACATCCGTCAGGAATAACCCTGAATAATCATACTCAGTATGCGGATCATCAACCATAACCTTTCACTTACATACCCTAGTATAGGCACCTCTCCCCATGATCTTGGCCTACCAGTGATGCCATTCTGCCATCCTGGGAAATCCACAGGGCTTGGGCCGGACATTCACCTCTTCTTTAACGTCGTTTCTTTTGTTGTGGAGGCAGCTTCCGGCATAACCCCGATGACGCTTGTTTAGAGGGAACCCATACTAGAGTACATAAACTTCCAGTTAAGCCCTACCCATAATCAGGTATTGTGGGGGTACTCTTAAAATTGGAATGGTATCGCATCCGAACCCAATCATCAGTTCTTGTCAAATTCACCAAGTCATTCATGTCATATTTACCTTCAAAATCTTTCAATAGAATGACTCATCATTCCAAGGTTTTCCAAGTCATTTGTTTCACCAGCTTCCCAACTAGGGTAAGCAATTCTGGTTTTAGCACTAGCAACTAGTCATGAGGGGCGCTAACTAAATTGTAGCTCTCTAGGCTAAATTTGATACTCTTGTAGTACTCTATACTTAGACCAAAGTTAACTATAAAAGCAAGCTTGGATAATCAAAGTAAAAGCTTGTAAGGGTAAAAACTTGGGATGGGAGCATTAAACATAAAGTAATAGGGCAATGGTGCGTTGCTCTTGTAGAGCTTTGCACTTGCAAGAATATCATCTTGCAAGAGTAGAGCTTGCATTGGTGTTAGCTTGCCTTGGTTGGTGTATTGATCAAAGTGATCCTCCTTCTTCTCCGTAGCTGTTCTAGTCTTCCCCTTCGTAGCCTTCGGTACTAGCGTCTATAAACGAATACGAGGTAACAAACACCAATCAATACTTAAGTAGACTAGTTAGCCCTAATGGCTCACTCAAGATGATCTAATATCATCACAATCATTATTCAACATCAGACTAGGGTTTCTTCTTAGGGTTTGGAAAACAACTCTTCTTATTGAAATAGGGATTAGGGTTTCTATTTAGTTCTTTGGAGAAATAATTTCCTCTCATTGAATCTTCTTAAGATTTAATCTCCTCAATTAATAAGTGTGAGATAATGTTGACCAAGGTCAATACTTCAGATTTATCATTTGGGAAAAAGGTTTAAATGAGATTCATCATCTCATGTAATTTAACTACTACTTTGATTTAAGATCCTCAAGTAAGCAAAGATGAGACCATGACTAGGGTCATCACTTTACTTCACATTACTTGGGAAGATGATTTAAATGAGGTGCTACACCTCATAGATTTAAAATCCTAAATTTGAAAATGATTTAAATGGGCTAGTATTGACTACATAGCCAATTTTTTATTCTAGCCCATGATCATGCACACAACTATGTCATGTTTTCGCATAATCAATTAGACAATGTGAAATGTGATTTATGAGAGTTGGAATCAACTCAAAATCACTTATGGTTGATTTTTAATAATTGTTTGAAATCTGAAAAGTCTCTGCATTGTTATTTTTACTACTTTAATTCTTCTAAAGATCTAGGGTTCAAACCAGTGGGTTTGGATAGATCTTTTCATAATCTTTCCCAAAATATAAATTTCTTCAAATTTGGCCGAGTAGATTTGGAGATATTTAATATCTAGCAAAGCATCTGTAAGCAAAAATAACTGAAAAGAAATAAAGCAAATTTGAATTTAAATGCGGGCGGGAAGCTAACTGGCCCGGCCCAGCTGCTGCCCGGGCCTGGCATGCATGGCACATGCACGTGGCCAGCGTGCGGGGCGCACAGATCGTTGGATCGAGATCCAACGGATCTGGGTCCTCGTCTAGCTCGCGATTCTGAGATCTTGCGGGGACGATATCTCTCACCTCGGAGCTCGGATGAAGGTGAGGTTGGGCTCTTTGGACGGGGATTTTCAAGGGCTTCAACTTTGGTGTAGGGCTCGGTGGCTATGGTGGCGAAAAAATGGCGCGGCCTTGAGGATGTCGCCGGGTGCACGCCGGGGAGCTTCTGGTGCCGTGGAGCGGCGAGGAGGGAAGAAGGGAGCTCTAGGAGGGAGAGGAGGATGCTGCTAGGTGGTGTGGTGTTGTCCACGGGCAGGGGCACGGCTTATATAGGCTCCAGGGAGGAGGGGCGCGGCAGACGGCATGGCGGGCGACGTCGTCGGGCGTGTCGCGTGCAAGCGTCTCCATCATGGCTACTGCGTCGAAAGGTGAGGTAAGGAGTAGGGGAGGACGCGTGCGCAGTGGCTGGCTCGCAGGCGTCGTGTGTAGTGCGCACGGGGATGATGCCGACGTCGGCGTCCTTGCGGGCGTCGCGTCGTGTCGCCGTCCTGGCGTGCGTGCGGGCCTACGGCCATGTCTGGCGTGTGTGTGGGGGTGAGGAGGTACTGGTGGCGCAGGGGGAGGTGCTGGGTTGCAGTGTGCACGCGGGGAGACGGTGGTGGCCACGTGTGGTGATCATGTGACATGGCATGAGTGGTTTTGGGTCAAGTCTTGCTTTCCTCCACCAAGGGTCGTGTCTAGCATGATCAGCAGGTAGAAGTGAAGCTATGTGACATGGTCATAGGGGGAGGAGAGGTCCAGGGGCAGGGGTGACATGATGGTGCTCACATGGCTGACATGGGGTGGCATTGGAGTGTGCAGGGCTCTCCTTGGGTCAACTCTGGCTTGGTGATGATCAGTAGGCTAAGGTGAGTCTATGTGACATGGTGAGGGTGACCAGAGAAGGAGGAGGACAAGTGGTGGCATGGTGAGGTCTACATCAATGGCATGGGCTTGGCATGGTCCTCTTTGCATCATTTTCTTGGTCTATGAGTGCTGCAAGCTTGGTTGAGGTGTGATGAGGGTGTTTGACATAGGGTGCAAGGTTGGAGAGGGCTAGAGGTGTGCACCATTGATTAAAGTGAAAAGCATATGTGGTACATGCAATGATATGGCATGCTTGGGCATGGTGATCATGGCAAGGTTGTGTCACTTCATTGAGGTGCTTTTAGGGTACATGGTGTACTATCAAGGAGGACAAGAGAGAGAGAGAGAGAGAAAAAGTGAAAAGTGAGGATAAAGTGACTTGTACCTTTATTGTCCTCAGGGTGTACTTCTTAGGTCCAAAGCAAAGATCTTTCTTCTATTTAATTTTGGCCAAATTGCTGCATGGATGTGTTCTAAATGGTGTTGGGCAACAATGTGTGGCATGGGTTTGAAATTTGGAGAGGTTTGGTGAAATTTCTAAAAATTGGGGGAATCTAGAATCTGTTTCAAAGTGGCATCTTGGCTTGACTATTTTGAGCAATGGTCAAAGATCTGGTCAAAGTGGTCAACACCAAAGTTTTTCATCTTGATGAGGTCTTGGATGAGGTGCAAAGAGTTGGCAGGGTTTGGTTTAAGAAATTCTTAATACAAGGGCTCAAAGTGGGTATGTTGTTAAAATTGTCACATGTGACCATCACCACATGCAACATGTAAATTTCATTTCTTTGATTTTTGATTTGCTTTTTTCTTGTCCCAAATGATGTTACTTAGGGTTGAAATGGTATAGAGGAGTGATCCAACCATTCACACCAAGTCCTAGGGTCAAATCTCGAAATTCCTATTTTTGGCCATTTCCTCTCATATGCCTCTATGGACATTTTTATTTTCTTTTTATTTCTTTTTGTTTCACCTTAGATTTGATTTGTTAAGTACTAGATAGTGTTTATTAGTGTTTTAAAATCATCTAAACAAGGTAGAAGGGCTTAGGGTAAAGTTTTACAAAAATAGCCATAGCCTCATATGTGAAGCTATTTGCATTTTCTCTTTTTCTTATATGTCTCACTTTGATCCAAATGATCATGGATTAGGGTTTAGTGGGGTTTAACCATGGTTCACAACCATTTGGAAAAGTGGCAAGGGCAAAGGTCAAGATTTGCAAATCAGGGTTTTAGGCTTACATATGTTTTCTCTTTTCTTTTATTTTTATTTGGCTTTATTTCATTTGTACTTCAAAGAGCAAGGTTTAGGGTTTTAGGTCATGCTTCAATCAATAATTAAACAATCATGGCAAAGATCATCACACATATGCATTAGCACTATGCATCTTGGTTTATTAAAATAAAGTTTTTGTTGGTTCCAAATTTTGGAAAAAAGGAAATTCATTTTCTTCTTTGTTTTAAAATTTGGGATGTTACAAACCCTTCCCCCTGAAACAAATCTCGTCCCGAGATTTTAAGAAAAGTTAGGTTCCTAAGAGAGATTGAGCAAATGGGATTAACAGGAAGACATACTTGGCATGGCCTGGGGGGCTTCCTGAGCTTCTGTGGCCCTCATGTGGTAGAGACGGCCGTTGTGGTTGTTCTGGTTCCTTCTGGCTGCGAAGCGGCGCTGTTGCTGGGCAGGTGCAGCAGTATTGGGGGCAGTCTTGGAAAGCTTCTTGGGGCATTCATTAGAGTAATGACCAGTAACACCACATTCATAGCAAGTCACAGTGGACTTGTCTCTGGGGGCATGGTTGGGTATTGGGATGAGCTGCTCTAGTGATGCTATCCTCACGCGGAGGCGAGCAATGAGGTAGTCCTTCTTGGCGTGCTGATGACGAAGTGCCTTGCGCTCCATTGCAAGGATGTTGATGGTGTCAGTCATCTTGGCGTGCTCAATGTGCATCCGGTTGGCCCGGGCACGGAGTTGTTGCGGGTAGGAGGGGCCATCTGAACAATGAGGTAGATCATAAGATAAGAGGGAAATTTCTATGGTTTGTTTGGTTTAAAGTTCAAAAAGTTCAAAACTTGAAAACTTGAGTAGTGTTGAGGGGGTAAAAACCAACAACACTTTTTCATTCATTCCAAACATCACACATTACAAAGCTAACATACCGTTGGTTTGAAGAACCATTCATTCGTTCTACGATACAAGGGGATCCTGATACAAACTCACACCTACTCAAGTGATTAGTGATACTACTCTTCATCTGGAATGGTGGTTTCTTCGTCTTCATAGGCGAGATGCTTGTCGTTGGTATAAGGCACGGATGCTGTCCAATTCCTTGCGGGTCTTGTGCAGTAGGAAGTCAAGGTGTGCAAAATTTTATGGGCAGTACCAAGAAAAGTAGAGCATGTCTTTTTGAAAAGATCTCAAGGATAAGAGTGCGAATAAGTTTTCAGAAATACTCTTTTTAAAAAGGATCTCAAGGATAAGGGTAAGAATAAATTTTCAGAAATAATCTTTTTTGAAAAGATTTCAAAGATAAGAGGGAGAATAAATTTTTTATAAATATTCACTTTCTTTGTTTTGGAACTAAGTTTTTCAGACGTCCATTCTAACTAGGGTCTCCTAAGGTCAAACAATGGCTCTGATACCAACTTGTCAACACCCGGATTTTTAAGTCCAGATGCCTATTATGCCATACCTCGCAATCCCAGGAATATTGTTTTTGCTAGACATAATAGATTGATATCACATAACATCATTCATTACAGCACCATAATAGTCATTACATAAAAAGGATCACATGATCCAGTCTCATTACAACACTTGATCTAATGATCAATTACATAACACATAGCGGGAATATGTAGTAGAGGTACATCTGTTCCACAGGCAACTGTTGACGTCAGGAGTAGTCCTAGTTATCATAGACGTCCTCCTGTCCATCTTCATGGTTCTGATACTCCTCTTCATAGTCTGGCCATTTGAATAGCCAGGGACAAAGCCATGAGTACTTTAAAGTACTCGCAAACTAATACTAATGTAGGTACTATCAACTATGGTAAGGGGGTGCTAAGCTCTAGGTTCTTTGCATAAAGCCAGTTTTATTTCATAAGCACTTCAGTAATAAAAGACTCTTTGATTGTCTAACTAACTCAAGTGGGAACATTAGTGTCATTCCCACAACTCTGTTGTGATTCAAGTCAAATTCACCTTTCAAGTTTCAAGTCACCAGTCACATGTCATATTTTTGAAAATGGTCTGATGACGAAACAGTATGGCCTTTCCAACCGTCCATAACCGTGGACACGGCTATTCGAATAGGTTTACACTCTGCATCGGTTGTACACTTGTGCCACAACTTTTGATTACATCCGTCAGGAATAACCCTGAATAATCATACTCAGTATGCGGATCATCAACCATAACCTTTCACTTACATACCCTAGTATAGGCACCTCTCCCCATGAGCTTGGCCTACCAGTGATGCCATTCTGCCATCCTGGGAACTGCACAGGGCTTGGGCCGGACATTCACCTCTTCTTTAACGTCGTTTCTTTTGTTGTGGAGGCAGCTTTCGGCATAACCCCGATGACGCTTGTTTAGAGGGAACCCATACTAGAGTACATAAACTTCCAGGTAAGCCCTACCCATAATCAGGTATTGTGGGGGTACTCTTAAAATTGGAATGGTATCGCATCCGAACCCAATCATCGAGTTTTGTCAAATTCACCAAGTCATTCATGTCATATTTACCTTCAAAATATTTCAATAGAATGACTCATCATTCCAAGGTTTTCCAAGTCATTTGTTTCACCAGTTCCCAACTAGGGTAAGCAATTCTGGTTTTAGCACTAGCAACTAGTCATGAGGGCGCTAACTAAAGTGTAGCTCTCTAGGCCAAATTTGATACTCTTGTAGTACTCTATACTTAGACCAAAGTTGACTATAAAGCAAGCTTGGATAATCAAAGTAAAAGCTTGTAAGGGTAAAAACTTGGGATGGGAGCATTAAACATAAAGTAATAGGGCAATGGTGCCTTGCTCTTGTAGAGCTTTGCACTTGCAAGAATATCATCTTGCAAGAGTAGAGCTTGCATTGGTGTTAGCTTGCCTTGGTTGGTGTATTGATCAAAGTGATCCTCCTTCTTCTCCGTAGTCGTTCTAGTCTTCCCCTTCGTAGCCTTCGGTACTAGCGTCTATAAACGAATACGAGGTAACAAACACCAATCAATACTTAAGTAGACTAGTTAGCCCTAATGGCTCACTCAAGATGATCTAATATCATCACAATCATTATTCAACATCAGACTAGGGTTTCTTCTTAGGGTTTGGAAAACAACTCTTCTTATTGAAATAGGGATTAGGGTTTCTATTTAGTTCTTTGGAGAAGTAATTTCCTCTCATTGAATCTTCTTAAGATTTAATCTCCTCAATTAATAAGTGTGAGATCATGTTGACCAAGGTCAATACTTCACATTTATCATTTGGGAAAAAGGTTTAAATGAGATTCATCATCTCATGTAATTTAACTACTACTTTGATTTAAGATCCTCAAGTAAGCAAAGATGAGACCATGACTAGGGTCATCACTTTACTTCACATTACTTGGGAATATGATTTAAATGAGGTGCTACACCTCATAGATTTAAAATCCTAAATTTGAAAATGATTTAAATGGGCTAGTATTGACTACATAGCCAATTTTGTATTCTAGCCCATGATCATGCACACAACTATGTCATGTTTTTGCATAATCAATTAGACAATGTGAAATGTGATTTATGAGAGTTGGAATCAACTCAAAATTACTCATGGTTGATTTTCAATAATTGTTTGAAATCTGAAAAGTCTCTGCCTTGTTATTTTTGCTAATTTAGTTCTACAAAAGATCTAGGGTTAAAAACAGTGGGTTTGGATAGATCTTTTCATAAGCTTTCCCAAAATATAAATTTCTTCAAATTTGGCCGAGTAGATTTGGAGATATTTAATTTCTAGCAAAGCATCTGTAAGCAAAAATAACTGAAAAGAAATAAAGCAAATTTGAATTTAAACGCGGGCGGGAAGCTAACTGGGCCGGCCCAGCTGCTGCCCGGGCCTGGCGTGCATGGCACATGCACGTGGCCAGCGTGCGGGGCGCATAGATCGTTGGATCGAGATCCAACGGATCTGGGTCCTCGTCTAGCTCGCGATTCTGAGATCTTGCGGGGACGATATCTCTCACCTCAGAGCTCGGATGAAGGTGGGTTGGGCTCGTTGGACAGGGATTTTCAAGTGCTTCAACTTTGGTGTAGGGCTCGGTGGCTATGGTGGCGAAAAAATGGCGTGGCCTTGAGGATGTCGCCGTGTGCACGCCGGTGAGCTTCTGGCGCCGTGGAGCGGCGAGGAGGGAAGAAGGGAGCTCTAGGAGGGAGAGGGGGATGCTGCTAGGTGGTGTGGTGTTGTCCAAGGGCAGGGGCACGGCTTATATAGGCTTCAGGGAGGAGGGGCGCGGCAGACGGCATGGCGGGTGACGTCGTTGGGCGCGTCGCGTGCAAGCGTCTCCATCATGGCTACTGCGTCGAAAGGTGAGGTAAGGAGTAGGGGAGGACGCGTGCGCAGTGGCTGGCTCGCAGGCGTCGTGTGCAGTGCGCACGGGGATGATGCCGACGTCGGCGTCCTTGCGGGTGTCGCGTCGTGTCGCCGTCCTGGCGCGCGTGCGGGCCTACGGCCATGTCTGGCGTGTGTGTGGGGGTGAGGAGGTACTGGTGGCACAGGGGGAGGTGTTGTGTTGCAGTGTGCACGCGGGGAGACGGTGGTGGCCACAGGTGGTGATCATGTGACATGGCATGAGTGGTTTTGGGTCAAGTCTTGCTTTCCTCCACCAAGGGTCGTGTCTAGCATGATCAGCAGGTAAAAGTGAAGCTACGTGACATGGTCATAGGGGGAGGAGAGGTCCAGGGGCAGGGGTGACATGATGGTGCTCACATGACTGACATGGGGTGGCATTGGAGTGTGCAGGGCTCTCCTTGGGTCAACTCTAGCTTGGTGATGATCAGTAGGCTAAGGTGAGTCTATGTGACATGGTGAGGGTGACCAGAGAAGGAGGAGGACAAGTGGTGGCATGGTGAGGTCTACATCAATGGCATGGGCTTGGCATGGTCCTCTTTGCATCATTTTCTTGTTCTATGAGTGCTGCAAGCTTGGTTGAGGTGTGATGAGGGTGTTTGACAAAGGGTGCAAGGTTGGAGTGGGCTAGAGGTGTGCACCATTGATTAAAGTGAAAAGCATATGTGGTACATGCAATGATGTCGCATGCTTGGGCATGGTGATCATGGCAAGGTTGTGTCACTTCATTGAGGTGCTTTTAGGGTACATGGTGTACTATCAAGGAGGACAAGAGAGAGAAAAAGTGAAAAGTGAGGATAAAGTGACTTGTACCTTTATTCTCCTCTATGTGTACTTCTTAGGTCCAAAGCAAAGATCTTTCTTCTATTTAATTTTGGCCAAATTGCTGCATGGTTGTGTTCTAAATGGTGTTGGGCAACAATGTGTGGCATGGGTTTGAAATTTGGAGAGGTTTGGTGAAATTTCTAAAAATTGGGGGAATCTAGAATCTGTTTCAAAATGGCATCTTGGCTTGACTATTTTGAGCAATGGTCAAAGATCTGGTCAAAGTGTTCAACACCAAAGTTGTTCAGCTTGATGAGGTCTTGGATGAGGTGCAAAGAGTTGGCAGGGTTTGGTTTAAGAAATTCTTAATACAAGGGCTCAAAGTGGGTATGTTGTTAAAATTGTCACATGTGACCATCACCACATGCAACATGTAAATTTCATTTCTTTGATTTTTGATTTGCTTTTTTCTTGACCCAAATGATGTTACTTAGGGTTGAAATGGTATAGAGGAGTGATCCAACCATTCACACCAAGTCCTAGGGTCAAATCTCTAAATTCCTATTTTTGGCCATTTCCTCTCATATGCCTCTATGGACATTTTTTTTTGTTTCACATTAGATTTGATTTGTTAAGTACTAGATAGTGTTTATTAGTGTTTTAAAATCATCTAAACAAGGTAGAAGGGCTTAGGGTAAAGTTTTACAAAAATAGCCATAGCCTCATATGTGAAGCTATTTGCATTTTCTCTTTTTCTTATATGTCTCACTTTGATCCAAATGATCATGGATTAGGGTTTAGTGGGGTTTAACCATGGTTCACAACCATTTGGAAAAGTGGCAAGGGCAAAGGTCAAGATTTGCAAATCAGGGTTTTAGGCTTACATATGTTTTCTCTTTTCTTTTATTTTTATTTGGCTTTATTTCATTTGTACTTCAAAGAGCAAGGTTTAGGGTTTTAGTTCATGTTTCAATCAATAATTAAACAATCATGGCAAATATCATCACACATATGCATTAGCACTATGCATCTTGGTTTATTAAAATAAAGTTTTTGTTGGTTCCAAATTTTGGAAAAAAGGAAATTCATTTTCTTCTTTGTTTTAAAATTTGGGATGTTACAATCATCTCCGGGTTGGCTTCAATCCCTCGCTAAGAGACGAGGTAGCCAAGGAGTTGGCATGCTGGCACGCCGAAAGTGCACTTGGCCAGGTTGAGCTTCATCCGGTATCTTCGCAGATTGGTGAAGGTCTCTCTCAGATCGTCAAGGAGGGTATGCTTCTCCTTGGTTTTTACAACGACAACATCCACATATGCGTGAACATTTCTGCCGATTTGCTCTTGTAAGAACTTTTCCATCCTCCTTTGATAGGTGGCGCCTGCATTTTTCAAGCCGAATAGCATAGTCGTGTAGCGATAAGCCCCATACGGGGTAATGAAAGAAGTCTTTATTTGATCATCCGGATTCAAAGGAATCTGGTGGTAGCCTGAATAGGCATCTAGGAAAGATAACACTTCACAGCCGGGAGTCGAATCTATGATTTGATCTATGTGCGGCAGGGGGAAGGGGTCCTTCGGGCACGCCTTGTTCAGGCTGGTGTAGTCGATACACATGCGCCAGGAGCCGTTCTTCTTCAAAACCAGGACTGGGTTCGCCAACCAGTCCGGATGCAGCACTTCCATGATGAAGTCGGCTACGAGGAGCCGGGCGATTTCTTCACCGATGGCCTTCCTTCTTTCTTCGGCGAAGCGGTGAAGGGTTTGCTTCACCGGCTTGGCCTCTGGCCTGACGTGGAGGTGGTGCTCAGCCAACTCCCTCGGCACACCCGGCATGTCTCGTGGAGACCATGCAAAGATGTCCCGATTCTCACGGAGGAAGCTGGTGAGCTCGCTTTCCTATTTGTTGTCCAGGCCGGCACCGATGGTGACGAACCTGTCCGGCTGCGCTGGGTCCAGCAGGATCTTCTTGGTGTCATTGGCCGGCTGGAAGTGAGTCGTCCCAGCCGGTTTGCCCACGGCCGACATGCCGGTTTACGCGCCTTTGGCCATGGTCACCGTGTCTTGGATCTGCTGCTTCTCGGCAGCGATGACCAGCGTCTGAGCCATCTTGGAGCTCTGCGTGGCACACTCCATGGAGCGGCGATAGTCGCCGGCGATGGTGATGACCCCCTTGGGGCCGGGTAGCTTCATCTTCAGGTACCTATAATGGGGCACCGCCATGAATCGGGTCAGGGCTGGCCTGCCCAGGAGAGCGTGGTAGGGACTGACCAAGTCCACCACCTCGAACTCGATTGCCTCAGTGCGGAAGTGGTCCGGCTTGCCGAACATGACGTCCAGCTTGATCCGGCCAATCGGCTGGCAGGAATGTCCCGGCACAATGCCATGGAAGACAGTGGGGGTGGGGCGCAGCTCGCTCTCCTGGATGCCTAGCTCGCGGGCAGTGTCGCGGTAGAGGATGTTGATGTTGCTTCCGCCGTCGACGAGAACGCGCGTAAAACGTACGCGACGCTGGCTTGTGCCAATGGTTGGGTCCAGGACCATGGCGTAGCTTCCCGGCTTGGGCAGGACAGCCGGTGTGTCACGCCGATCGAAAGTGATGGCCTCGCTTCCGACTCGGCTTAGGTACTGGGGGACCGGCGGTATGACCGCGTCCACCTCGAGGGAACGGCGCTACTGGCTCGTTTTGTCCTCCAGCTCGGTGATGAAGATGATGTAGGCGGCGTCCTCAGCCAGGTACCGCCCGTGTTGGACCACGTTGGCCTCGTGCTGCTGCTGCTCGGGGTTGGCGTCTTGGGCGCCGGCTTGGGCACCCGGCCCGCCGGCCGGTGGAGGCGGCAGCGGCTCGCCGCTGGTCAGCCGCTTGGTGAAGTGGCAATCGCGGGTAGTTTGGTTGGCCGGGTTCTTGCCGTTGTGGTACTTGCACGGCGTGTCGGGCATCTCCTCAAATGTGAACTTCGGATTTCAAGGCCGGTCTTGCTTCTGGCGCTGGCTTCCTTTAGCCGCCGCATGATCCTACACGGCTGCCACGTGGGCGCAGCCGTACCGGCGATCCGGCTGGTCGTTGTGCCTCTTGTCGCGGTAATTTTCGCGACGGCTGCCATGTGAAGCTCCTTCGGCCGGCTTGTGCTCGGCCAGCTTGGTATGATCGCGCCGGGGCGCGGCGGGCAGATTGTTGTCCAGGGTCTGGCCGGCTTCCTCGGCCAGCGCGTACTTGTCCGCGATGGCCATCAGGGCCGCCATGGTCTTGGGGTCGCTGCGACGCAGCTTTTGCCACATCATCGTGTTGGGCCGGCAGCCGGCTATGAAGAAGCTGATGGCCTAGATCTCGTGCACGCCCTCGCAGGAGTTGCGCATTTCGCACCAGCGCATCAGGTACGCGCGATCCATCTCGTCCGGGCCCTGCTTGCACATTTCGAGTTGTTGGGGGCGACCCGGCCGGTGGTAGGTGCCGGTGAAGTTGCTGATGAAGGCGTCTTCGAAATCCAGCCAGCCGTTGATGCTGCCGGCTGGGAGGTTGTTGAGCCAGGTGCGGGCGGAGCCGACCAGCATCAGGGGCGAGTAGCGCACAGCCCAACACTTGTTGCCGCGGGCGATGCCGACTGCGTTGGTGTAGTCCAGCAACCAATCCTCCGGCTTGGCGGTACCGTCGTACTTCTGGGTGTCCCTGGGAGCAGGAAGTCGTCCATAACCGGCTCCTCCAGGATGCGTGGGCCAAAACACTTTGGGCCGGCTGGCCCCTCTTCCTTCGCGTGCGGGATTCCACGAGCCGGTCGAGGCGGTCTCGAGCATCAAAGGGCTCGACGCACGGGCCCAGCCTGGACTGGGCCGGCTGGCGACGACCGCTGGCTTCGGGCGCCGGCCGGTATGGACGCCCATGCTCCGGCTGCTCGGAGTCGTCTTCGTGGCGCCGGCTTGGTGGTGGCCGGCTGCGGCGCTCGGCCGACTTGGGCTGTTGTGGGTGGCCTGGGAGTCCCTGCGCCGGCTTGGCGCAGGAGAAGACGACTCCGCCGTGTCTCAGGGGCCGGCTCGGTTGTTGCCGGCTGCACCATGGGCGTGAGAAGCACTAGGGGCATTACCGGCGTACCTTGGGTTTTTCTGCTGCTCGTTGGCGACGCGGAGCAACTCGGTCACCCGCCTCGTTTGGCGGCGCAGCTCTTCTGCGGCGGCTTCGGTCGCGCACATGTTCTTCTCGGGGGTGTTGTAGACCGGCAGCTCCATGGAAGGAGCCGGCGATTCCGCGCCGTCGCGCTCGATCTCGGCGCCTTGGCCTCCTCCTCTGCGGCGGATAATGCCGGCTCGGCTGGGGTCATTGCCGGCTGGTGTGCAGCCGTGGGCGCGGTCTACTCGCGTCGGGTGATCTCCAGCTGGCGCTTGGCAGCAGCCACCTCGTCCGCCTGCTTTAGCAGGAGTTGGCGGTGCGCCTCCAGGTCCGCCTCAATGGTGGTGGGGTCTATGCCGGCTGTGAGCGGGGTGCTCAGCCTGGCCCTGGCTTCCTCCAGCCGGGATGGTGGTGGTGGTACCTTTGTGCTGGGGGCGGAAGCGCCGCTGTCCACGTTGCGCTCCAGGTGAGGGCCGCAGAGGCGCGTGGTCTTGGTGACGTTCTCGTCACCGGTAGCCATGACCTCCTGCACGGCGCAGGATTCTGACACCTGTTTCCATGGAATTCTCCCTACTTCGCCGGCGTACTCTCTTGGCAAAGTTTACCTGAACGTCGTCTTCGGCAAACCCGACAACTTCAGGAAGGAGAAGATCGAGTTTGAAGTCGTGAACTGGGAATCACAGTACCACGCTATACTCGGAAGACCAGCTTATGCCAAGTTCATGGCCGTACCACACTATGCATACCTCAAGCTGAAAATGCCCGGGAGCAACGGGACAAACATCACAGTCTATGGAAGTTTCTCACGCTCGGACAATTGTGATCGCGACTTTCAGAGGATTGCTGCAAAGTTTGGGCTGAAGCAGGAAATTACTGACCTTCCTTCCAAGTCATCGTCACGCGATAATAAGGAAGAAGAACGCGTCAGAGGAGCGAAGAAGATGCCAGCCGACCTTGCTCTAGAAGCTTCGGCAGCACAAACTTCTGCAGCTAAAGCTTCGGCAGCAAAAGCTTCGACAGTTGATGGCACAGAAGACATAGGAGACAACAAGACACTGGCAACCATTGTTCAGGCCCCTGGTGAAATCAACGACGCTTCGGTAACCATTAACGTGGTGAACAAGCCAGAAGATGAGAAGAACCCCTTCCTTGCCTAAGCAATTTACTAGCGTTTAGTTTTCCCTTTACCTTCAACAGGGCCCTCCTTTTTCGCCCTTTAGTCCCGTGCTTACTTTATTAATGAGAATTTAAGTTTTAATCCCTTGATAAGCATTGCAGTAATTCGGAGCATCTAAACCGCACCATCGTAAACCTTGCCTACGCCCCTTGGCGAGCAACGGTGTAACGTAGTATGCGGCAAAAGATCGTGCTCCAAAAAGCCTCTACGAGTGCTAAAGGATGCAAAATAAACAAGGATACTAACCCTTCCCTCTGCTATAGATGCCTCTACGAGCGCCGTAAATAGCAAGAGTTCGGAAATACATATAAACACAACTCACGTTCGATATTTTACTTATGGAAATATCAAAGAACAACGGGCTCATTGGCAGAAGTTATCGCACCCGATATATTCGGGAGCCGCTGTCAAAACACACATCGGTTGAAAGCAAAGTTGCACATACAACGGGTTTAGCAAGACCCGCAACACGAGCTGATCACTCAAATAATTTGCTGACCAATGAATACACATACGGGCAATTAAGATTTGCTCCTTCAAAATTTGCCAATGGCATTGACACGGTAAAAATACATATACATGTATCTACCGAACAAAAGGTCTCGATTACGCAATCCAAACACTTGGATGAAGTAGCCAAAATACCTATTTACAAAACAAACTTAACCCTGAATTACCCTTGCAGAGTGTCTTTTTCTTGAGGTACCTTTGAGTCTCTTTCTAGCCTATCGACAATTACATTTGACGGCAGTACAACCTTCGGATACAGAAACTCCAAATCACCTGTTGCATTGGCAATGGATAGCAAGTCTGCCGAAGGATACCGTGCAAGGACAAGGGAAAGCGTAAACCTAGCTCCCGCAAACACTTGGGCACGTACCAGGTTCTTGACCTTCTTGGCATTGCTGAATTCTGACATTAAAGTCAACAGCGTGGGAGGAACTGCGTTCAACGGAAACATTGTCTTCCATATTACTCTCAGCCCCTTGTAACACTTATCGAAGAAGTGGTGGTGTCGAGGGTGCTCCTCGGCAATGCCCTCCGATAGGGGCTTAGGGTTGATGGAATCCTGCAAGCTGACACGGGACATCGGTTCACAGACAAGCGGGGAGAGCGATTTACCCAGGTTCGGGGCCCTCGATGAGGTAAAACCCTTACGTCCTGCCTGTCTGTTCTTGATTATGATGATAATGGGTTACATGGGGTGCCGAATAGTTCGGCTGAGATCTCGTCGAGATGGCTAAGCGCTAAGGTGACCTAGCTTTAAGCTTCTGTTGGCTAAGATTGCTAAGATTGATTGTTGTTCCTCGACCGCCCCTCTCCTAGCCTTTATATAGGAGGCCAGGTCTCAAGAGGCCTAATCGAGTACGACTAGGTTTACAGTAAATCTATCTCTAGACTTTCCTTGCTCGGCTCCTTCCGCGTCTTGTACTTCAAGGAATCTTCCGCCGCACCGTCCTAGTGGCCCACCTTGCCATCGAGTGCCTTCATGGGCCTCCAACTAGGAAAGACAGGATAGGGCAACATTGGTTAGCCGAAGGGTAATGCCCACGTCAGTAGCCCCCGAGTGTCTAGCCGAAGGTAGTTCGGGTAGAGACTAAAGCATGCCTCCACCCAATGTTCTTCTCCTTGATTGTTCTTGTTCTTCTTGAATCTGCATCATCTTCTTCTGTCGGGTGCGCGTCAGCGCTCCCGATGGGAGTAGCCCCCGAGTCTAGGTACGGATGCTTGCAATAAGTGCGTAGACTCAAGTTGTACCACTCGAACATTTTGCTCTGCCGAAGTTTTTCCGCGAGTCTTCGCAGGTCATCCGATATACTTTCCTCATGCAAGGGATAATGAGTAACGTGCCCAACTTTTGCTTGTTAACTGCCGATGGCAAAACAACGTTACCCTACACAGAATCAAGTCCCCGGGCATGATCCCGGAGTGCGAAAAACTTCTGTCAGGTGCGTGTCCAACGCTCCCGATGGGAGTAGCCCCCAAGTCTGGGCACGGGTGCTTGCAACCGGGTGCGGACTCGAGTCGAACAATTATCTCTTCCTTCAAGGCCTTCTTCCTTCGAATCTTCATTCTGTCGGGTGCGCGTCCAGCGCTGCCGATGGGAGTAGCCCCCGAGTCTAGGTGCGGATGCTTACAGTCCGTGCATAGACTCAAGTTGACCATCCGATATCGTTTCATTCCTTCGAATGCTTTGAGCATTTCTCATGACGTCATTGATGACGCTTTACTAATATCTTGATTTTGACTGACAGGACGTAACCTGCTGGGCCTATTCCTTCTTTGTCTGGCCCTTTTCGCACAATCACCAAGGCGTCTCCTCGATTTCTGCAATCTTTAATAGAAAAGATCCACTGAATGAACTAGTAGCAACGACACGTGCCCACACAGCTCTCAAGTTCTCCTTAAAATCTCCAAAGGGTGAAAAATCCCTAATCTTCTCCCATATTTTCTGTAGCATCTTCTCGTTCTTCTCCTTCTTCCTCCCTTTGCCACTGCTGCGCCGCCAACACTGCTTTTCCGTTCCTCCCCAAATCTCGCAATGGTGAAGAAGAAGGGCCTCACTGCCGCCGCCGGTTCTACTAGCGGAGGCGCCGCCGCCAAATCTTCCTCGAATCTTCCGAAGGGGAGCGCCCCGAACGCTCCTCCCCAACTCCCGGCGCCGCCAGCGCCGCCAAGGTCGGTAGCCAAGCCCGGAGATTGGACAGCGTCAACCGTCACCAAGCGTGACGAGAAAAGGTCCCGAAGCCTGGGATTAATCTCCTCCGACGAGGGGAATGTGATCTTTCCTGGTGCGATTTCTCGGCCTAATCCCCCTGCTGGCTTTACCGTGATGTTCTTGTCGTTCCTATATCGGGGTCTTTCGCTCCCCGCTCATGAATTCTTCCTCCATCTCTTGCGAACTTACGAGATCCAATTATGGCAACTCACTCCCAACTCAATCCTCCACGTTGCTGTGTTCATCACCCTTTGCGAGGCATTTCTGGGCATCAAACCTCATTTTGGGCTGTGGAAAAAGATCTTCTATGTGAAGAGATACAGCAGTAGTAATGGATCCTTTGTCACCGGAGGGGTGGGGTCCGTAGCTCGTTCGGAGGTTAATTACTTCAATTTCCCAATGAGAGAATCTGTGCAAGGGTGGAGACTGAAATGGTTTTACGTCAGGGATTCCTTGTCACCCGAATCCCGACCTTCCTTGCTTTACCGACGTCCTTGAAGCCAAGCCTAAGAATTCCTGGAAGAACATTCTCTCTCCCGACGAAAGAGTAGCAGCCGATGAATTATTTGCCAAATTTCTTCGAATCAAAGAGGCCGATGGCCAAACCATGGTCGACACAGAGGTGGCAGCGAGTGTTCCCGAAACGTCGGGTCCAACCGGCCATGGCCGAGTTCGCCCGATGTGGTTGTATTCAGGTCCAAAGGATGAGACCAGGGTTAATGCTACCGAACTGTCGGAAAAGGAATTGCTCGATGAAGTCCGTCGCCTTACTTTCTTTAGTCAAGAAGACTTGATCCCATTGATTTCTTCTTACACTCCTTTTGATGCTGATCATCCACCTCCAGAGGTAACTTTCCCTTTCAAATTCTTATCACGTTATTTTTACTTAGTCATCATAATTACCACTATTCTTATTCGTTTTTCTCTTCGACAGACCCCCATAGTCCCTGGAGATTTGAACGATTCGCCAAACGATACTTCTGAGGGAAGAGGCTCCTCAATACCCGTTGATATTCACACTGTCGAGCATACAGACCCAGAGAACGATCACGATGATCCGATAGATTCCGAAACTGTTCACACCGATCTTCCTCCCTCAGCCGATGACGCTTGCGACACGGAGGGATCAGTGCGTGATGATAATGCTGATCGTGATGCCTTTGTTAATGCAGCTATGGAGGAGACCAGGGCTTTGCCGACGAAGACGATCTCTTCGATATGTAAGTACCTTCTTCCTTTCTGCTATGTTTTGTCCCCTTGTTTCTCGCATTCTTTTCATAACTTCTGTCGACCATTTCCTTTTTGTAGTGACGAAGGTTTCGCTGAGCCTCCGTTTAAGAAAGCCAGATCTGATGCTGTTCCCCCGGCCATTGCTGCTTCTGAAGCTTCGGCTCCTAAGGCAGCTCCCACGGCCCAGGCATCGACTGCTTCTTCCCTTTCCAAGGGGAAAGATGTTCCTGCCGCCATCACGACTCCTCCTTCTGTAAGTCCTTTTTGAATACAACGTGAATTTCTTGAAAGGTGCCTTGTCTAACGATTCTTTGTAAAACATCCTTTTTTCCTTAAGGATCTGCGAGATGTTATATCTTCTTTAGAGGCCTTTGCCTCTCAATTTACCTCTCTGGAAGCGGACAAAGTTCGACTGCACGAGGAAGTTAAATCTTCCTCTTCAAAGTTGGACGGCGCCATTAAAAAGGCTGCCACGGCTCGCCAGGAGGTCGACTCCCTGAAAGAGGAGCTGGGCAAACTGAAGGAGAGGCTAAGAGAGGAGGAAGCTCGGGCAGCTGAAAAGGATGAGCTCCTTCGTCAGTCTTCTTTGGCTCTACTTGGTAAGCCCTTTTGTACACCTCTGTCGATTATTACTCTTATGGATTCATTCCTTTACCAATGATCTTTTCCAATTCATTTTCTTGTAGAAGCCGCCAACATTCCTGCTGCTGCCTTGGAGAAAGTTCCAAACAACTCTCCGGCAAATGGTGTGTCGATGGCTCTCGCCTCCCACTAGCTTACGCGGGAGATTCTTGAAAAGGGAAAAGGTGCCCTGGCGCGGATGCACTTGATGATTTTCCCCAAGATCAAGTAGGACAAAACTCCGGGGCAATTGATCGATGCCTTCACGGTTGACACCAAGGAGGTTATCGAGGTATTCAAACACACCTCGCGTACCTATGGCGCCCTCCTTGCCTTCCAACTTATGATGGGTCACGGTTTTAAGGCTAACATCGAAGAAATGACTAAGGAGCTGCCGAAAGATCAAGATGGGCAGTTTTTTGATTTAAGCGCCTTCAAAACGCCTGCCCTTAATTGTGCTCGTCAGCTCCTTGAACTAGTGTCATCGAGGAAGACGTCGGCTGGTCCCAGTTTATCGACTCAGACCCAAGCCCCTTGATTTTTGTAACAAACTTATCTTTGAGTTGATGTGAAACATTATCCCGTTGCAAAACTTGTGTTTGTAATAAACTCCGTGCTAGCAATGTTGCTAGTACACCTTTGTTATGATATTTTTACTTGCACTTCTCCCGATGGGAGTTACTTCGGATGCTCGAATTGACCCGATCTGTCATCCTTTTTGACGCTGTTTCCTGCAGGTTTTCCCAGTGCCTTCATTTGTCGACGACTCTTCGGGTGCTCTTCCTGAAGGTGATCGAATCCAGCGTATGAAGGATAGGATCACTCATATGGAAAAATATCTACGCGGCACTTATGCCTTAGCTGCTATTGTAAATAAGAAGAGCGAGATTGCAGCCGAAGTGGAGCGGTACGCTCTTACTGAACTGCATAAAGCTACCGAGAGTTTGAACTGTAAGTTTCTCGAGCCTTGCGCTTTTTGTCAACAATGCCTTGTCTGATCCTCTGTTTGATTCGTTTGCCAGTCATAGCCCTGAACCGTGCGGAAGAGAACAAACGAATTCACGAGCGTGTGCACGCTTTAACCCAGCTTTCATCGGCCGAAGAGATTTTCTGGCGGGAACACTCGAAGGCTTCGGCTGTCGCACAATTTCAGGATCGGGTTCAGCAAGTCCACCATTTCTTCGACAAATGCTACAAAGCCATGAGGGTAGTTTGGAAGACGATGTTTCCCTTAAACGCGATTCCCCCTACGCTTCTGACTTTGATGTCTGAGTTTGGTAATGCAAAGAAGATTCGAGACTTGGTGCGAGCTCAGGTTTTCGCAGGGGCCAGGTTTACACTTTCCCTTGTGCTTGCACGTTACCCCTCAGCGAATCTGCTTGCTATTGCCAACGCGGTTGGTGACTTCCAGAGTTTATATCCGAAGGTGTTGCTTCCTGCCAATATAATTGTCGACAAGCTTGAGGAGTATTCGAAGGTACCCGAGGAAAAAGAAACTCCGCAAGGGTGATTTCATGGATTGAAGTTGTTTTGTAAATAGGTATTTTGGCTACTTCATCCAAGTTTTTGGATCATGTAATGGAGCCTTTTTATTCAGTAGATACATGTATATGTACCTTTACCGTGCTAGTGCCGTTGGCAAATTTTGACTGAGCAAATCTGAATTGCTCGTTTAAATGTATGTGTACTGGTTGGTTAGCAAATCATTTGAGTGATCGGCTCGTGTTGCGGGTTTTGCTAAACCTCGTTGTATGCGCAACTTTTCTTTCAACCGATGTATGTTTCAACAGTCACTCCCGAATATTTCGGGTGCAGTGATTCTGCCGATGAGCCCGTTGTCCTTTGATATTTCCATAAGTAAAATATTGAACGTGGGTTGTATTTACATGTATTTCCGAACCCCTGCTATTTACGGTGCTCGTAGAGGCATCTATAGCAGAGGGAAAGGTTAACATCCTTGTTTGCTTTGTATCTTTTAGCACTCGTGGAGGCTTTTCTTTTGGAGCACGATCTTCTGCCTCGTACTATGTTTGCATAGTGATGCGGCTTAGGCGTTTTGAATTAATGCAATGCTTAACAAAGGATCGAAGCTTAAGTTCTCATTAATAATGTAAGCACGAGACTAGAGGGCGAAAAAAGGAAGGCCCTGTTTAAGATAAAGGAAAAAATTAAACGCTAAAAAATTGCTTAAGCAAGGAAGGGGTTCTTCTTATCTTCTGGTTTTTTCACCACGTTGGTGGTTGCTGCGGCATTGTTGACTTCACCAGGGGTCTGGGCAATGGTTGCCAGCGTTTTGCTGTCTCCTATGCCTTCTATGCCATAAGCTGCCGAAACTTTTGGTGCCGAAGCTTTCGCTGCCGAAGCTTCTGCTGCCGAAGCTTCAAGAGCAAGGTCGGCTGGCTTCTTCTTGGTTTCCCTGACATGTTTTTCCTCCTTGATTTCTCGTAACGTCAATTTGGGCGGAGGGTCGACGATTTCTTGTTGTGACCCAAACTTCGCAACAATCCTCTGAAAGTCACGATCACAATTGTCCGAGCGTGAAAAACTTCCATAGACTTTGATGTTTGTCCCGTTGTTCGCAGGCATTTTCAGCTTGAGGTATGCATAGTGCGGCACAACCATGAACTTGGCATAAGCTGGTCTCCCGAGTATAGCGTGATACTGTGACTCCCAGTTCACTACTTCAAACTCGATCTTCTCCTTCCTGAAATTGTCGGTTTTTCCAAAGACGACGTTCAGGTAAACTTTGCCAAGAGAGTAGCCCGGTGCAGTTGGAAGGATCCCATGGAAGCAGGTGTCTGTTTCTTCTAGCATCTTCATGGTGATCCCCATACTTTTGATTGTGTCGACGAATATCAGGTTTAACCCGCTTCCACCATCCATGAAAACTTTGCTCATCTTGAATCCCCCGATTTGTGCCTCGACTACTAAGGCAGCGTGTCCTGGTTTTGGTATGGTCATCGGGTGATCTGTTCGACTGAACGTAATGTTCTGAGAGGACCACTCGACATACTCGGGGATGTTCGTCATGATGCTTTCAGCCAGGTTAATCTCTCGGGTGAGCTTCTTCATCTCTCTTCTTGAGACACTTGTCCTTATGGATCATGCTCATCTGCCCCCGTGGTGGTGGAAACGGCTCGTTGGGTTGATGAGGTTGAGCCTGCTGGACTTGATGCTGCGGTGGAGGTGGAGGTGGTGGTGGTAGCGGTTGCTGGCCTCGCTCGCTCGGATGAGTTTGTGCATGTCAATGAACTGCCGACAGTCCCTGAGTAAGTGGCTTGACTTTACTTTGCCGTCCTTAGAATCGGTGTACGAGTGCAAGTAATAGGGAGCGTTGATCTGCTCAGCGTAGGGAAGTTCGGGAGTCCTCTGCTGCCGTCGTTTATAATTGCCACGGTTCCCAGAGTTGTTCCGATTGCCGTCCTATCGATCGTCTCTTCTATCGTCATATTGATCGTCCTGCCGATCAGAGTACCCTGCGGCTACCAGGTTGTTGTCATCATAGTTGCGGTTCTTCCTTCTCTTGTGACGATCCCTTCGGCCACCTGAGTCGTGCTTCGGCTGGTCATCGTCTTTGTCGTCACTGCGTTGTCGTGGCCTTCGCACGTTGTCCTCACCATCAGCCCAGCTGTTGGCGATTTCCATTAACTTGGTTATGGTTTTTGGCTTTTTGCGTCCGAGTTCTTCTATGTAGCTCTCACGCCGGACGCCATCGCTGAAAGCGTCGATTGCTCTGTCGATTGATACATCTTCGGCAGCATTTAGGAGTTTGGTGAATCTCCCGATGTATGAGCGCATCGACTCCTTCTGCTTCTGCTGACAATTCCGTAACTCTTCAATCCCGACGGGTCTCTTGTACGTTGCTTAGAAATTGGAAACGAAGGCGTCTACTAGGTCGTCCCATGATTTGATGGAACCCTTCGGCAGCCCCCTTAGCCAGGCTCGCGCTGAATCTTTGAGGTAGAGCTGCAAGCACTACATTGCTGCTATCTGGTTCCCCTTATGCAGAATCACGATCCGCGAGTAGTCGTCTATCCAAGATCTTGGCTCCCGCTGCCCATCGTATTTGGCGACATCGGTAGGAGTAGGCTTGAACTTTTTGGGCGGCATTGCCTCGCGGATTTTGTGACTTAGACAGGTCGGCTCCCCGAGCTCGCCGTCGTACTCCCGATCCTCGTCCGAAGAATAACCGTCATTCTCCTTCCTAGCGGCACGTCGTCGCCTTGCTTTGTCGATCCTGCTCTGGGTGATTTCATCCCGTGCGTCTCTCGCATGATGCTTTGAGCCACTACCCTGCAGCGTGGTCTTTTCCTTTTGTGGAACTAGATTGTTTCCCAGTATCGCGAGACTTTCCAGGGCACCTCGATGAGCTTGAGCCATGGATCCTTCGTGGTGCTGGTTGATGAGGTATGCGGCAAGGTTGGCGGTTGCTCCCGCAACGGTTTTCGGCCGTGGCATGCTCGCGGTGTCCGTAATCATAAAGGACTTGGTCGGGTTCGACGTGATTTCTCCGGCGTCATCTTCCGAAAGCCTGGATAGCCTCGACCGGTGCTTGCCTACCCCTTGAGTATTTCGAGAGGCGCTCGCCTGCGAGCCTCTTCGCCGTTCACTGGATCGATCTGCCGCAGATAGGCGTCTCTCGAGGGTGGCTTGTTCCTTCAACAGGTGCTCCCGATTTTTCTCTAGTATAGAGCGATAAGCATTGAGGGTTCCAACCGAGGTTCCTGCGGGGAGCGGTGTGTCGTTGAGTACTGCTGCCCTGGCGGCTGCCCACTCCTCGTTCGCGATGGTGCAGTCGCTGTCGTGGTTGCTGGCGCTGTTTTTGAAACTTGCCCGTCTACTGGAACGAGGAGTATGGTCTCCGTCTCCTCTGTGTCTTGTGTTTCCTGTGTTATTGGCGACATAAACCTGATGGCGTGCCGTTCTTCGGGTGGTTCCTTGGACGATGCTGTCGATACTGTCCTCTCCCGATGAATACTGGGCATTGCAGATGAACGGCGTGTCGCTCGATCCCAGCCCGTGCCTGGTGTCGCAGCTTCAAGCGATGAGTACGAAGTTAACTCCGAAGATGTGGGATCGTCGGATCCTACCGACATGAAGACATGGAACGGGGAGTCGAGGGCGCGGGTGAACTCGTCGAGCCTGTCAGACCAGCCGAAAGGTCGAGTGATGATGACGCGCTTGGACTCGTCGATCTGGAAGTGGGCGACTCCAGCAGTCGAAGGATTCCTTCCGCGTTGACGTTGTAGTGGATGCTGCCGAAGGTCATCTCCGTGTTTCCTTGTAGATCTGAGAAGTTTGAGCGGGAGGAATCGCTGTGCGGGGTGAACTCATAGGAGCCAAACCGAATCGGGCTTCCCAGGTTTGGCGATGACGGTGTCGATGAAGTCGCCGGTGTCATGATTGGATCTGCCGATGACCGATCTTGTGCCGACAGGTATCCCACAGATGGCGCCAATTGTCGAGGGTGCTCCTCGGCAATGCCCTCCGATAGGGGCTTAGGGTTGATGGAATCCTGCAAGCTGACACGGGACATCGGTTCACAGACAAGCGGGGAGAGCGATTTACCCAGGTTCGGGGCCCTCGATGAGGTAAAACGCTTACGTCCTGCCTGTCTATTCTTGATTATAATGATAATGGGTTACAATGGGGTGCCGAATAGTTCGGCTGAGATCTCGTCGAGATGGCTAAGCGCTAAGGTGACCTAGCTTTAAGCTTCTGTTGGCTAAGATTGCTAAGATTGATTGTTGTTCCTCGACCGCCCCTCTCCTGGCCTTTATATAGGAGGCCAGGTCTCAAGAGGCCTAATCGAGTACGACTAGGTTTACAGTAAATCTATCTCTAGACTTTCCTTGCTCGGCTCCTTCCGCGTCTTGTACTCCAAGGAATCTTCCGCCGCACCGTCCTAGTGGCCCACCTTGCCATCGAGTGCCTTCATGGGCCTCCAACTAGGAAAGACAGGATATGACAACATTGGTTAGCCGAAGGTTAATGCCCACGTCAGGTGGACTTGCTGGACCCGATCTTGGAACTGAGCAACAGCCGAAAGCTTTCGAGTGCTCCCTCCAGAAAATTTCATCGGCTGATGACAGCTGGGTTAATGCGTTCACGCGTTCGTGAATCCGCTTGTTCTCTTCAGCACGGTTCGTAGCTATGATCGGCAAAGGAATCAATAGATGATCAGACAATGCGTTGTTGACAAAAGAGAAATGAGTGCAAGGACCAGGGAACTTACAGTTCAAACTTTCGGTGGCTTTTTGCAGTTCAGTAAGAGCGTACCGCTCTACTTCGGCCGCAATCTCGCCCTTCTTCTTGATAATAGCAGCCAAGGCATAGGTGCTGCGTAGATCCTTTTCCAACTGCGCGATCTGATCCTTCATACGTTGGATTCGATCATCTTCAGAAAGAGCACCCGAAGAATCGTCAACAAATGAGGGCACTGGGAACACCTGCAAGGAAAAGCGTCAAAAGCATGACGGATCGCTTCGCATCAGCATCAGAAGGTACTCCCATCGGGAGAAGTGCAAGTGAAAATATCATAACAAGGGTGTACTAGCAACATTGCTAGCATGGATTTTATTACAAACATAAGTTTTGCGATAGAACAATGTTTCACATCAGCTCAAAGAAAAGTTTGTTACAAAAGTCAAAGGGCTTGGGTCTGAGTCGATAAACTGGGGCCAGCCGATGTCTTCCTTGATGAAACCAGCTCAAGGAGCTGGCGTGCACACTTAAGGGCTGACGTTTTGAAGACGCTTAAATCAATGAACCGCCCATCTTGCTCTTTCGGCAGCTCCTTAGACATCTCTTCAATATCGGCCTTGAAGCCATGACCCATCATAAGTTGGAAGGCTAGGAGGGCACCATAGGTACATGAAGTGCGTTTGAATACCTCGATAACCTCCTTGGTGTCGACTGCGAAGGCGTCGATCAGCTGCCCCAGAGTCTTGTCTTGACTGATCTTGGGGAAGATCATCGAGTGCATCCGCGCCATGGCACATTTCCCCTTTTCAAGAAGCTCCCGTGTAAGCTGGTGGGAGGCGAGAGTCATCGACACACCGTTTGTCGGAGAGTTGTTTGGAATTTTGTCCAAAGCATTGGCAGGGATGTCAGCGGCCTCTGCAAGAAAATGAAACAAAATGAATTACTGACAAAGAATCGAAATCATAAGTGCAATAATCGATAGAGAAGCATAAAAGAGATTACCAAGCAAAGCCAACGAAGACTGGCGAAGGAGTTCATCTTTTTCAGTCTCCCGAGCCTCGGCGGCCAGCCTAGACGCTTCCTCTTCTTTCAGCTTCTCCTTTAGCTTGCCCAGTTCCTCCTTCAGGGAGTCGACCTCTTGGCGAGCTGCGGCGGCTATTTTGACTGCGCCGTCCAACTTTGAGTAAGAAGATTTAACTTCTTTCTGCAGCCGAACTTTGTCTGCTTCCAGGGAAATAAATTGGGAGGCGAAGGCCTCCAAAGAAGATATAACACCCCGCAGATCCTTAAGGAAAAAGGAAAGTAGATGGTTGACAAAGAATCATTAAACAAGGCACGCTCCAGGAAACTCGCGTTGTAATCAAAAAAGACTTACAGGTTTTTCTGAAGGAGGGATCGTGGCGGCAGAAGTTGAAGGAACATCTTTCCCCCTAGAGAGGGAGGAAGCGAGCCGATACTCGGGCCGCGGGGGCTGCCTTAGGAGCCGAAGCTTCGAAGCCGCGACGTTCGACGGAGCGAGCGCCAGATTTGGCTTTCTTAGACGGAGGTTCAATGAAACCTTCGTCACTGCGAAAGGAAATGGCTGACAAGAATTATGAAAGAAATGCAAAGTAATAAAAGGCAAAATATGAATTCAGGGAAAAAGGTGCTTACATATCGAAGAGATCGTCTTCATCGGCAAAGCCGCCGGTCGATCTCTTCACGGGTGAAGCTCTGGTCTCCTCCACAGCTGCATTAACAAAGGTATCACGATCAGCGTCATCATCACGCACTGATCCCTCTGTGTCGCAAGCATCTTTGGCTGAGGAAGGAAGATCGGTGTGGGCAGCTTTAGAATCTATCGGATCATCGTGTTCGCTCTCTGTGCCTGTATACTCGGCAGTATGAAAATCAACAGGGACTGAGGAGCCTCTTCCCTCAGAAGTATCGTTTGGTGAATCATGCAGGTTTCCGGAAACTATGGGGATCTGTCGAAGAAAGGAACAAATAAGAACAATAGTAATTATGTCAACTAAGTGGAACAGAGTAATGAAAGTATGAGAAGGAAAATTACCTCTGACGGTGGATGATCAACATCAAGAGGAGAATAAGAAGATATCAATGGGATCGAGTCTTCTTGACTAAAGAGAGTAAGGCGACGAACTTCATCAAGGAGCTCCTTTTCCGATAGTTCAGCAATATTTATCCTGGTTTCATCCTTTGGACCCGAATACAACCACATCGGACTGGACATGACTGGTTGGACTCGACGTTTCAAGAACACCACTGCCACCTCTGTGCCGATCATAGTTTGACCATCGGCTTCTTTGATCCGAAGGAATTTGGCAAATAACTCGTCGGTTCTTTGTCCTTTCATCGGGAGAGAGAATGTTCTTCCAAGAATGCCTAGGCTTGGCTTCAAGGACGTCGGCAAAGCAAGGAAGCTGGGACTCGGTTGTTGAGGAATCCTTGACATAAAACCATTTCAGTCTCCATCCTTGCACGGATTCTCTCATTGGGAAACTGAAATAGTTAACCTTTGAACGGACGACAAACCCCACTCCTCCGATGACAAAAGATCCATTACTACTGCTGTATCTTTTTACGAAGAAGATCTTTTTCCACAACCCAAAGTGAGGCTCAATGCCCAAGAACGCCTCGCAGAGGGTGATGAACACAGCAACGTGAAGGATTGAGTTAGGGGTGAGTTGCCACAGTTGGATTTCGTAAGTCCGCGAGAAGACGATGAAGGAATTCTGGGGCAGAAGCGAGAGACCCCGATACAAGAATGACAGGAACATCACGGTAAAACCCAGCAGGGGGATTGGGCCGAGAAATCGCACCTGGAAGAATCACATTCCCCTCGTCGGAGGAGATTAACCCGAGGCTTCGGGCCCTCTTCTCATCACGCTTCGTGATGGAGGACGCTAACCAATCTCCAGGTTTGGCTATCGAGCTTGGTGGCGCTGGCGGCGCCGGAGCTGGGGGAGGAGTATCTGAAGTGCTCCTCTTCGGAAGATTTGAGGAGGCTTTGGCGGCGGCGCCACCGCTCGTGGAACTGGCGGCGGCAGCAAGGTTCTTCTTCTTCACCATTGCGAGATCTGGGGAAGATCTGAAAAGCGGTGGTGGCGGCGCAGCGGTTGCGAAAGAGAGAGGAAGAAGAAGGACAGGAAGATGCTATGGTGAATATGAAAGGAAACCAAAAAGATTTTGTCCTTTATAAAGGTTTTAAGAAAGGGAGAACTTTAGGATTGCGTGGGCACGCGTCGTTGTTGCCAGTTCGTTAAGGGGGCCTTCTTCCATTGATGATTGCGGAAATCGAGGAAGCACCTTGGTAACTGTACAAGAAGGACGGATGTTGCTTAAAAATAGGGCCAGACAGAGAAAGAATGGGCCCAGCGGGTCGTGTCTTGTCAGTCAAAATCAAGGTGTCAGTAAACGTCATCAATGACGTCGTGAGGAATGCTCGAAGCATTCGAAGGAATAAAAAAGATATCTGATACGTCTCCGACGTATCGATAATTTCTTATGTTCCATGCTACATTATTGATGATATCTACATGTTTTATACACATTATATGTCGTATTTATGCATTTTCCGGCACTAACCTATTAACGAGATGCCGAAGAGCCGATTGTTGTTTTCTGCTGTTTTTGGTTTCGAAATCCTAGTAAAGAAATATTCTCGGAATTGGACGAAATCAACGCCCGGGGTCCTATTTTTGCACGAAGCTTCCGGAAGACCGAGGGGAAAGGAAGTGGGGCCACGAGGCACCGACACCATAGGGCGGCGCGGCTCGGCCCCTGGCCGCGCCGGCCTGGTGTGTGGGGCCCTCGTGTGGCCCCCCGCGTTGCCCTTCCGCCTACTTAAAGCCTTCGTCGCGAAACCCCAGTACCGAGAGCCACGATACGGAAAACCTTACTGAGACGCCGCCGCCGCCAATCCCATCTCGGGGATTCTGGAGATCGCCTCCGGCACCCCGCCGGAGAGGGGAATCATCTCCCGGAGGACTCTTCACCGCCATGGTCGCCTCCGGAGTGATGAGTGAGTAGTTCACCCCTGGACTATGGGTCCATAGCGGTAGCTAGATGGTTGTCTTCTCCTCATGTGCTTCATTGTTGGATCTTGTGAGCTGCCTAACATGATCAAGATCATCTATCTCGTAATTCTATATGTTGTGTTTGTCGGGATCCGATGGATAGAGAATACTATGTTATGGTGATTATCAAGTTATTACCTATGTGTTGTTTATGATCTTGCATGCTCTCCGTTATTAGTAGAGGCTCGGCCAAGTTTTTGCTCTTAACTCCAAGAGGGAGTATTTATGCTCGATAGTGGGTTCATGCCTCCATTAAATGCGGGACGGTGACGTGAAAGTTCTAAGGTTGTGGATGTGCTGTTGCCACTAGGGATAAAACATTGATGCTATGTCTAAGGATGTAGTTATTGATTACATTACGCACCATACTTAATGCAATTGTCTCGTTGTTTTGCAACTTAATACCGGAAGGGGTTCGGATGATAACCTCGAAGGTGGACTTTTTAGGCATAGATGCATGTCTGGATAGCGGTCTATGTACTTTGTCGTAATGCCCAATTAAATCTCACTATATTTATCATATCATGTATGGGCATTGTTATGCCCTCTCTATTTGTCAATTGCCCGACTGTAATTTGTTCACCCAACATGCTTTTATCTTATGCGAGAGACACCTCTAGTGAACTGTGGACCCCGGTCCTATTCTTTACATCGCATACAATCTCATCGCAATACTTGTTTTATCGTTTTCTCGCAAACAATCATCTTCCACACAATACGGTTAATCCTTTGTTACGGCAAGCCGGTGAGATTGACAACCTCACCTGTTTCGTTGGGGCAAAGTACTTTGGTTGTGTTGTGCGGGTTCCACGTTGGCGCCGAATCCCCGGTGTTGTGCCGCACTACATCCCGCCGCCATCAACCTTCAACGTGCTTCTTGGCTCCTCCTGGTTCGATAAACCTTGGTTTCTTTCTGAGGAAAAACTTGCTGCTGTGCGCATCATACCTTCCTCTTGGGGTTCCCAACGAACGTGTGAGTTACACGCCATCAATATCGGATGGTGAACTTGAGTCTATGCACAGATTGCAACCATCCGTACCTAGACTCGGGGGCTACTCCCATCGGGAGCGCTGGACGCGCACCCGACAGAATGAGGACTCGAAGAAAAAGACTGAAGGAAAAGATGATTGCTCAGCTCGAGTCTGCACCCGGTTGCAAGCACCCGTGCCCAGACTCGGGGGCTACTCCCATCGGGAGCGCTGGACGCGCACCCGGCAGAACTTTTTTGCACTCCAGGATCATGCCTGGGGACTTGATTCTGTGTAGGGTAACGTTGTTTTGCCATCAGTAGTTAACCAGCAAAAGTTGGGCACATTACTCGTTATCCCTTGCGTGCGGCAAGTATATCGGATGACCTATGAAGACTTGCGGAAAAACTTCGGCAGAGCAAAACGTTCGAGTGGTACAACTTGAGTCTACGCACGGATTGCAAGCATCCGTACCTAGACTCGGGGGCTACTCCCATCGGGAGCGCTGACGTGCACCCGACAAAAGAAGATGATGCTGATTCAAGATGAAAAAGAACAATCAAGGAGAAGAACATTAAGAGGAGGCATGCTTCAGTCTCTACCCGAACTATTTTCGGCTAGACACTCGGGGGCTACTGACGTGGGCATTACCCTTCGGGTAACCGACATTGCCCTACCCTATACGATCTAACTGGAGGCCCATGAAGGTATTCGATGGCAAGATGGGCCACTTGGATGTCGCAGCAGAAGATTCCTTGACGGATAAGACAAGGAAGGAGCCGAACAAGGAAAGTTTAGAGCTAGAACTATTGTAAACCTAGTCGTACTCGGTTAGACCTCTTGAGACCTGGCCACCTATATAAAGGCCAGGAGAGGGGCAGCCGAGGGACACGATCAATCTTAGCAATCATAGCCACCAGAAGTCTAAAGCTAGGTCGCCGCAGCGCTTAGCCTCTCGACGAGATCTCAGCCGAACCTTTTCGGCACCCCATTGTAACCCATTATTATCATAATCAAGATTAGACAGGCAGGACGTAAGTGTTTTACCTCATCGAGGGCCCCGAACCTGGGTAAATCGCTCTCCCCGCTTGTCTGTGAATCGATGTCTCGTGTCAGCTTGTAGGATTCCATCAACCCTAAGCCCCAATCGGAGGGCATTGCCGAGGAGTACCCTCGACACCTGGTTGAGCAGGGAACTAGTTGAGCATTGGCTACCTATCAAAGCTGGTTTTAGGCCTTATAAACAACCGGCTCGTAATTCAATCCCAAGATGTATGACCGGATCAAGGAAGAGATCGGTCGTTTGCTTAAAGCTAATTTTATTAAGCCTTGCAGGTACGCGGATTGGATTTCTAATATTGTGCCTGTAGGTAAGAAGGGGTCCAACAAGTTGATGTTGTGCATTGATTTCAGAGATTTGAATAGAGCTACACCCAAAGATGAGTATCCCATGCCAATAGCCGATATGCTTATTAATGATGCATCTGGTCATAAAGTTATCAGTTTTCTTGATGGCAATGCGGGGTACAACCAAATTTTCATGGCCGAAGAGGATGCATTCAAAACAGCCTTCCGGTGTCCCGGATTTGTTGGTTTATTTGAGTGGACAGTAATGACTTTCGGTTTAAAAGAATGTCTGGTGCGACATATCGAGAGGGCTATGAATTTAATATTTCATGATTTGCTTGGGGTCATACTTGAAGTCTATATTGATGATATTGTTGTTAAGTCGGATGCTAATGAATCTCATTTAGCCGATTTGCGCTTAGCTTTTGAGAGAATGAGAAAATATGGGCTCAAGATGAATCCTTTGAAGTGTGCTTTCGGTGTATCGGCTGGAAAATTCTTGGGTTTTATTATACATCAGCATGGCATAGAGATTGATCCCGGGAAGATACAAGCCATCCAGAAAGTACAAGCCCCGACATGCAAAAAGGATATGCAGAAATTCCTTGGCAAGGTTAATTATTTGAGGCGTTTCATAGTGAACTTGTCAGGGAAGGTTGATGCATTCACTCCTATTCTTCGGTTAAAGAATGATGATGATTTTACCTGGGGGGCAAAACAGCAAGAAGCATTTGAGAAAATTAAGCTTTGTTTGTTTACTCCTCCCGTATTAAGGGCGCCTAAGCATGGAGAGCTTTTTAGGCTCTATATTGCAGCGGAGGAAGGTGTTATTGGTGCTGTTTTGACTCAAGAGACCGAAGAAAAGGAGCATGTTATCACTTATTTAAGCCGGCGTTTACTGGATGCTAAGACAAGGTATACTTTTATTGAGAAATTATGCTTATGCTTATATTATGCTTGAACTAAGCTGAGGCATTATTTATTGTCTAGCATATTGTTGTCAAACCGATGTCATTAGATATATGTTACATAGACCAATTCTTAGCGGTAGGATTGGTAAATGGGCTTATGCTTTAATTGAGTATGATTTGGCTTACGAATCCTTGAAATCTATGAAAGGCCAAATCGTTGCTAACTTTATTGTTGAACATCGCATTGATAATGAGCATGATATTGATACTAACCTTGTAACTTTAGTACCATGGAGGTTATACTTTGATGGTTCGAGTTTGTAGCAATGGCCGGGGTGTTGGCGTTGTTTATATATCTCCTCATGGTGCTGTTTTTGAAGCCTCATGCCGCTTAGAATAATTTTGCACAAACAATCAAGCCGAATATGAAGCTTTATTATTCGGGCTGGAACTTTTAGTTGATGTAGGTGCTACACATATTGAGGCTTTTGGTGATTCGTTGCTAGTAGTACAGCAAATATCTAAGGTTTTCAAATGTTTCGACGAATCACTTAATATGTATCTTGATAAATGTCTAGATATAATTTCTACCTTGGATTACTTTAGCATTGGTCATATATCTAGGCAAGACAATTGGAACGCAAATGAGTTAGCGCAACAAGCATCTGGCTACCATGTTGATCATGGTGTTTTTCATATATCTCATAAGCCGATGTTTGCTCTCGCTGACATAGGTAAGACCTAATTAAAGCCCATTAATTCGGTCACTAATGAAGGATCTAGTGCAGGTGAACAAGAAGATTGGAGAAGACCTATTCTTGAATATTTGCAGGATCCTAGCAAGAGGACGGATAGAGCTATTCGGCGGATGGCTTTTAAGTATGCATTGATAAATGATGATCTCTATCGCCGAACAGTTGACGGTATTATTTTGAAGTGCTTGGACGAAGATCAAGCAAGGGTTGCTATGGGAGAGGTACATGAAGGCATATGTGGTACTTATCAATCGGCACAGAAGATGAAGTGGTTATTACGACATGCAGGTTTTTATTGGCCGACGATGATCAATGATTGCTTCAGGTATTATAAAGGATGTGAGGCTTGTCAAAAGTTTGGTGACATTCAGTTGGCTCCTGCTGCTATGCTGAATCCTATTATCAAGCCGTGGCCATTTAGAGGTTGGGGATTGGATTTCATTGGTATGATTCATCCTTCTTCTTCAAAAGGGCATCGGTTCGTGCTGGTAGCTACTGATTATTTTACCAAGTGGTCTGAAGCGATACCTCTCAGAAACATGACCCATAAGGAGGTGATTAAATTCATAACTGAGCATATTATACATAGATTTGGCATTCCTCAAACATTAACTACAGATCAAGGTTCATCATTTATGGCAAAAGAAGTTAAAGAGTTTGCCGAATCTTATAAGATAAAGATGCTCAATTCATCTCCATATTATGCACAAGCTAATGGACAAGCTGAATCAAGTAATAAGATTTTGATCAAACTCATTAAGAAGAAGATTGAAGATTATCTGAGGAGATGGCATGAAGTGTTGTCTGAAGCTTTGTGGGAACATAGGATCTCTAGGCATGGCGCTACAAAGGTAACTCCATATGAACTTGTGTATGGACAGGAAGCCGTTTTACCGGTGGAGGTGAATATGGCTGCTTTAAGGTTCGCCAAGCAGAATGATTTATCGGCAGTGGATTTTCACAACTCGATGATGGACAACATTGATGAGGTTGCCGATAAACGTTTAACTTCTCTGAGAGACATAGAGAAGGATAAATTGCGGGTAGCGAGAGCTTATAACAAAAAGGTTAAGTTGAAGAGCTTCCAGGTTGGCGATTTAGTCTGGAAAGTAATCCTACCAGTCGGTTCGAAGGACAGGAAATTTGGCAAATGGTCTCCTAGCTGGGAAGGTCCTTTTAAGATCGTGAGGGTAGTTACTGAAACTCATACTTGGTAGAATCTACGGAGAGGAATTTACTACCTCGAGCTCTCAATGGAAGATATCTGAAAACGTTCTACCCGAGTGTGTGGCAAGAAGCATGAACACGCATATGGCCGATATATAATTATCGTCCTTAGCATACATGGCCGATACAGAATTATCGCCCTAAAAATCAATGGCCGATGGAGTGTTGACATCGTCCTTAGACAAAATATAGTGCAAGTTATTTTTCGGCATATAAGTTATGCCGAAAAACAGGGGGCATGTGTTGACAGGCGTTTTTGCCTTAAAAAGTGAAAATTTGAAGATAACCTCAAAATGAAAAATGATAGATACCAAAGTTGTGCGTCTCGTCGAGACAAGAAATTTTGCTTTTTGAGTCATCGCGATCCGAGCTAGTATGCAACTTGTGGAGCCAAAATACAACAGAAACCTGAATTACCGAGTCTGGGGCGCTCGACCATAGAGGTCTCTAAGGTTAGGCGCGAACCGAGCTGGGGCTGAGGAAGAAAGTCGGAATTGATCTTTTTTGTTGTGACCTTAATTGAACGATCAAGATTAGCTCAGATGAAAAAGTTGTCAACATGAAAGTTCTTCCTTTTTCGAGACTAACAACTTTGATGTTTACGATATTTTGATCCAAGATCGTTTACTTCCTCAAAAATGGTACGGAAGGTGCAGGAAGGTTTCTGACCGAACAGTTACGGAAATCTCGGGTTTACTTGTTCGAGTTGGACTCTAATTAGGGTTTGTGACGTGAATCCAACCGTCTATCTTGCACGGAAAGTCCAGCCGCTCTTTATATACATAAAGGGTGACGGCCGATTGAAAAACAACACACAATCGCAAAACCAATCTACAAACATATCTCGTTCTAGTTTCTGCTCTCGTTCATCGGTGTTCTTCGTATTGGAGAGCTTCGATCCACGAAGTCCTAAGGGTGGGTGAACCGACCTAGGGCAGCCCATCACCGCCGTGCGTCCAGACGGGGTCTCTCCCGGGCGTGTGGGGTTTCGGGTTCTCAAAAGAGCCCGCCGGATTGTCCTGCGTATCGCGCTTCCGGCGAGCCTCCTCCGGCGACGTGTCCTGCGTATCGCGCTCGACGCCAGAGGTACACGGTGACGTGTTCGTGTGCGAACACTCTCTGAAAGATGGAGGAAATGTTATCCAAGGGACGCCAGATATACTGAACCATGCTACTGCATTCTATAAAAATCTCTTTGGTCCTCTTACTGATTCTGGGATCAGATTAGACAATGACATTTGGTAAACCGAGGAAAAGATAGATGATCTAGAGAGGGAAGTGATGGATAGGGAGTTCAGTGAAGAAGAAATAAAAAAACACCATAGATCAGATGGAAAACAACAAAGCAGCTGGTCCTGATGGTATTCCTGCTGAATTTTACAAGGAATGTTGGGATATCATCAAAACAGATATTGTAGCAGCTTTTAATGATTTTCACAGACATACAATTGATTTGAAAAAGATCAATTATGGAATTATTACCTTAGTACCAAAAGGGCCTGAGGCTGACAAGATTCAGAAATACAGACCAATCTATCTCCTGCAAGTGTTGTTCAAGATTTTCATTAAAGCTCTAACCATTAGGGTTGTTCCTATTATGAACAAAATCATTCACCCATGCCAGACTGCTTTGATTAAAGGCAGATACATTACTAATGGAGTTGCTTTGCTCCAAGAAGTCTTGAGAGAGGCAAAATTCAAAAAACAGCAGGGGGTTGTTCTAAAAATTGATTTCGAGAAAGCATATGATAAGATCAACTGGAACTTCCTATTTGATTACTGTAGACAGAAGCAGTGAAAATTGGATGATCTGGATCCAAAAAGCTGTTGCTGATGGAACTCTTAGTGTCAAAGTTAATGATAAGATAGGGGCATATTTTGGCAGTCACAAAGGTGTCAGGCAGGGGGGCCCTTTGTCCCTTTTCTTTTCAAGATGGCAGCCAACAGTCTTGCTAAGATAATCTCTGTTGCACAGCAGAATGATTTCTTTGTGGGCCTAGCAGATAATATTGTTCCAAAATGGATTGCAATGCTTTAGTATGTTGGTGATACAATCCTGTTGATCCAAGATAATTTGGAACTAGCCAGGAACCTTAAGCTCATGTTGTATATACTTGAAGCTATGTCTGATTAAAGATACATTTCGAGAAAAGTGAGGTTATGATGATTTTGACAACAAAATACAATGCTACTCTGACCTCTTCAACTGTCAGGGAGGAGCTTGGCCATAAAATATTTAGGCACACCAATTTGTGCAAGGAGACCTACTGTTGCTGAAATGAGCTTCCTGGGTGAAAAAACAAAGAAAAAGATGAGTGCCTGGGTGGGGAATAATATGTCCATTGGTAGTATAATGATCAAGATTGGTGCCTCTTTGTCCAGTACTGGGGTATACCAGATGTCCATGAGACTCCTGCATAAGACTACAATTGAAGAAATGGATAAACCTACCAGATCCTTCTTTTGGGTTGATAGTGCTGATAAAAAGAAATACCACTTTATTAAATGGAGATGGATTTGTAAACCAAAGAAAAAGGTTGGTTTGGGCCTGAAAGATCTTAACAAATTTAATGTGAGTCTCATGTGTAAACGGTGGTGGAAAATTGAATCTGGTACTGGCCCTTGGCAGCATTTCATGGATATAAAATACCTGAAAGATGCTGGTATTTTTTATTCAAGGAAGAAACCTGGTGCCTCCTCCTTGTGGACAGATATGCAGAAGGTAAAAAATCTTTATCTAAGTGGCAGGAGGATGCAGGTAGGGGATGGAAAGATGACAAGTTTCTGGTGTGATGCCTGGTGTGGTCTTAATCCTTTAAAAGAAACTTTCCCTGATATCTTTGATATTTGCAGTGAGCAAAAAATGTTACTGTGGCTGGTGCTACTGGTCTTGGTTGAAATTTCTCCTTTAGAAGATATTTATCTCCTGATTTGACTGTTCAAGTGCATGGGCTGCTGGATATAGTGAGGCAAACTGTGCTATCACAAGAAAAAGACAAGCCTTTATGAAAATGGACAAAGAATGGTATTTTTTCTGTTAAATCCATGTACAACCATCTCTGCAAGAATGGGGCTAACAGATCCTTCAGACGTCTGTGGAAAAGCAATATACCTTTGAAAATAAATATATGGCTATGTCTGATATGGCACAATGCAATTGCAACAAAGGACAATTTACCGAAGAGAAATTGGGTGGAAGTGCTTCTTATCAGTTTTGTCACAAAGACGAAACCATATCACATCTTTTCTTTGATTGTGCAGCAGCAAAATATGTTTGGGCATGGTTGCCATGGCAATTGGTGCATCTGACAGACCTCGGAGCTTTACCCAATTTTTCTGGTGGTTTCCTCGTTTAGTTCCAGCCAGTAGAAACTATTTGGAAGATGAGAAATAGAGCTTGTTTTGAGAGCAAACTCATTAAATCTCCTAATGAACTAATCAGTTTTTCCGTTGTTTTTATGAATTACTGGGCAGGTCTGCATAATCCTTCTGATGCAGAAAATATCAGGGCTGGTGCTGACAATCTCCTTCGGCTTGCTGCTGGTGCCGCTGCTACGCCGCCGTCGTCAGAAAGGCAATCTGCCAGAGGGATTCTTCGCTTGATAGATGCAACAATGACAGATCATGACGAGGATAGTGCATAGTTCTCGACATGCTGATGTTGATGCTAGGTCCTTCCCCTCTTTCGATATTAGGATTTACCTTTTCTGGTGCCCTGGTGATGTCGGTTGTTTGTCGGTTGTTTGTTGATATGGCTGGTAGCTTTTGCTGTCATTGTTAACGTTGGTTTAAAACAATTTTCCTTTAATCTCCCTTTAAGCACTAGCAGTAGGCTGCGACCCCCCTGCTCATTTTTCTTTCTGTTTTTGTCCATCTAAACAACTGCTGTATGTTTTTCGTTATCTTCTGATAATGAAAATCGACCCAGAGAGGAGTCGCTTGAAAAAAACATGCGTATGTAGGGGTTTTATAACATACATCACATGCGTATGTAGGGGGTACAAGAGATGAAAACTGCAAACGGAGGCCGAGCTACATGTAGTCCTTTATTTTCGAAAAATCGAAAATCATAGCTTTAAGTTTTAAAAAATCTAAAAAAATCCTGGATTAGACAATGATAAAATCTACAAACATGCAAAATCTCAGTGTGAAATTCTTCATATTGTAGGCTACACAAAAATAACAAAATTTAACAGGTTTTATAGTTTTTCAAATGTGCACCATTCACTATTCTCTGATCTACATATTTGTCATTTTTATGTAGCATAAAGTACTAAGAATTTCACATTGAGTTTTTGCATGTTTGTACATTCCATCATTGGCTACATCAAGAATTTTTTTTCAAATTCTTTTAAAACTTTAAAAAATAATTTTTAAAATTTTAAAATAAAAAGCTAATGTAGCTTGGCATCTAAGAACATTATGTCAACTAGCATGTAATGGCGCGGCGGCACGCCGCGCCCATGTGGTAGCTGCGAGTTGAGGCCGTGAGCCTACGTTGTACTATTGCCTCATGTAAGCTGGTCTAGTTTTCATCCATGTTTTAGCATATCAAGCCATGAGCCTATGCATTAGTAACCAAAAACAACCGACTAATTTCAGGGAAAGCATAGCAAAGTAAATACAGATTATTCTATTTTACCAATCGGATCACCATGGCACATGTACTTCAAACTCTAGTTTCTTGTACTGCAAATCTGCAATCAGTGAGAAAAAAGAGAAAAATAATGGATTGCCTTCTTTTGTTGATATAATCTAAAAAATACTTGTTGGTAGTATCATCTGGAAGGTTCATATATTCAAGAGAGATAGTTAACAATATTAAAAAAACAAATCCGATCAAGAAAACTACACGCTGCATGGTCATACTACTTGGTCAAACTTTTCAGGTGAGTACATGTCACTTCACTCGGAATTGCTGCAATTAATAGAATTATTAGGATAGCTGAAAACAGAATATCTATGGTAATCATGATAGAAGCGGTCATTCAATCCTTTTTTTCAGATTACAAAACTGATCACTAAACGACTGATCAAACAGATTAGGGTTAAAGGAAAAAGGTTGAAATTAATAACTCTAGAGTAACACACCATACAGAGCGGTTGTTGTAATGTGTGTCTTGAGCAAAGCAAAAGGAACCAGTGGGTGTCCACTGTAACAGTTCCTACTCCCTCACTGCAAATTCACCATTTAAAGGAAATAGATAATAGTTTGTAAAGGAACATATATGGATAGTTCTTGGTGATGTACACAACGAAGGCTCTGCTATTTAACAGCTTGAACCATACATGGACAGAACATGCATATTTTCTTCAATAAACACACATGCCTGTGGGAGGGATGCAAAGTAGGTATCGAGACTTAAGAGTGCAAGATTACTGCTGAAGAATACTTGTCAATGCTGCCATGTCAAGAAATTGGGGTGAAATGTAGCAATTCAGTTGGATGCACTACCTGACCGGTGACTCGTAGATATAAATATGTAATAACTATATCGACCTTTAATCAAGACAGTATGGAGGATTGGAGCTCCAGGATTAAAGTAGGCCATAAGAAGTGTTGGTGGCAGACCTTAACTCCTTATAAGAACTAAAGACTACATACAGGATAGTAGTTCGTTGAAATAGGATGTCTTCTATTAATAGGAGCTGACGGCCTTTGCTGGTGTAGCAGTTGCAACCATGGACAGATCTCTCCTTCAACAATTTCATTTGTTATAGGGGAATGAAGCTGTAACAGTTTAAGCAGGAAGTTGGGATTACTACCTTCGAATATATGGCATAAAGGAAAAAAAACTTGGTTACCAGTTAAATTTATTGCGACTGGTTCTTGCTGTGGAGACCAACTTTACCGAACAAAGACTTGGCTACCGGTTGCATGCCACCCTCAAAGAAAGAAATCAAATTTACGGGCGTAGAAAAACAAATTCACCGACATATCGGCGAGTGAAGACCAAATTTATTTTCCGCTTGCTACGACAAATACCATCACAGCAAGAAATCATACAGAAGTTTACACTTTCAAGAAAAGAATGTTGAAACATTCATCTAGTGCTACACGGAAACACTTTGCAAGCCATTCAACATTGTATAGAGGTGTATGGATTTCTAGCATAGAGAAGTTTTGAAATAAATCAACAAATAGAAATTGTGTGGTGTTTTCCCACTGGCACTAGTGGTTGAACCTAGAACCAAAATATCCACCTACTTATGTCCAGAAAGAATGAACAATCCAAACTACTGATAGTTTACACTTGTTTTGATAATTGATTTGAACATAATAGCCAAAGGCCACACTGTGCACAGTAGGGATAGAGGTGTCTGGATGAAGGGCCTATGAGAATATATGACATATCTAGCTTGCAAGGGTATTTTGAGTAGGGTAAGCTGTGTCAGCCACATTTGGCCAAAAATCATGAAACGAAGTTTAAAAATGCACCAATTCATTTGTCTCAACGGCATTTGTGATTGTTACATTCATCGGCTTAAAAAGATTGTATGAATTTTAGGTATGCTAGTAGTACCACAAAATTATGCTTTACAAATGGGAGGTATGCTAGTATTACAACTTACTTGTGCTTTGCCGATTTGTTTGTAGTAACAAATAGTCAGGAAACGATATTGCATCAAATGATTCAGAACTGTCAACAGACTACAGCCCAGCACTTGTCAGGTGCTACAAATATTCAGTACATCAGCCTAGCACCTATCAGGTACTACAAATATTCAGTAAAACGTATTACATTAAGCGATTCAGAACTGTCAACACACAACAACCTACCAGTTTTCAGACACTACTATTTACCCAAGTTTTCTCTTGTTGAATCTATCGACAAAAACAGCAACCTGCCTAACAGTTTTTGTGGCCTCCGTCTCTAAAAAAGTGATAATACAGTTTCTGCAAGGTAATCTCAGTGCATAGATGAATAAGCAAGTGCAGACGAAGCAACTTTAAACATTGACAAAAAATAAATCATAAATCCTATTTGTATAACCAAGGAGTAGAGAACAAAGACGTCTTAATAAGTGACGACCTAATTACAGCTTAGTGTGTCATATTGTTGAACTTACTTTTCATGTCCATATTAATTTCCCAAAGATGACTTAATAAGTGACGACCAGCATCACTCTTCCATATCTGAAGTCTGAACCATGGGAATGAAGAAGTAAAAATATTAGCAATGCTTAATAACTGAACTATTACAGAGCAACAACACAATGAGTTGCATGTTTAAAACATGCATCACATAAGCTCCACTCTACATGTAGAAAGCTAGAAATGGTGATGCAGGTAAAACAATATAAAGCCAAACGAAGAGAATTAGCGTACTCACTAATAACAACAGAAAAACTAACTATGTTGCTAAATGCTAATGATTTAGTAACTCGTTAATAGTAATTCATACTATAGTTGGATTTACTATAATCTAGAACACTATGGATTTATATGTAGCAATTGAGAAAAAGTATTTCTTACCTTGGGCAAATACATGTCTGCTTCATCTTTGCCTGTCATATTAAGAAAATGGCAGCATTTAGGAAATACTAACTACAGGAGCTCAACTGAAAAAACAAACGAAAAATTGAGTGATGGTAAGGATAACAGCTATTAAAAGCAGATATATTAAGCCATGAAACTTTCCAATGAGGGATAAACAAGTAATCTTTGACTAAAGAGTCCAAACTTTGGCCCTGCAAGTTTACCAAGTAAGTGAAATCACGGATTAATAATTTTACCAATTGGTGAGATGTCCACAGAACTCCCATTCCTCGAAACTGTTGAAACAACAATTATTTAAAATTGTTAATTGGCACAGAACACACCTTCTCTAAACGCTTAGTTCCTTGAACAAAATTTTATAGCAAATGTGAGGGTGAAAGCACATCATTCCCTTCACTGCCTTAAGCAAAAAGAAGTTTTTAGAATTCTTCAATAGAAACTCTTACGTGATGACAACATATCTTTTTTCTTAAATGTCAGCTCACAGAAATTATTTGATGATGACATACCTGAAACAAAAGAGAGTGGCATAGGAACGAACCAGTAAGATTATTCCCAAATTCAAGACCCATATCGCATATCTCAAACTTCCTTAATTTTCCTTGGTTGTCGTCGTAGTACCAACTAATCATATTAACTGATGATTACATACCTGAACGAAAATGCAAACATCATAAATTAGCTTATAATCCTAGGGTTCTCCTGTTGACAAAAAACATGAAGGATGCAACTCTAAACCGACCTCCCCATTCATTTCAAGAACTCAACTGACAGAAAAAGGTGCACACAGAATTATATGCCTAAACAAATTCAGAGCTCTATCAAACAACAATCTAGAGCTGAAGAGCAGTATGCACAAACCTTGCATAAGGGCATCTCCAGCGGCGCGACGCAAACGGACGCTGACCGACCGTTTGTGTCCGCCATGACCGAAAATGCGTCGTGTACCACCTCCAGCGGCGCTACGCAAAGTGACCGGGCCGTCCGCGGAGACGCAAACCTGGCCCAAATATGCGCCAGGTTTGCGTCTCGGCGGACGCTCGGCGGTCGCGGAAAATGTCCGCTCGGTCTTCGCACGGGCCCGCTCGGCGGCGGCACAGCTGCTCGTCTTCCGCGGCATTACTTCCGGGCGGCGCGCTGCAGCCTTTGCAGGGCCGCGTTAATGGCGTGCCTCGGCTTCCGCGAGCGTGCGTAGTGTCGATGCGTCTTCTCCGCCAGTACTGGCACCGATGCGTCGCGTTGGCAGTCTGCGGCCGCGTTAATGGCGAAGCCTCGCGTGCCGCGCGTAGTAATGGCGACGCCCCGCGTGGCGCGGCCGTCGCCCTGTCTCCGACCTATATAAATAGGGGCGCGAGCATCTCATCTCCTCCCCACTAAACCCTAGCCGCCGGTGCCGTAGCGCCGCTTCCGCTCAGCCCTAGCAGATCCGCCATGAGCAGCGCCGGACGCGGCCAGGCTGCCGCGCCTCCACCTCCACCTTCACCTCCCACTCCACCTCCCCGGCCTCGAGCTCCGACGACGAGTTCGACTGCGAAGACGACACCGACCTCCTCCACCCGGTCGGGGACGCCGCGGCCACGGCACTCGCGGCGCGAGAAGCGAGAGGAGGAGCCGGCGGGCCACGCGGCGTTGGACGCCGAGGCTGGAACGGCCGCGGGCGGCGGCCGCCGCTGCAGCCGAGGACTCCGACTTGGAGATATCTTGGTCCTCCGATGACCCTGATGCGCCGACGCCGGAGGAGAAGGCGGCGGAGCAGCGGGCCCTCGTCGAGTCTTTCGAGACGCTCAAAGACGAAGCCGCCAACGCGAGGCTGGAGCAGTGCCTGCAAGAGGACGCGGCGGCGCACCGAGCCATAGCGGCCGCGCGGGAGGCGGCGGAGAAGCAAGCGACGAAGCGACGCAACGACGGTGCCGGCCCGTCAGGAAGCAAGTAGTCTAGGCCTATAGATCTACTTTGTATAGTTTTTATGCATTTTTATGTACTACTTTCAATGTTTTTACTATGTTGCAATTCAAAAAATGGATCGCCCCGGTGGGAGCACACCCAGACGCAAACGGACGAGCGGACAAAATATGTCCGCGGGGCGACGCAAACGGACGCTCGCGGCCACTTTTGGGCGTCCGAAATGCGTCGCGCCGCTGGAGATGACCTAAGTAAACCACAAAAAATAGGGCATTTTCATCCAATGGAGGAAATCAATTTAATCAGCTCACCTTCTCAAATGGTGAAACAGAGTTGGGGGCTGTTCCCCACGGCTGCAAGGAAACCTGTCACGTCCTGCACGGAAATTATTGTGGATGGACGAGGCAAACATACTCTGCCTGTACGTGAGTCTGCATGTGGGCCCATTATACTGCACCGGTAGGGTAGACCAGTGTGGAGTAGAGTAAACCGGGACCTGGCGACTAGATGGGCACGGTATCTTCTTGTCCCTCTTCTTCCCAAATGCTTCTTCCCCGGTCGCCCGCTCCCTTCGTCGGCGATGGGGGAGAAATCGGGAGAGAGGGACGGGCTCCACGCGCGAGAGAGTCTACGGATGAAACTCTCGTCCCGTGTGTCCGGCCGCATAATCAGCTCAGACAATTCAAGATGCGCCGCTGGCCGGCCAGCAGATGGTAAGGAGAGGAAGAGGAGGCACGACCGGCGGCCGGGTACGTATGCTCCTCCATGAGACTGCTTTGCCTTTGATTTTTTTGGCTGACTGTGCTGTGCTCGCGCGCGTGGATCCAGCACATGGTTCATGTATCGACATGGGAGCTGCGGATCGAGGTTGCGAGTCCACATCTCTCGCGTGAATCTAGCTCGGCTCAGCTCCTTCGAGTGGGAATCAGTGGACTGGATCCTAATTCTACCATGCAGGTGCTTGCTGATGGATTGACTTGTTCGAGAGCACATCCCCAAATCGATCTCTAGCATGAGCAGCTCGATCTACAACGTTCACAGAAAAGATAGAGAGATGGATATGAGAGCCAGATCAGTCATTGACTGTTTGCCATGCTTGTTCCTGTTTACCCTAGCTAGCTAGAGGAATCGAACTGAGGGCGACAGACCCAGAGAGAGAGAGAGAGAGAGAGAGAGAGAGAGAGAGAGAGAGAGAGAGAGAGGAGGGGGAATTGGAGTTTTTTCTTATTTTTTCAGAAGGAAGGGGCTGTACCAGCCCACTGAGTTCCTCCGTGCGAGTGCGACAGCACAAATTCAGATGCAGACACTTTCCCAGTCCCCAAGTACCATGCATATCGATGAACTAATGACCTTGTGTGTAGTAGTATGTGTTAAGTTTACGGACCCTGACGTTTATGTACATGTAGGAGTTCAGCTCCACCTAAGGGTCTTGCCATTGCATATGAAGAAACACATCATCCAAAAACAGTCGTGATGCACTTGTTCTGTTCGTACCAACTCCTACACCGACGAGACATTATTTTGCCTCAAACCAAATTTGTTCATCACCACTTTCGTCTCCAGAAGATATATATGCAACTTTAATTTCCTAAAAAAAAGAATTATCTATGTGCAAAGTGTTAAGCAGAAATACTAGTCAATGGCCAATCGACTGGCAGTACTATGCCTAATCACGGGCTGGCCTGCCTATTATTTCCCCGTGCCCCGCTTGTTTTTCGCCTTTGCCTGCCTTGCCCAATTACAACAAGGGCTTTAGGTGGACCCGAGGAAAACAAGCCGAAACTCTAACGAGTAAGGCTCGCCTTCATTATCTAAAAAAAACAGTTTTCGTACCTCGAAACCCTAAATATGTCCTCCTTTCACAGATGGGCGCCGAGCCGGTGGCCGCCGGCGGGCGACCTAACGCGTGCAGATACATCGCGGTGGGTATCGGCCATCGCATCTTCTGGCCCGATCGAGGGCCCAGCGCAACGGCACAAGAAGAAGCAAATCTTGAATCGATCTGCATATTGTGAAGTTAGGCATCGGTGGATCGGTGGATAGATGGCACTTCATGATTAATTCCATATGTCCTTCGATGGATCTTCTGTTCTTACGTGCTGTCTCCATTGATCAGATGTTCTACTGACAAAGACTCCTTAATTTCCCCTTCGTTTCTTACAGAAAGTGCAAGTCAGTACATCAGGACGGGCTGGATCGCTGTAGGTGAAACAGGTGATCGCACTTCTAATGTTTCAGGTACAAAACTGCACGCTTGATCTTCCTATAAGAAATTGCAATACCATGCCATGCCCGTCATCAGCGTGACTTGAAAATTCCTATAATATATGGCACATATACGCACACATGTAGACCCGGGCTATTATTTGTTTATACACCTTTCAACTATATATTTTTAGTTGCACTATTTCTTCCTTTTAAATATAGACGAACATACTCATAATGATTCGTCAAACATGACTCTTTTACTCGCAGGAAGTAATGGTTTTAGTTCAAAAGTGTCCACGTGAAACCACTACACTTCTTTAGGAAGTACTACAGATAATTGTAGTTCATTCGGCCCCATTCGGTCATTCCCATAATGCTTCGAGTGTAAACTTATAGGGGAAACAAATTAGACGATCAGGTTGATGATATGTCTACTCTTATCCAATATTTTATTCATTGAGAACTGGGTTCTAGCTCAGTGGCAAGAAGCGAGTGCGCAGCCAGCCCACCCGGGTTCGAATCCCCATCCGCGGTAATTTCGCAGGAGGGGCAAATAAACCGGGTTATCATCCATCCGCGTCCATCCGCGGGGAGAGTCTCATCCTACCTAACAACGTATAGCCAAGGGAGGGATCATTCCCCCGTTGGTCAACGTTTTTTTTGAGAACTGAGTTCCAGCTCAGTGGCAAGACAAGGCGAGTGCGCAGCCAGCCCACCCGGGTTCGAATCCCCATCACGCGGTAATTTCGCGGGAGGGGCGAACTTTAATCGGGTTATCATCCTAGCGTCCATCCGCGGGGAGAGTCTCATTTCTACCTAACAACGTATAGCCAAGGGAGGGATCATTCCCCCGTTGGTCAACGTTTTTTAATATTTTATTCATTAGTTATCCTACTCGGTTTGTACTCCACCTGTAAGAAATATGTAACATTACTTAGAGGGTGTTCAGGATAGCTCCACTTAGAGAATTCACTTCCCAAACATTGGAACTCTACCTTTTTGGTGGTCGAGTTGAGATTGCATCCCGAATCACAAATTAGGGCTCCTTTGATTCATGGGATAGAAAAAGCATATAAATAGGAAAAGCATAGGATTGAGATGTCATGCCTATGTGAATTCTATGTGAAGATGGAGTGTGTTTGATTGTAGCAAAGAAATTTTTTCATGAGGTATGACTTAATGTTTGTTTTCCTATAGGATTTACAATGTAAGATTCCTATAGGATTAGTTTCTATAGGATGTGTTCCTATGAATCAAACTACTTGTGTAGGAAAATTTCTCATAGGATTAAAATCCTACACAATTCCTTTACAAATCCTATGAATCAAAGGAGCCCTGAATTAGATAAGCAACGCCTTACCTAGTCAGCGCTAGACCATTTACCATTATCACCCGCATCATCAGTTGCCTTCTGCCGCTCGTCGTCGCATTTCCACCCCCTCTCTCCTCTTGGGGGGGAGCTGCTGCCTGCCTCGGCACGAAGCCACAGCCCGCCTTTGCTTGGCCCCTGAGCTCGATGGTGTGCCCCTTTCTCCTTACCTGGCTCGGTCACATCCTCCTCCGCTGATGACCCCCTACCACTGCTGCGTGGCTCACGTCACCCCCTGCTTCGGTAAGCAAAGGTTTTTGATGAGGCGCCGGAAGTGGTAGTTGAAGTGGTGGAGTCTGATCTTGCATTTAGTGTGAACTGTGTCGAGTATGTTGGGACATCTTATTTGTTGCATTTAGTTCCAACCATGTCGTGTTTTTGTCTGATCTATGTGGTTTGATGAACATTTGCTAGTATCTTACTCTTATAAAAACTATTGTTTACGGTTTGCTCACGCTCAAAAATCACCTCTTAAGTTTCCAAGAAATCGATTGCCGTGAATCCAGGCCACTTTGATAGGGTGGGGCATACCTGACTTGGGCTAGGTCTTTTTCATTTTTTTCTTCTTATTTTCTATGGAAGACACATGGGTTGTGACAAATCTTAGCCCCACCCTTCCTTCCCGTTGGCTCCACCACTTGTTGCAGCAATTATCATACATAGACATATGTGTTGATATTTTCAGTAGTTTATTTGTTTGATATGTATGTTGATACAGTTTATTTATATGGGCATTAGGATGGCATAAGAGAACAACTTATGCAATAAAAAGGAACTTTATTGCTACCAGCATTCAACTTCTGCAACTACGTGCTAGTCTTTTCAATGTTCAAAACTTTGAATTTGAATTGTTGCCCTTAAATTTATGGCTGAACATTGTTGAGTTGTATGCATTAGAAATAAACATAATGGTGTTATAAAAAAAACCATCAATTCAGCGAGCCAAACTTGGTGGGTGACGGATAAGCCAATTAACTAATTAATCACGGATCACCGGCCAACCGACCATAAATACTTACTCCCTTCGTTCCTAAACGTGTTATATTTAGGAACAAAGCCATGCTATGGTTTGCATCACTATAGTGTCAAACCAGGTAAAAAAAAAACTATAGTGTCAAATGTTTTTTTTTAACACACTATGGTGTCAAATGTGGAGTCAAACTTGAATATACTCATAACTACGGTTTGCTTTATTGCATCACAAGAAAAGAAAAATACTAAAAATGCAGTACATTTGATCCTTTCTGAAAAGAATACTAAGTACATTTGAATTTCGATAAATCTGCGACTTCCTTTTCAGGATGGAGGGAGTAAGAGATTTTAGTGACGGCTTATAATAATTTCTTATAAAATGCAGTACACCTGAATCGTTCGGAAAAAAAATCTGTAGGAATCAATTCACCGAATCATTGACTTTGGGGGAAAAATTCTTAAGGTCTAAAATTCATATAAAAAACCCTACCAAAGAGGCAGATCTAGGAAACAACACAACTAAGGAAGCCCTCGAATGGACAGGGCCGACGGTGTTAGGGTTGAAATTTGGGCGTGATCCCGTTCATCCTGCTCCCATACCCCGCTCGATCCTGCCGGCGGCGGGCAAGATAGCCCACCTGCTGCTCTGTCTGCCGTCCTTCCCGGCTGCGCCCCCACCCGATCTGCCGCTCGCGCTCCCAGGCGCGCTCCTGTCTCTGCCACCTCCCCAAGTCGTGGTGCGTCTCCCCCCTTCCACGCTGCTGGACCCAGACGTTGCCTCTACCGTTGCTCTTCCATGGCCTCCCCTAGCCACAAGGTGCTTTTCTTATGCATGCTCTGCTCCTCCTCACTTCTCTGCGTGCTGATACTTGTATTTATGCAATATATATACGTATTTCGTAGAGATCTAAGCCTTTTCTTTTTCCTAGCACAGCAAGTTCTGAAAATTTCACATGACATGGGGTGGGGTTTTGTAGTCTTGATTCATCCTTAAATTTACAGAGTCAAATGCAAGTTGTGTAGAAAGGGGGTGGGTGGAGGGATATATAGGATGAAGCCATATGATTTAGTACAATACAATTGCTGGGAGCCTAGGTTTTACATCAGAGAACTAGCTATTAAACATCAGCTCAGCCCTTTACATCTATTTGAAGCTGCTACACGTATGAGCTAACATTCAGTGGTGGTTTGTAGGTGACGACGACACATTATGTAGACTCACAGTTAAGGAAGTTTCTTAAGTATACTACCCGCTTGACAGAACAAGATGTAAGCCAATGATTTGTTAATAGTGAATGTTGTGATATATTTATTTTATAAAGGAACACTGCCATGCTTAACCATGTACGTTCTAACTAATTTTACCTTGTCCTTGTTATTAGAAACTTACACGAAAGGTCAACAAGATACATAACAATGTACTTAATTTTCAAGTTTTACAAGATCTCAAACGACGCATTGAGTCAGTGATTCAGGACTTGGAAGGTTCAGCATATATTGTTTTGAAAGGTACATTAGAATGAATTGTTATAGTTGACATTTAGTGCAATTGAAGAACTTAACTGAAATTTTCATTGATAATGCAGACAAGCCTACTATTGCTGAACTAGTGGGGAAACAAAACCCAGCTGATTTCTTTGGATGTCAGCCTATTTGGTTTGTTGAGGAATTTGGTAAGAACACAAAACGCATGCCTTTTACTGAAAACTGCGTACAATGCTCTTTGACAGTATGTCATCTGTTTTACAGGCCCTACAATTACATCACTAGAACAGATGTGTCGAACAAATCATAAAATCCTGAAAGATCTTGAGACCGGATTGCATCTTTATTTTGATCACAGTGACCCACTATTGTCAGCGGTGCAAACTCTTAACAAGAGAAGTAAGGAAGTCTCTAAGAATGCATTAGAGATTTCTAATCAGTTCTCCCGTTATAACAGCCGTATCAATGCTGAGTTATTATGGATATCTGAGTTTCCAAAAACTCTTGAAATGTGTTCTGAACAATTGACTATCAGTTTGCAAACAATACTTGATCTGCAAGAGTCTCTGTTCCAGAAGAGTCAAGTTATGGATGATCTTGTATGTTGCAAAGATACTTCTCAGGATTTCAGGTCACAGTTCTGCAATCTGCACAATTTATTGAGGACTTTGGAGGCCACTGAATTGATGTCAAGGAGTTCTATTGCCGTCATGCAAGCTGTGGCTGAACTTTCTTCCCATTGTAAGAATGTCTCAAGTATTTATCAGGAAAAACAAATTATTTCTGTGGGATTTATTGGATGTGAGAAACTTGTGAAGCAGAAAATCCCGAAGGTGTGCGTGCTGGAATTTCGTAGAATTTCCTATTGTTACTGAAATTTATTTAGAATCTTTCAGCACTAACATCTACTATTTTCAGCTGGAGAAATCTTTGAATGAACTTCATCTAGAAGTCAACAAGGCTAGGGAATTGTATGATGAAAAGTTCAGCCGCCTTACAAAGGTATGTTCCAATTTCTGATTGTTTTCTGGTTTCTGTAGTTATCAGTAATGCATGGGTTTTGTTGCCTCAAAACATGATTGTATACGTAGCCTCACCCCTGTTATTTCAACCAAGAATTTTGTAGTCTCTGTAGAGAAAAATGTCCAGAATTGTTAGAAGTCTATATGATCCAAGTATTTAAGAAGAAGATCCTGTTACCTTTAAACTTTGTGTGATAGATGTGCCAAATTTAATTGTGTTACAGAGAATAAATGACAGTAAACTGGAGCATTATCTCTATTTTCATAGGCCTGAAATGCTCTTGGCAAAGTTTATGAGTCGAGGACCTATTGCTGGCGCTTGCTTGACTATCCATTAAAAACATATTTGCTGACGGGTTAGGGAGATGATGGTAAGGGCTATCCCGATGTTGCAGACTGGTCCATATACTCCAGTAGACTAGAATCACAATTACAATGAAAAAGGGTATACCCTAGGCATCGTTTCAGAGCAGCTACAGCATCATGTACTGCCTTTTTAGTGTTGACAGTCCTTGTCAGAAAACTAGACTATGTCTGAACCCCCTTGCTTCTTAAATTTCCTTAAATATACTTCTGGCAAATTCAACTGAGTAGTAGTGTGTTTTTGTCACTGAAAGGACTTATCCTAGTTATAATTTTTGTGGTCAGTCTTACTAGGTTATGGGGTGGGTGTTTCAAACATATGGATGTTTGGTAGTGTTACGGAAAAATCTCCTAACTTAAATCATAAGGGTTTCACATCATTTCTACTTTCATAAGTGTGGAAAATTCCCCTTTAAGGCTATTTTTAGATAATGTAGCATGAAAAGCTCATTACTAACTCTCTTGACATTCAAATGATCCTAGATTCTGCTGAGCTCTGCTATTTTACCTTGTGCCCTGTGTGTTTAGATTTGTGCCATCTTCATTATAAATAAGATCTCATTTTTTCCTTGTTGCCATGTTTGTGGCATTTCGTTTTGTTTCATTGTACCATTTTTTATCTTGTTTTATTAATATGTCTGTGAACATATGTAAATGGTGGATAATGTTCATCCTTCGGGTCAATGATGAATTAATAAGATCTCATTGCAAATTTTTCAGTTTAAAGTGATTCAGTCCATTCCACATCTGAAGAGTGTAAAATGTCATAGATATACGCGGAATATAAGAATTTACCGTTGTCTGTTGGCCAAAATGGCCCCCCACGAGATTATATTGTCTATCTGCTGATTGTCATATTTGACCACATCCATAGGTTTAAACTATTGTAGTGGAATGATATGGTAGTTTATTGGCAAAATATTTCTCTAAAGAACATGTCTGCAAGAAATGTGACACATGCCAGCCATTTCACTCAGTTAGACTACCTTAAACTTGATTGTTTGATGTTATCTGACAGACAAATACACTAACTTTATTTGGTTTGGGACATAATGGTTAATGTGAGTCTGGTTATCATACAAATGTACTTTTTTGTTGCATTATCTTCCCTTATGTCTTGAGTTGTACTTTGCTGCAAGAAACTTTTCATTGAGTAGCTATATTGTTTGAGCTGGCACTCATATTCTAGTTTACCACATTTCTTGGTCACCGGAGGGATTTCCTCCCCTTGCAGTATCCATGTCCCTGTTTTTTCTGCCACATCTCTTTACTAGCTAATCATATTGTGTATTTTTATTTAATAATGTATTAATGATAGTCTGAATAATGAAAAAATATTTTTCCTTCAATGCAGTAGCTTAAATGAGAATTAGGATATACTTTTGTAGTATTAGTGTATTTCTGATTTAAATTGGACCTAGGACTTTAGGTATATTGAATTTATATGTTTTGTATAGATGCCTGCCAAGTGCAGCAGGTCTGAACCGCAATCATGTCCTTATGCTAGATAAGATAACTCCCTCTGCAGTATCCATGTCCCAGTTTTTTCCCGCTACATTTTTTTTTTGACACCTCCGCTACATTTCTTTACTAGCTAATTATATTGAGTAGTTTATTTAATGTATTAATTGAATGACAGTCTGAATAAATGCTAAATATTTAGCTTAAATGGGAGTTAAGATAGCCTTTTATAGTTTTATAGTGTATTTCTGATTTACATTGGACCTAGGACTTAAGATATAATGAACTAATCATTAAACTGGACATATTTTCAGGATGTGCTACTACCTGACAAAGAACTTTATGGTCAGTATCGTTCTTTCACCATATACACCAATATAGTTTAGGAATGACTTTTTACTTGTGCGAGCTTCTCATGAATTTTAATCAATTTGTTTCATATGACAGTGTTCAAAGTAGCAGGTCCCTCTGACATCAGTTGGAGAATTAGAGAATTTAATAATATGAACATTTCACCATCAATTAGGACACAGGGAAGAGGTAAGTGTATAGACTTGTTCTCTGTCTTCCACTCTGTGGTTGTTAGTGTTGAAACTTGACAATTTACAGGGCAATGTGCATATGTATCAACGGTGTCCTGTACTGAATCCCAATATAAGAGAGAATATGCGGTTTTCGCTCGAAGTGGAAGTAATGAAGCAGAGGAGTTTACTCTAAAACTCTCACCTGATCATCTTGAAGATCTAGTCACGGCATTTCGCAAGACAAATTCAAGGAAAGGTTGCAATACGCTTGACTACTGTCTAGAAAGAATGCAGGCGCAGGGCATCGTAACCGAAGAAGCATATGATGGCGCAAAAGAGAACTTTGACGTATGATTAATGTTACCTTTTGCACTCAATATGCCTCTGAACTAGTTTTAATTTTGAGTTAATCTCTGAAATAGTTGTTGATACATGTCATTCGTACACCCAAATGCATTGCCAAAGATTGGAAGCTACTATGCTACCTGAGAGTAACATTAGTATTTGTTGGTTGTTGGTGCATAATTAATCATTCTAATGGCTGTTTTGGTTTCAGAGTTTCCAACGATACCGCATAAAAGGATTTGAGGACCTTAGTAAGGCTAACACTATAGAGGTCAAGGAGAAAATCACGCAAGGGACAGCACTGATCGGGAATTTCAGAATCACCACAGACTACTACAGGCTTGGTCCTGATGATATATATAATATTCCAAAAGATGCAGTCTATGAAACAAATATCATGGGACAGGTGTGTTCACATTGTGTGGTGATTCTAGGCTATGGCGTGACACCTGAAGGCCTCTCCTATTATATCTTTCAAAATTCATATGGTCCATTATGGGGAAAAGATGGGTTTGGCAGAATAGCATGTGATTGCCTCAAGCATCTTTACTGCCCTAGTTTATAGAATATCTGGTACTGTAACATGTTCTAAATCGATCTCACCTTAACAATGGAGATATGGTTCATGTGGGCGCTTTCTTGTTAAGAAGGATCACTCTGTTATGTAATACCCCTCTTTGGTTGACAGCAACTTGCATCAGTTCTTTTTTGACAACTCTAATAGATGTGTTAGTGGAATAATGATTAAGGAATCATCATTATCTGACACACACTGGCAGTTGTCTCAGTTCAGTGTAATTTTTGCATAACATATGACACACATTTAATTATATGTGCATTCCTTTGTCTAGTTCATGTGGTCTCGATTATGTGATGAACTGGCACCTACTTAAGTTCTCAAGTTCTCACTTTCAGTGGAGATTGAAATATGTGCTGTTGGATTGCAAATGTATGGTCTAGATCAGTTATCCATATGTTTTATGCATTTTGCAAAGAAACGCCTGCTTCCTGCGTGTGCATTTTCAATCCCGTCTCATGTTCCCGCCATGCAATGAAGAACCACTTTTGACCATTGATTTCAAGGCATGTGTTGCTATCCACCGTACATCATCATGCAATTCAACCTCATCATCATGTGTTGTGCAAAACCGAACGGCTGTAATCCACCGGATTCGCTCCTACTGTTCTCCCGCTCCTCCCGCGCTGGAACCTGGAAGCCCCTCAGCCCTTAGGGCATCTCCAACCGGGCGATCCAAACGGATGCGTTGGGCCGTCCGTTTTGGGCCGTTTGGGTGGCCGAACGGACACCCGAACAGCGGCCCGCGTCCGTGTGTCCGTTTGGGTCGCACGCTGCGTCCAACGCGCGGACGCACCGCAAAATCGAAAAAAAATAAAAACAAAATGAAAATGAAAATTTAAACTATATTTGATTAAACATATGCCCTATTTTGGGCAAATAACTAACAAAAGAAGCCCTATATGGGCTTTAAATTTAAAAACCCTAAGCTAGGGTTTGGTCGCCGCGGTGGCCGCCGGTGCGCCGCCTAGGCCGTGTGGGCATCGTCGGCGTCGACGACGTCCCCGGGTGGCGAGGCACTCGTTGTGGCTCGACCGCGTCGGGGACTCCGGCCACGGAGACCACGGGGCCTCCTCCCGAGCCGAGCGGGGGTCCGGAGCCACCCGAGGTAGCGGCGGCGCACGGAGCGAGCCGCCTCCTCCCTCAGGCGCCGCTCTCTCTCTGCCGCGGCGCGGCGCCCGGCCTTCTGGCGCCGCTCCTCCTCCGCGCGGCGCCTAGACTCGTGCCGCCGCTGCTCCTCCGCGCGGCGCCTGGCCTCCTCCCGCCGCGCCGCTTCCTCCTCCTCCCGTCGCGCCTGGCGGGCCTGGGCGTACAGCTCCCAGGCCTCGGCTTCCTCCACCGCCTGCCGGGCCGCTTCCTCCAGCTGGGAGGTTCGAATGGCCGCCTGGAGGTGCGGCCATTTCTCGTCCTCCTTCGCCGCCGAGATGAGCAGCGCGGCGCGGTAGTCGGGGTCCTCCTCCGACGACTCGGGCTTGGGCTCGAGCAGCAGCGGCGGCGGTTGCGGCAATGCCGCGCCGCCGCGGGCGGCCTCTCCGATGTGGAGGCCGCCGTGGTTCCCGCCGGCCCGCAGCGCCGGCGGCGGACGCCGGCTGCTGCTCGCCTCGTCGTCGTTGGCTCCGGGAGCGAAGACTCGCTTCGGGGCCATGGCGGCGGTTTCGCTACGGGAGTGGAGTGGGGACTGGAGTGGAGGGCCAGATCCCCTCCAGTCCCCATTTAATAGGCTTCCGGGTCACCGACAGGCGGTCCCAGGGGAGCCGAGACGACAAGCGCCCGGACGTGAGCGGACGCCGCGTGCCATCCGCGGCCACGCAAACCTAGCCCAGATTTGGGTCAGGTTTGCGTCGTTTCGGACGCCGCGGCCGTCCGTTTTTACGGTGCGTCCCCGCGTTGGGCCGGGATTTTATCCGCCTCGACTCATTCGGACGCGCGGGCGCGGGATGGGTCGCCCGGTTGGAGATGCCGTTAGCTCCACACCCTTGCTTATCACATTTTATTCTCAAAACGATTGCCGGCCGCGCCCGCGATATGCTCAATTCGTTCTTCCCGCGCACATCACACCAACGCATCCACTCTTTGACTCTGCTGGTGCTTCCGGCCTTCCGTCGCCTGCATCTCGACGCTCACATCCGACTAAAGCTCTACTTCCATCGCCTTGCTGAAGTATTACCAGCTTGGTTGCATATCCAGATTGGCTCCTCTTGACTTGGCTCTTTCCGGCGGCGCTGTCGTGTACGTACGTACATATACGATCCGTATACACCCAAGCCCACCCTGCACAAGGCACGTTACTGGTGTGGAAAGCCAACACTACAGGAGGAAACCACATGTGAGTCGCTCTCCTTTGTTAATTTTTTTATGATGGTTATGATTTTTCACAATTCATCTGCGTCAGATTGCTGCACATGTGGTGCTTCTTGATAGTCATGACACTAAAATTATTTGGCTATTATTTGTGTGTTATCACTCTTATTTTTTTCGCACACCAAGTGTTTGGTTTTTGTTCAGTCCAGTGTAAGGCAAGCGATTTGATTCTTTTCTACACCAATGAAATCGTATTTTTCACTGTTAATAAAAAAGTGATTGTTGTTAGGGTGTGGCTACACAGTGCGCGGTGACTGTTTAGTCCTACAGGGTGCCCCCCCTGTCGGAACCCGGAACTTTCCCAAAATAGAATGCGGGCCCCACCCTTGACAGCGACATGTAACAGAAAAGGAAAGATCCCTTCCCTGGTACGGGGTCCACCAGATTTGACAGCTGTTTTGTCCAGATATGCTGTAACGAAAAGGAGAGAAGAAACCCTACCTGCTCCCGGCACATCCTTTTCTCCATCCCCTACCCCTTCTTCCTCCCAGCCGCCATTGCTACCAGAAACCACCATGGACGGCAAGAAGGCTTAAAGGGAAAATTACATGCAAGAAATTCGAAACAAAACACAAACAGAAAAGGTAGAAGGCAACGAAGATCCACCACCAGGGGCAGTGCAAGAACATCCTGATAAGGTCAGAAAAGTTACAGGCAAGTTTTTTGGTTCTTACACCTCCAGATCTGTTCATAGCATGCATGAAATCCAAGGAAAACAGACAAAAGTGCATGTAATCCAGGTTGTCTAGAAACTTCCCCTTAAGATATACTACATGTATGATCATGTCCACATCAAACCTTCCAGGACAGCAATCTTCAGAGAAGTATGACCATGTCCACATCAAACATTCTATTGCAAAAAAATGGAACCTTTTCCTTGCATTGGAACCTCTAGTAGTAGAACAGGATGTATAATAACTTTGCCAGAGAACCTCTTCCATTACTTCTCCCGGAGCAGCGAGAACTGCTGTCATGCTCGAAACTTGAAAACTACATAGAAATAATAGAAAAAGTTGTTAGTTGATTTTGTTGCTTGTAGTAATATGTATGAAAACTTGAACTGACATGGCATGTAATATGTAGTAAACCGAACCGAACTAAAGAGTAAACCTGCAGTAAAAACCGAACTTGAACCGACATGGCATGTAATGTTTGCGAGGGCAATTAGATGGCATTCGGTTTGGTAATGTCGGTATTGACCTAAATAATCCAAGTACAAGAAGAAGAACATGATCGAGCAACAATCCGAGGAGCATGCAAATAGGGGTGAGCAAGTTAGAGGCAATGACCATGCTTCGGGAACACCTGCAGTGCATCTGCGTACTCGTGGATGGTCGACACAGGGGACACTATTTCAACGGATGATTCGGTGAAGAAGATGAAGTTCGACCGACACCTAGCCTAACTCCCGTTGAAAAGCCGTATCCGAGATATGATGTTCGATAGTTGGGAACAAGCAAAGATGTGTTACAACAGATATGCAAAGCATGTAGGGTTTTCGATAAAGTCTAGCACATCCGTAAACTCTACTCGTTGACCTGTCGAAGGACAAGTGTCTGTTTGTATGTAACAAAAGTGGCAAAAATAAAGACATTAACAAGCAGGAAGTACCACCAGTGCGCCAGCGGAACCGCACCATAACAAAGAAGACTGACTGCAAAGCGCGTCTTCGAGTTAAGAGGAGGGGTCGAAATGGCATGTAACAATGTTCATTGAGGAGCACAATCATCCATGTCTAAAGAAGTTCTCGTTGAAAAGATTCTTGCGTTCACATAAAGGGATTCCGAAAGAAGAAAGGGAGTTTGTCAAGCTACTACACCAGGTTAATCTTTCTGCTGGAAGGGTGATGTCAATAATGGCAGAACTATACGGCAAGTCTGTCAAATGTTCCTTACGGAAGAAAGGATGTAAGTAACTACATGGCAACAATAGATACAGCCGCACAAACACAAAATGATATGTCAAAGTTGCTTTCCCACTTTGCTAAGATAAAACAGGAAGATCCAGATTTCTTTGTTAAGATAGATGTTGATCACGATGATCGGGTTAGAAGGATTTTCTGGGCTGATGGACCAGCGAGGGCAGCATACAAGACATACAATGATTGCCTTTCGTTTGATGCAACTTATATGACCAATTGTTATAAAATGCCTTTCGCTCCTTTCATAGGAATCAATAGATATTGCCAATCTATTCAGCTTGGTTGTGGATTCCTACGTAATGAGCAAGAAGCAGATTATATTTGGCTATTTGAGTCCTTTCTTGAAGCTATGGATGGTATCCAACCGGCTAACATTATAACCGATCAGGATGCTGCGATGAGAAGTGCCATTCGTCTATATTTCCGGATTCATGTCATCGAAATTGTAGATGGCACATCATGCAAAATGCCCAGCCAAGTGTTAGGTAATGAAATGTCAAAAAATGAACCTCTACGAGTAGAGTTGAATGATACCATTGATCACAGCATGACACCTGATGAGTTTGAAAATAGGTGGGCAGAGATGGTATTGAAGTACAATGTGAGTGACAATAAACATTTGCAAGATCTTTATGACATCAGAGCATCTTTTGTGCCTGCATACTTCAAGAACAGGTTTTTCCCATTCCTACAAACTACAGCGCGTAGCGAGGGCTTTAATGCGGTGCTAAAAAGGTATGCCAGCCCGCACAACGATCCGTTCCACTTTTTTGAGCAAGTACATGAAGCTTCGGGAGAGCATTGATGTGGCAAGAGATTCAAATGAATTCAAGGATGAGGACAAGATCCTAAGGATGTGGGGAGAATGGCCTCTAGAAGAGCACGCCTTTAATGTGTACACGATGCCTATATACTTGCGTTCCGGGCTGAGATTCGCAAAGTAACATGTTATAATGTAAACCTTTTAGATGGGCAACAGTTCAATGTTGTGCCAGTTACAGGCTATGTTTATGGATATGGGAAAAGAAGCTACAGAGTGGAAGCAAACTTGAGTGAAGGCATTTACAATTGTGAATGTGAAAAAATCAAAAGGGATGGTATATTGTGCTGTCATGTGTTGAGAGTAATGGCTCAATTAGGTGCTGTTCAAAAAATTCCAGACCACTACATCATACCTAGATGGACAATGCCCCCAGATGATATTGTGCCAGAGAAGGTGGAGTTGCCTCATGTTCCGCTTGACAAAAAGTTGACGAATAAAGAACGCAAACTTCGCAGCGTACGGAACACTTTGTAACAACTCGGACGAGATTATGCAAAAATAGCGGCTGAATCGGAAAAAGCTACAGCTTTAGGCTGATAAGTACATGCGTGAGTTGGGTAAAGAATTGTCTGCAATGAAAATTAGTGCAGCCTCCAAGAGAAATGAAAAGAAAAAACAAGCTAAAAAGCAAGGGGAGCCGTCGGGTGCTGAAAATGTAGGTGATGATGGCCAAGGGAGCAACACCCAGTACCAACATGTAAGGGATCCTATTATGACTACCACTAAAGGGCGTCCTGAAGAAAAACGGAAGAAGTCAGGGCTGCATCTAAAGGCTTCAAAACCTGTCAAATGCAAAGCTTGTAGTTCCGCACAACACAACACCGCTGAATGCCCATCAAAGATCGAGCATCGTTCGGAACAAAAAGAGATCAACTTCTTCAAGGATATGATATAGTTGGTGCAAGATTCCTATGTAATAAAAATAATGCGTCTTGTAATTTAGTACATTTAATTTTGTTTATGTGAGACTTGGTGGCAAATGTATGGTTTGCATTCTACTTGGAAAATATATTATGTGACCTACTATTTAAGTGGTTTCATTTAAATAAAACTATTACACAGGTGAAACTATGAGATGCAGACTTATAAAATGTTTCACACCCCCTAGCAGAGAAAGAGATTTGAGCACGTATGTTCTTGAGAAACAAGAATGTAATACACAATGAGGTTTGTGCATGTATGTTGTGAAGTTTCTTACTTGTAGGTGAATTTAGAACGTAAGTTCTGCCCATGGTACTGCTGTTTCGCTCCATTCAAGCCACTTTAGGGTGTACTTGCTTCCTGATGATAGGCATCTCCAATGGGTTGATTGCAGCAAGCATTTTCCTGCCATTCCACAGCTCAATGAACTTGAGCATGAAGTACCCGCAATCATACCTAGACACATCATACAAAAAGTGAATTTAGGATGTATAACTGGGATGATGAATATGCTAAACATGATGTATATAGTGACAAATTTTGATACCCAAAGGATGTATATACTGACAATTTTTTACATCCAAGTAAAAAGTCAACATGCAGCAGTAACGTTGCTTAGTTTGTGTATTGCAAATGTCCAAGAATGCAATAGGATGTATAAATCACCATTTTCATACATGTAATCACTACCACATCCATACGAGGATGGAACATGCAGCAAACACATGAACACTATGGTCGGGATGTAGTTTCTTCACATACTTATTTAGGATGTAAGTACTTGTGATACTGAAACATTGGTAAAACAAAAAAATGATGGCCAGTGAGTTGAACTTACGTTGTCTTCTGCATTGGAGTATCGATGTGCACTGTAGGCCATTTGTCAATTTTAATCTTGGACTCGATGTAGTTTTCAGCCCACATGTACTTTATTGAACCAATAATAGCCCGATAATCTTTCTGTAATCCACGGTTACCTTTAGCCCTAATTGAATCGAACACCTCAAACCTTTCAGCCTTCGATTCAACACAATCGAGTAGTAGTGACCATTGAACAGTTTTATATCGGGGGTGAGGTCTTGCAAAGCCGGAAACATGACCTGCATACATCAAGTAGAAAGTACATATAGTAAGTGCGGGGAGAAGGAAAATTGTGTTACGAAATAGAATTAAAATGGAGAAGAATGTTACATTCTAACTCGCTCTTTATGATCCAAACGATTTTCATCTCGTACATTTGAATATTTTCTTAACACTTCTTTCATGAATGCACATGACACCCCTGAGCTTAGTCTTCGGTAATTCGGTGTTACATGCACAACAATAATGAGCGAGAACAAACAGAAAGTAAGAAACCCAAAAATGGTTCTATAATGCGGAGAAAAATAAATGTAAAACAGATATGTAAAATGCTCGTTTGGAAACTTACCGCTACCCATAATGGCATCACGTGCTTCTTCTTGGCAGCCATCTCGGGAGCAATTACTCGAAGTGCCATTTCACATGTGGAGTTGCTCAACAAAGCTCCTGGCCTAACAGAATCGGCAAGATCTCTCAGATGGACGTAGAAACTACCATTGTCAATGATGTGGTTTTTGTTAAGGTCATCTTTGGTATCACCACCATAAGCACAAACTCTGTTGTAGACCTCATTTGTATACTTAGTTGCAATCTCCTTCTTGCTACACTCCACATATGGTGACTTCTGGTTTTGGGCAGGCTTAACAATCCTCTTCTTATGTGCTTGAGGGATGGGTGTGGAGCTATTTGGTCCAACAGATTCAACAAGCACATGCTCGGCAGCAGACTTGGCTATCGCATTTGGTGTCCCGACCGGCATTTCAACATTTGCGTAAATCTTGTCTAGAGAGTCACCACTTGTCCTCATTGCTTGAAATAATAACCATTTCTTGAGATTCTTTGAGTGCTCCCTCTGTTTCAACTGCGAGATGCACCTTCATTTCCTTGGGTTTCAAATCCCGGATCAAAAGAGGGGCAATCCTCAATTAGCTCTCGTTGTTTCCTCTCCGAGTTTGTTTCCGAGGTGCCGAACCGGTGGTCCAAATTCCTATTCATGCTATTGTGCGGATCAACATGAGCTTCCCAGGAATCCCCGCATGTACATCATTTGCCTTTGCTTGAGCTGTAGCAAATCTTGTTAATCTCCTTGGACTATCGGCCACCATCTTTGCAACAGCATTTCTTTGTCTCCTATTCTTGGGACTAAATTCTGAACTGACATGCGCAATCACCGGAGACATTGACCTAGTCGCTGGCCTCCTACCCCCGTTGGAGTGCATTCTTTTTCCGGAGGTGTACCAACAATAGTAGCTGCAGCTCCATCAAGCTTGTGTTTCTCATCATCTTGATTTCCTATGATGTCAGTAGGTACTGTTGTCAACGATGAAGGTGGAAATGATTCCCCCTTATCTGATGAATGGCCTTCTGCTTTAGAACTAGACACCGAACCATAAATCTGCAGCTTCTTCAGTGCATCATCAGGTGTGTGAGTTTGCACATCACCAACACACTCTGCTTGGGTATGTTGCAGCTTACTCCTGCCAGCTTTGTCATCAGGCATGCAACTCGTCATCAGCTTTCCTCTTCTTTGAATTGCAAATGGACACAACATGTGGCAACTTTGAATTTACATCCATTTGTTCTTCGGGGACAACTTCAGCAGGATCGGGGATAACTTCAGCAGAGTAGGGACAACTTCGCAGGATCGTGGACAACCGATGTGTAAGCGAGGATCGGGGACAACTTCGCAGGCACTTCCACGTCTTTTTGATTCTGTTTACTTCCTTGACAATCATCTTTTTTCCGACGTGTAATTCTTCTCCTCTTGGGGTTAGCCTCGGTTGGGACCACTATTGGTTGGACAAAAATCGGTTGACCACTGTTGCTTGTGTTGCCTTTCTCATCTGTGGCACCCAAAGATTTGATGAATGATGCCAGGCCTTCTTCGAAAATTGTGCACATATTAATAACAGCCGGCCTGTACTTTTCGACATCCTAAAATAAAAACAAAAAATTGAAGGATGTATGATCAGAATATAGTCATGTATATGTCAATGTATAATATTGCAGGGTTGAAAGTTAGTACATACCAAATTGGAGTTATTAGATGGCAAAAAACGTCTTATAAACTTGTCCACTCGGGTAGGTTCTGTTGTGAACAGGGAATTTTTAACCCCGAAACAAGGCTTGAGTCTGTATATGCGGCATAAAATAAAATCAGCGAGAAAGGGGAATAAACATACAAAAGCCCGTTGAGAATACAAACTACCAAAAACAAAACATAAAAACTTGTAAAATGAAAGAGGACAAACCCGTAATGCACCAAAGTTACCATTGCTTGTCTCAGTGTCCAAATCGAAACAAGCCTGACCATCTGAGTTGTCCAGACACAACATCTAGTACCATCCTCCGGCACATCTACTGAAGTTATTTCCAGTGAATCAAGATACAATATCTGCAGCAACACATTATGCACATTACAACTTGTACACAAACTTCTCTCTGCATGTAAAAAAGGAATAAACAAAAAATTTGGCTACTTTTAGAAACTAACCATGATGTATGGCATGCAAGCCTTGAACCAATTCTTACTGATCTTTGCATTTGCAGTCTGAACCAGTATGTCAATAACGAACTTGGCCCAATTCAATGTTTTAATAGCCTCTGTATTGATCACGGGAGGATAGCACTTTGGGCTGACCTTTATTCCAGTTGTTGGCGCAAAAACAGAGCTGATAACATAAATCACAAACTTCCGAATATATGCGTGTGTCGCAGAAATGATGGTCCTAATTGCTTCTCAATGAAAGTGACATTAGGTTGGACACCATCCTTAATCCCAAGCATCTCCAATATCAGGCTCGTGGCGTCGACATCCAGTGTATAAGGGACATCAGTATTTCCCATGGGAACACCAAGAACCTTAACAACAGAATCCGGAGTAACAGGAATTCTACCCCTTTCACCGAAATCCAGAGCGCACCCATGTGGATCAAAATGATCCATCAAGAAATGGCAAAGCGCAGGATTGAGTTTCGAACACTTCATCTTGGCAATCTCTCCAAAACCAGAAGTAACCAACAAAGCTAGTTGATCTTCAGTCAAGTCCTTACAGAGCCGTACAATCTTCATGGGAGATGATCGATTAAAGAGATTGCTCTGCCAAACGCATGAGAGGAAACTACTATCAGCCATACAAATCAAAAAAGCATAGTTCGATGTAAAAAAATGTAATCCAAATTAAAAGAAACTCAACAAAAACATGAGAATATATACAAACCTGGTTCTTCTTTTTGATACTGCTCGGGCATCGCCAATATCGTCAGTACCGCACTCCCCACATGTTCATCTACATCAGGAACTTTCTCATCTACAACTCGGAACTTCCTTGATTTCCGGTAACTCGGATGCAGTTTGATGATCTTGGTGGGTTCCACCAGCGACCGACTTTATGCTTCGGAGCTGCAACTTTGCTTTCATCTTAGTGAATTTAGACTGGCCTCGCATTGGTCAGTTTTTTCCGTGAGGATTCCTGCAGCACAACAAGCACAACATAAAAAACTCCTTTTAGCTGAAAAGAACAGGAACATATAGTCATGAAAAAAAAAGCAAAATGAAAACCATCTGCAGTACCATCATGAACTTGAAAATGCTGTTAGAGAAGCAAGCTTGTACAAAAGTACAGGACCTGAAAACAAACACAATCAACATGGCTGAGTTAACACATGTGCTTGAGCAATAAAAATTTAACACATGTAAAAATAAAAGTGATCCAAAAATTACATGCTATATATAAAAATGATGTATTAATTATGCAAATTATACATCCTCCACGAAATCATCCACACTTGTCTATGATCAAAATTTAAAGAGCCATATGAAGTGTTAAAATAGCCATAGGATGTAAGTAATGATAATTTTTTACATCCCTTTATAAAGTATGGGAACAAAAATTACATCCCATATAAGTGGGATGATGACATGATGGATATACTGACAATTTTTGACACCCAAAACCAAAAGAATGTATGTCCTGACAATTTTTGATACCCAAAGGATGTATATACTGACAATTTATTACATCCAAGTGAATGTACAAAGATGCAGTAGGATGTATAAATCACCATTTTCTTACAAGCCTTGAACAAATTCTTACTAGCAATGCTTAGTTTGTGTATTGCAAATGTATAAAAATGCAAATAGGATGTATAAATCACCATTTTCATACATGTAATCATCACTGCATCCATACGAGGATGAACACACAGCAAACACATGAACACTATGGTCGGGGGTGTAGTAGCTTCACAAAATAACGAAGAAATGACTACTAAAATCACACATATACGAACCACGAACACTTCCATGACCTAGGAAGACGAGAACAGGAGCAATGGTGCACAGAGAAGTAAAATCCGCGTGTCTAACTAGCCGAGAATAGTCATATGAACAGGAAATCAAAAGCACCGGACTATACGAAAAAAGCAAATCGAAGCAACCAATCGCACGCGGCCTACGCAAATCAACGCCTCGCCGCGCCGCCGAGAGGCAGCCGCATACAGGCAGCAAAAGCACCGCAGGATTCGAGTCGGCTAGTAGGTGACGGAGCGAATCGGCGGACCCTGCAGGCGGGAGATGGGGAGGAGCGCGATGGGTTGCTTCTCGTTCGTCGATTCCGAGGTCCGAGCAGAAGCGGCGCAACCACAAAAGTAAGAACAAATCGATGTAGAAGTGCTTACCACAGCTACGAAGACGGTGCTCTCCTTCCCCGAATGCTCTGCCGACAACACACACAGCCTCGGAAATCGTCGATTCGCGGTCGGCTACTCGACGACGACGTTCGGCGGCCTCGGAATCTTCGATTCGGGGAACCGCAGCGCTGATAAAACCTCCGAGCAACGAGAACCCCCGCCGCAAAATCAGCGCGGTTCCGCTCGTCGGCGTGGCTCCGCTCGTCGGCGTGGCTCCGCTCGTCGGCGCCGCGGCGCCGCGTTGCGGATCGACGATTCGGTCGTGGTTCCCCGCTGGAGGGAAATCGCCGGAAGACCACGAATCGGCGGTGGAGGGAGGCGAGGAGGAGAACGGGAGGGCGAGAGGTTGGGGATGAAACGAGAGCAACGAGGTGGAGTTCGAACAGGAACCGACACCTATTTTGTCGGGAAGTGGTGGCTCTTTTCGGGACCATACGATGAGAAAGGAACGGATGAGATGAGGGAGCACCGGCTAAGACAAGGGAGTGCCCCAGCAAGAATTAGATTTCACGTTGTTGTTAAACTTTAAGTTATGCTCAATATTTTTGCCACATTAACTGATTGCAACTGCCTTTTCAGTTTCCATATTGTTTCCATTTTTTGTTTTTTATTAAAAGGAAAGTATTATGTACGTCAATCTGGTTATGTTTTTCTACTACACATAAGCAATTAGTTCCGTCCCTATTCTTCCTGTGTCTCAGATGTCTCCAGCTCGAAATCATCATATGGTTCAACCAAGCGGTGCAATATCAATGGATGCTTCTCAACGTAAACGATACCGTGACCGGGTTAGGTACATGCAGATGGCATCGGATCAGAGAGAAATGTATTTGCAGAGGAATCGGGAGCACAAACGAGTGAAGCGAGTTGCCAGTGCAAGTAGTAGCAATGCACAATGCGTAACAGGGGACACCAGTATGAATACCCATGGCAACATCCACTTGCCAACTGAATCTTCTAGAATGACAGAAGGTACCATACCCTGTGGTAGGAAAAATATCATCTTCGCTGTACTTGATTATGTGATGATACTAATATGTATTTGTGTGCCAGGTAAAGAAATAGCAGTCACTCTGTTACAAGAAGAAGATTTTCCATCTTCAAGCTCTAATATACACAGTTCAATGATCCATCAACCAAGGTGTTCAGCAAAGAGGAAACGAGGTTGGTAAAAATATATTAATTTAGTTCTAATGTATTGTATATTTACTAACATTACAATCTAAATTTTTTTGCCATGTGACAAACAGTTACCGCAGTTGGTAGTTTCGATGTGTCAGCATCTGAACAACACATCCTTCTTCAGCCAAATATGTGCCGCCCGAATAATGGTACTCGAATGAAAATCAGTCCATCTGGAGTATATATATATCTTCTATTTCTTCAGAAAATCAAGCTGCAGCCGATGCACAAATATATAACAGAATTAGTGGCCATGGTGGACGTAAGATCCGATGCACCACTAGCTGCCATTCCCAGTTGACACCTGAACAAGGAGAGACATACTTGCAAACAAGCCGTGAGTACAAGAGATCGAAGAAGAAAGTCTCAAGAAGTAAGTTCGAATGGTGCACACCATACACATGATGGAGTAATTATTAGCAATGAACGTACAACTGGACGACTCCTGTGCAGCTACAAGATTATACCAACCTTGAACATGAAGATCTTATCTACGTGCCAAGGGATTCTTTTCCTGTCATCATTCGAGGTAATTTCAGTACCACCTTGCACTGATTTTACTTATTATGCTCAGAAAAAATATTATGTCACCTGATTTTTATGATTCACAAACGACAGATAATATTGGGGACAATAGAGAGGTGCTTGAATATGATAACCATCATGATGAAAGTTATATGTTTAGCGGACAAGGTATGTATTTACTTGACTTATTTTTACAATAATACTTCCAGGTCTGACTTGTATTTCTAATATTTTCAAATAAAACTCTGCAGGTTTTGAGTTCCAATCATATCTAGAAAGAAATATTATCCCAAGTTGCATACAGATGGATCCATATGATCGTATATATCAAAATTTACCCACCGATTATCATTTTTTAGATCAGGTTCCTAATTGTCGACATTGCAATGCAAAAAGGTTCCAGTATGAGAGACCAACATTTTGTTGCATGGGTGGAAAAGTTAAAATAGTAACTCCATCAATACCGATGAATTACGTCGACTGTACACAAGCCAAGATCCAGATGCAAAGTACTTCCGGGATAACATAGGTTACTTCAATTCTCACTTCTCCTTTACCTCTCTTGGGGTTGTCTTGGATCAACGATTCTGCAACAATAGATCTGGAGTTTATACATTCCGTGCACAGGGTCAGATTTATCACCCAATCGATCAATTAGTTCTTTCCCCTTTTCTTGAGTCCAGGCCAAAGGTATATATGATTGGTGTGGCATGATCGTGATGTTACTATAAGTTAATCTTTTCTGAAGTTGAGATTTGTTCATGAATTTTGTTTAACGAAGTGCAGGATAAACAGGGCATAATGCCGTCATGTTTGTTTTAAAACTTGGATTGTGTTGGCATTATGAACAAGCATCTTTTGTGCGCGTGAGATCCATCACACTGAATTCCGAGAATCTATTTTGTTTACTGTTAAGAAAACAAGAGTTGTCCTTATTAGTAGCATATTATTTTATAGGGAGTTCAAAGATTAGATAGCCTTATCAAGAGTTGTCTGTAAAAGGGGTGCAGTCTTCTTGTTTGCAGCATGTGAGCTTCCTTTCTTAGCACTTCTTGATCTTGTAATGATGCCCAGGTTGCTGTCCGCATCGTATTTTTATCTCCACTTGGTAGGAATTTTACCCGAAAAATAGAGTTCTGTAACATGCCCAGGTCTGTTTTTCTCTGAATGTTCTATTTTTTTATGGAGTGTTCCTTTTAGTAATTTTTTTCAATAATCTGGCAGTAATCCGAGCTTATTACACAGAATGCCTGTACTTACTTAGGCTGAGGCGGTGTTCTGGTTTTACACCGGTATAGCCTAACATTCAACCTAGTATTTTTCAGCTGTCAACTTCTGAATGTTTTGCAGAACATCTATTTGGTTATCTGTTTCTTAGCAATGCTTCCAATTCGACATGTAGATGCTTGATTTGCTAGGTACCAGAACATCATGCCATTTCTCTTGACTTAGTGGCATTATTCATCTCCACCATAGGGGCACTGAACTCAATCTCTGATTTGATTCTGTCCAAACCCTAGTATATTTGCAAGTTCTTCGTACCTGTGATTTTCTGCTTGATGCATCTCCACATGGGCACTGATCTTTTAACGAGCACACAAATACCACGCAGGTACTTCTCCTTGTTACCCATGACCGTGCTCCTATATTTGCAAGGTATAAAACGAAAAGTGTGTTTGGCACATGAGCACCGGTGCTGATGCCAAACCTTTATTTCCATGGACATGTATGATCTTCTTTAGATTAGTATTAAAATGATTGTTCTTTGCATAGGACACCGAAGAATCATGCACCAAGCAGGAGACACCATCTTCCACAAAACCATCAAAGGCCAGTGCTTCCTCAAAAAGTTCCAGTGCCAATGTATCTCATGTGAGAACTGTTCTTCTTGTTGTGGCTCCAGTCACTACACAACGGCAGAGTACCCGTGCCCTCCGCTAGGGACAGGCCGGCGTCGGAGATGGGGCCAGATGCGACGAACGGCGAGGATGGCTTGGAGGAGAAGAATATAATTTGGATTCCAGATCTGAAGGGTCAAAACAGAGAAGAATTGAGTTTCTAGGGAGTTTTCTGTAAAAAAAATACAATGACCACATGCTCATGTTCCATGGAACGGAGGGAGTATATACCTTTCTATGCTTTTCGCCACGATCCGTCCAAACGGAGGGATGAAGTGTGTTCTTAGTGACATTTACTTCACTTTTTAGTTATAAAAAAATATTGAACGATTTAAAGCCTTTTTATGTTATCATTTATAATTTGTCCAATGCAGCTTTCCCAGTTTCTCAAACAATGAAATGCAATGCGGAATCTCAATTCCATTGCTTTGTTTCATCACTGAATTTAGACAATATTATTTGTTGCTCCACAATACTATTACACAACAGAATGAACTCCCAAAATGTGTTATATTTAGGAACAGAGCGGTGGGTGTATATTCTAGCAGGAAAGAAAAAGACATGCAGCTTTCCCTTTTGGAACGGAGGTTGTACATTTTATTTCCAAATAAAATAAAATGCAATACGAAATCTCAGCTATACTGCGAGGTACTCCACAAGATTCACACAACAAAATGATACATTCAACTAGTAGGAAAGGGAAAGACAGATGGGTGAAGACGAAATTGCTACTCCAGCTTCAATGCAAGCAAAATGTATTGAAAGTACTACTAGAACAGTTCTATGGAAGCAGCCACAACCCCTTTCCCTTCTGAAAAGATGTCTATTGCCGGTTCCTTAATCTTTCTCTGGAGGAGTTTGTCCAGTTCACCTTTTAATCTCTGTCAAGTAAAAAAAAATCTCTAGTTACAGAAAACCAGAGCGTAAAACAGTTGTGTTGAAGATCTTAGCTACAAAAAATAACCTATTTTATTCACTGAAATAATTGATAGCCAAAGCATTATAACAAGAGTCAATACAACTTATATGATAACCACAAGCTTACTGTTGTATGAACTGAGGCTCGTATGGAAAAAAGAGAAGCTAGATCAAGCAGCATGAACCTGCATTTCAAATTTAACTAATCACAGGACCTTTTTGTTTCAAATTTACTTAACACTACTTTTATTAAAAATAATGTTCAAATAAGCTATTGTAACGAAGTTGGCCATACCTGAATCAACTCTATGATACACTTTGGTGTAGAGAAATTAAGATACCCCCCCAAGCATCTCTATGCTAGCAGTTTTCATTCACCTCAAGGAACTAGATGGAATCATTCAATGAAACACCCTTCTCAACAACCAATATCTTCTCATCATTTACAAAGAAGTAAAGAGATTACATGCAGGGTGCAAACAAAATAAATAGCTTTATGGCTTCTCATAATTTACAAAGAAGTAAAGATAAAAAGCTCTATGGCTTCCAAATTCGATTAGGTTCTCTTTGTATGAAGTTCAAACTGCAGTTGATTTACTCAAATTCTCATGTGAATGCAAGTGCTTTCGGAGAAACATTCACAGTTCACAATGACAACAGTAATGATAATTAAATGATGAGAAAATCTGGTTATGCTCATGGTATATATGATTAGTATAGTCTGTAGATTGTAACATAGTTCAGATAAAAACCTGACCTTGACAGTTGTAGCAGCCTCGACCGATCCCGACGGTGAGTAGTGCGGCGGCCGACGACTCCGACACTTATCCTCTGGCTGGCGGCTCTGATCCCACCGGTGAAAAGAAAGGCGGCGGCCGGAATCCTGCAGATGAGGAGAGGGCGGCGTCGGACCAGGCTGCGGCGGGTGGATGGAGGACTGCGGTGGTTGGGCGGGTGGGTGGATGGAGAAGGGCGGCAGAGGAGGATGGCCGGTGCTGGAGGTATGATGTGGCGGTGGACGTGCGGGAGAAGGGTGCCGGCGGCAGAGGTGCGGGTGAAGGACGCCGGCGGTGGAGGGTTGATGCAGCGGCGGCGCCCGATCGCTTGTCCTCTCGTCAGGGTAGGCAGAAGATGTTTTCCCTCTTTTTTTAGTACTACGTATAAGGTGAGAGGATATTTATTTTGACTGGGAGAAAATTATAGTCAACCGCTGCGTGTGCATTTTCGTGGTCAAAGTATGATACAAGTTATCTCTCGTTTTAATCAACGGTCACGAATTTATCTGATTAGACGAAACCAACACGGAACCTAAGTTCCGTACCAATCACTGTAAAAGAGCTCATTAAATTAATCTGATAGCTACATTAAGAATCTGATAATCTCGGTTCTAAATTTTTGGTCAAAAGGTTACTCGTGTTTCTCCTGGGTCTTTACATAGCAACCCCCTCGTTCCCTGCAAGCTGCAACAACTGCATCTTACCTGATTGCTAAGCATGTGATGAACTGATGATGTTCAACGAAGTTAAAGGCAGCTTTTTGTGCTGTACGTGCTCGTCAGAAGCTTAGCACCGGTCTAGCAGTAGCACAACGACATAGCAATATTTTTTACACGTGGGTCAAGTTGCGCGCGTCTCCACTTGTGTGAGCTGTCGAGTCAACGGATGGGACGACTTTGCAGCAAAATCCTACTCCCTTTGGTCCTTTTTAATTGACTCAAATTTAGTACAAAGTTGTACTAAATTCGAGTCAATTAAAAAAGAACGGAGGGAGTAGACGCTAGCGGCCTGCCAGCTGCCGCCGCACACCACGGAAAATATGCGGCGCCGCTGTGTAGCACAACCCATCAATGATAGCACCAAAACAGAAGAGATGTAACAGGAACGACTTGATGCAAATAACATATACAAAGGTTGTTGTTTGACAAAAGAAAATGATACATCAACGATAGCACCAAAACAGCAGAGTGTAACAGGAATGAGTTGATGCAAACGACATATACAAATGAGTTGGCTGGCAAGTGTAGATCCGCAATACAAACTGGCCAAACAGAATTCCCAGTCACCGAACCAGTCAACTAAATCAACATTGCAGTACATTAGAACAACATTTGACATGGCTAAGGAGTTCCTAGTAACTAAGATCTTTTGGCTAAGAGAAGTGCTAAAGATTAGATTGTCACATGTAGCAGCCATCTTCACAGGAATTCAGAAATCAATTGTACTTTTACTGCATGCAGGATAAAGTCCAAGTAATGGATCTGCTTGTGTGACTTGTCACACTATTGGTCGACTTGTGTGGCCAAACGAACCGAAAACTCACACATGGTGCGCATATGCCAGCAAAATGCACCCCGGTGGAGGGTGTTATCGAAGCGTCCCATTATGGTGTGTAGCAATGAGTCCTACAATATGCACCATGGATCAAACAAAACAAGTGTTATATTTTCTTTTTTTATAAATCACGGTACGATGTTTATAAATATGCACATATGCATACACTTACTCTTATAAACGCAGGTACATCTTGTCTCTAAAGCATATCTGAGAGACTTGAGTCTAAGACACTTGATCTGATGGGTTTTGAGATTGATGAAGTCACCACAATTCCACAAACACTTCGTTATCGACAGAAACAACCGTCACATTCTGATAGGTAACATATGACAATGAAATCAACATAAATCGAAAAACAAGTTGCTACTATGTACTACACATATTGGTACGGTTGGCCATTTTTGTGGTGTCACGAATCCATTTTCCAGATGTACATTCACGTGTGTAGTAGATTCTGCATCAGTTTGTACTTCATGGAACTGACAAGATACACCGGCTCAGGTACGTTGTACAATTATACCTAAAAAAAGATTTATCATCGAGGCGGCGCGGGGTCAGGATGGGGCTTGGAGGCTCCTCGAGGTGGGGTGGGGGCCGTGGAGTGAGCTATGCATCACAGCAGCAAGGAGCCGAGGACAGGCAGCACTGAGGTGGGCAGCGAGGCCCTCGGGCTTGTTGTGAAGTGTATATGTGGATTGCCTAGCCCTTTCCATCAGTTTGGACTTTTGGTTCAAGTGGCTAGTGCATGAAGCTTAACATGGTATCAAAGCCCCAGGTCTCTAGTTCAAATCTTGGCTTTCACATGGTTTTCGCAATTAAGCCTAAAAATTGTTGTTGCCCCCTGGTTTTCGCAATTAAGCCTAAAAATTACTGTTGCCCCCCTCTTTAGCCACCGCTGATGCACTGTTACGGTGTGCTCTTCTTCTTTCACGTGTTGACTTTCTCTTCTCTCGTCACACGCGAGTGGGGGTGTTGTGAAGTGTATATGTGGATTGCCTAGCCCTTTCCATCAGTTCGGACTTTTGGTTCAAGTGGCTAGTGCATGAAGCTAAACAGGGCTGGCCTCCTGCGGCGACGAGGAAATGAGCCTCCTCCCGGTGTTAGGTTAGTCAGCCAATGGACTTGCTCTTCCTATGTTTCTTTTTTGGTCGCTTCATGTCAGCTGCTGAATTGTCGATCTACATGATAACAACACAGTGTATGTAGCAAGTGAACTAACGTGCGTATCTCACCAACTAGGAGATAAATAGAAGGACACTGCTAGGGAGCACTCGGGTGTTAAGCCTAAAAATTGTTGTTGCCCCCTGGTTTTCGCAATTAAGCCTAAAAATTGCTGTTGCCCCCCTCTTTAGCCACCGCTGATGCACTGTTGCGGTGTGCTCTTCTTCTTTCACGTGTTGACTTTCTCTTCTCTCGTCACACGCGAGTGGGGGTGTTGTGAAGTGTATATGTGGATTGCCTAGCCCTTTCCATCAGTTCGGACTTTTGGTTCAAGTGGCTAGTGCATGAAGCTAAACAGGGCTGGCCTCCTCTGGCGACGAGGAAATGAGCCTCCTCCCCAGGTTAGGTTAGTCAGCCAATGGACTTGCTCTTCCTATGTTTCTTTTTTGGTCGCTTCATGTCAGCTGCTGAATTGTCGATCTACATGATAACAACACAGTGTATGTAGCAAGTGAACTAACGTGCGTATCTCACCAACTAGGAGATAAATAGAAGGACATCGCTAGGGAGCACTCGGGTGTTAAGCCTAAAAATTGTTGTTGCCCCTCGGTTTTCGCAATTAAGCCTAAAAATTGCTGTTGCCCCCTCTTTAGCCACCGCTGATGCACTCGTTGCGGTGTGCTCTTCTTCTTTCACGTGTTGACTTTCTCTTCTCTCGTCACACGCGAGTGGGGGTGTTGTGAAGTGTATATGTGGATTGCCTAGCCCTTTCCATCAGTTCGGACTTTTGGTTCAAGTGGCTAGTGCATGAAGCTAAACAGGGCTGGCCTCCTCTGGCGACGAGGAAATGAGCCTCCTCCCCAGGTTAGGTTAGTCAGCCAATGGACTTGCTCTTCCTATGTTTCTTTTTTGGTCGCTTCATGTCAGCTGCTGAATTGTCGATCTACATGATAACAACACAGTGTATGTAGCAAGTGAACTAACGTGCGTATCTCACCAACTAGGAGATAAATAGAAGGACACTGCTAGGGAGCACTCGGGTGCTAGTTAGTCCACTCAAGCACTCACCTTGAAAATTGAAAGTTTAGCCCCACGTGCATTTAATGTCATGTGATTTTTTTTAAAAAAAAGTCATAACTTTCACACCCTTTATCAAAATTGCGATCCGTTTTCACCGTTGGGGTTCTCGCGACGAGATCTTCAAAACTAGATCACATTTGTATATATTTCAACAAATTTTTATTTTGAAAGCAACTTAGTGTTGTGACAAAGCAACTCTTTGTACAAAGTTGCTTACATTAATTTTTGTATACTTTGTAGCCAGTTTAGTTTCCAGAAAACTAACTTAACATCCATCAACTTCATATTATTGAGACCTGCAACATTAAACTACTACTTGCCCACCATAGTTTCTAGTAGCATTGGTAACCAAACAACTTAGTAGGAATGAAAATACAACTTAATAGCAAAATAGTAAACAACTTAGGGCGGCTATATGCAACTCCACAAAGAAAGTACGCAACCATACAAGAGTGATGCCAGCCGACTTAGTACTACCAATATACGACTTAGGCACGTTGATAGGCAAGCTAACTATATTTCTATATTTTATAGGCAAGTTAATTTTCGAGATACTCAACTCAACAATAATAGTCCAAAACTTCACAATACCAATATTATCGTTGGCAAGTTGGTTTTCGAGGTAGCCAAATTAGTACCAACAATATACAGTTTCATATATACTAAACAATACGCAACTTAGATGCACCAGTAACCAACTTCACGGCAATGGTGCGCTAATTCAGAACAAATCATGGTTGTTGGCTTAGTATTAACGGTATGCAACTTAAACGCAGGGACATGCAAGTTCACGATGGTGGTACGTGGTTTTATAATAATATTTCTAGCCAACTTAGTAATGGTGATATACAACTTAGAAATGGTGAAACTACATTAGACAATGGATCCAACTTAATCATCGTGGGAATGCCACTTAAGAACTGTCGGTATGCAACTTAACCATAGTGGGTATACAACTTAGAAATAGTAGGTATGCAACTTAGCACACATGTGAAGCAACAATATACCGTTTACAAACACGACTTAGAAAATATGGAAGTGAACAATTTATTATGTGCAAGATACAACTTAGCTTATTTGTGAAACCAAATATATTGCAGACAAAATACAACTTTCTCATGTCTCGTCTGCAAATCGAGTGGATCAAAACCATCGCACTTGACCCAAAATCGTCGGTATAGCCAAAATTCATCACCGATAGCGCGGCTCCTGGCCACCGGCGTGACTCCACCGGTACGACTCCGCACCACCGCTATGGCTCTCCTCGCCAGGTCTCCAACTCAACTGGAGGGGCCGCAAGCTCCCACAAGTCGCCTCCGGCACTGACCGGGATACAAGCTCCCTTCCGCCGCCGTGCGAGATATAGAAGTGCCACGAAGTGTAAACAAAATATATAGAAATTGGTGTAAAACAAGCATGGAGCATCAAAAGTTATAGATACGTTTGCAACGTATCAATATGCAACTCAGCACATGTGTGAAGCAACAATTTACGGTGTACAAGCACGACTTAGCAAATGTGTGAGAGAATAATTTATCGTGTTTAAAAAACAACTTAGCTCATTTATGGAACCAATAATAGTGTCGGTAAAAATACAACTTAGCACATGTGGACCGTCTAGATCGGTATAAGTCGGAGGTAGGAGCAAATCGAGTGAGATGGATAGGGGTTACGACATCAAGTGCGTGATCTTTGGAGGAAGTGACTAAAATGCAACATTTAACTATAGCCAATGGGTATATAACTTGATGGTAATGGGTATGCAAATTAGCATATGTTGAAAGCAATAATTTACGTGGAGAAATTTAATTGCATCCATCCTACTACATTTCAATTGTTCAATTGAAAGAGGGGCTATGCTCCCTCAAAAAAATTAGTATGAATCATCTCTACTTGGTTTAAGCATTTTCTCTTATAGCAGACATGTTGAAATATTGGGCCTACACTTAGTGGCCCAAATTAGATTTCAGTTTTTCCTATAAATCTCAAAGCCCACATAGTGGCAGCCTTGTGAGTTTGAGCCCAAGTTGGTGGCAGCTCACTAGGGAGTGGCAAGAGGTGGGAAGTTTAGTCCCACATGGAAAGTTGGGAGGAAGTTAGACCACCTTATAAGGTGGGTTGTTCCACCACTAGTAAGTGAGTGAGAATAGGAGTGCTACACGCGCGCTCCTCCTCCTCCTCGCTCGCTCGTCTCGACTCGACACGACACGTCACGTCACGACGCGCGCCGCGCTCGTGGTGAGTGGATTGAGCCTCGAGCCGAGACTTTCCTTACTTTTTGCAGCTCAGGAAAACGAACGAGTCCTAGACGGACGCGTCACGCGTTAGTCGGTTCGGGTCGCTCCCGGATCGTGGGCTATCTGTAACCGACTCGAAACGTTCGTGCGACGTGGGCGTGGCCCACGTTGCCTAGGGTTTCCCGAGCCTATATAATCTCTTGCCCGGCTACCGCAGAAATATATCTAATACACGAGTTAGGGTTTCCACCTCTCTCTGCTTGCGCCGCCATCGTAGCCTACTCCATCCCGCGCGCCGACGTGCATCGGCGAACGGGAGAGCAGAGTCTCCGGAACCGCTCGTCCTTGCGATCCTGTACGGGAGAGGGCGAAGTGGGTTTTTGGGAAGCGCTCGCGCGCGATCGCTCAAGCTCTTCATCACGGGTCGTCTTCCGTCCAAGTCGGGGCGGTGCTGCCTACCGTCGTCTACAACGCCATCTACTTCGACCCGTTGTCCCCGTCGTCAACAACGTTGTCATCAACAACGTTACTCGCTGCGACATCGTCTCGCTACACCTCCACCGCCACCTCCACCGGATCGGTACGTGCGACATATCTCGATCCGTTTAGCGATGGATGTTGTACCGTTTGCTCGCTACTGTTCATGTTGATCACTCGCATCTAGTATGTTCGAGTTTCACATGTTAGTAGTTACTTTCGTCATGTTTTATATTCTGGAATTAATCATGGAAATTGTGCCTAATTATCCAACAATCCAAAAACCTAATTGTAGGCAATTTCCTGAGTTAACAATGGCTGGTTTTGCTGATGCACTGAGGCCGGATAAGTTTACCGGTGTGCACTTTAAGAGATGGCAGTATAAGGCCATGCTCTGGCTTACTCATCTGAAAGTGTTCGAAGTTACTGATGGTTTACCCCGAAGGAACTATATTCGACCAAGATCGAACAAGTTCAAGGAAAACAATAATCTCTTCGTCGGATGCGTTCTAAGTATTCTTGTCGATCGTCCGTGTGATGTGTACATGCACATAACGGATGGTAAAGAGCTCCGGGATGCACCGAATGCTAAGTTCGGTGCAACCGATGCGAGCGATGAACTGTACATCATGGAGAGCTTCCATGACATCAGGATGGTCAACAACCGTTCTGTAGTCGAACAAGCTCATGAGATACAGTGCATTGCGAAAGAGCTTGAACTCCTTAAGTGTGTCTTACCTGACAAGTTTGTGGCTGGATGCATCATCGCTAAGTTGCCCCCTTCATGGAGGAACTTTGCCACAACTCTCAAACACAAGAGACAGGGAGATATCGCTTGAAAATCCGATAGCGTCTCTTGATGTTGAGGAGAAAGCTCGGGCTAAGGATAATACTGAGAAAGGAGAGGGTCAGTCTAGCGCCAACATGGTGCAGAAGAAACTCTACAGCAAGAACAAAGGGAATAACAAGCCCTTCTTCAATAAGCCTATGAAGACTACAACCTTCAAGAAGAAGAAGATGATAAACAAAGCAGATCTGAGCTGCTTTACCTGTGGAGAGGCTGGCCACTTTTCTAAGGACTGTCCAGAGAGGGCGGACCGCAAGAAAAAGGGGAGGCAAGTCAACACGGTGACCGCTAGCAATGCTGATCGGTACGGTAATCTCTTTCTGTTCTTTCGGTATTTCAATCTCCATGTTGGTGGATTGATACGGGTGCTAATGTTCATGTGTGTGCTGACATATCCATGTTCACTTCTTACCAGGTCGCCCGGGATTCTTCCGTCTTGATGGGGAATGGGTCACATGCTTCGTTCGTGGTGTTGGCACGGTAGATCTGAAGTTCACTTCGGGGAAGATCGTGCAGCCGAGAACGTGCAGCATGTCCCTACTATGAACAAGAATCTCGTTAGCGGCTCCCTTCTATGCGAGAGATGGGTTTAAGGTTGTTTTAGAGTCGAATAAAGTAGTTGTTTCCAAGTTTGGACAATTTATTGGTAAAGGCTATGAGTGCGGAGGCTTGTTCCGCTTTTCGCTTCTCGATTTCAGCAATAAGTCCGTGAACCATATTTGTGGCAATGTTAGTGATGATACCAGTGTTTGGCATTCTCGTTTATGTCACATTAATTTTGGTTTAATGTCTCGGCTATCCAGGTTTAAGTTTAATTCCGAATTTCACCATTGCCAAAGGTTCTAAGTGCCATAGTTGTGTGCAATCAAAGCAACCTCGGAAGCCTCACAAGGCGGCCGAGGAGAGAAACTTGGCACCTCTAGAACTCATACATTCTGATCTATGCGAGATGAATGGTGTGTTGACAAAAGGTGGAAAGAGATATTTCATGACATTGATTGATGATGCGACTAGATTCTGCTATGTTTATTTGTTGCGTACTAAAGATGAAGCTTTAGACTACTTTAAAATTTATAAAGCCGAAGTTGAAAATCAACTAGAGAGAAAGATCAAGCGTCTTAGGTCGGATCGTGGTGGCGAATATTTTCCTAAAGTCTTTGATGAATTCTGTGAGGAACATGGCATTATTCATGAGAGGACGCCTCCCTATTCACCCCAATCAAACGGGGTTGCCGAGAGGAAAAACCGCACGCCGACCGACTTGGTGAATTCCATGTTAGCCACCGCTGGTTTATCAAAGGCATGGTGGGGGGAGGCTTTGCTGACTACATGTCATGTCCCGAATAGAGTTCCTAACAAGAATAAAGATAAAACCCCTTACGAGGAGTGGACTGGGAGAAAACCATCACTTTCGTATTTGCGCACATGGGGATGTTTGGCGAAAGTCAATATTCCAATTACTAAGAAGCGCAAACTCGGACCAAAGACAAGTGGATTGTATCTTTCTAGGTTATGCTCTGCTGGAGTGTAGGCTATAGATTTTTAGTAGTTCAATCTGAAGTACCTGATATGCATGTTGATACTATTATGGAATCTCGTGATGCAACATTCTTTGAGAATATGTTTCCTATGAAAGATATGCATAGCATTGCTAGAATTTCTACTGAGATAGTCCCTGAATCTAGTACATCTAATGAGTATTTTGAACAATCACATGAGATTGTTATTGAGAAGGATGACAATGAAGCTCCTAAACGGAGCAAGAGACGGAGGATTGAAAAATCCTTTGGTGATGATTTCATTGTGTACCTTGTGGATGATACTCCCACGTCCATTGCAGAGGCATATGCATCTCCAGATGCAGATGACCGGAAAGAAGCTGTCCATAATGAGATGGACTCGATTCTTTCTAATGGAACTTGGGAGTTGTCAGAACGACCCCACGGATGCAAGCCTGTAGGCTGCAAATGGGTGTTCAAGAAGAAGCTAAGACCTGATGGTACTATTGAAAAGTACAAGGCGCGGCTTGTAGCGAAAGGCTACACACAGAGAGAAGGCGAAGATTACTTCGACACCTATTCACATGTCGCTAGACTTACCACCATTCGAGTACTACTATCCATGGCTGCCTCCTATGGTCTTATCGTTCATCAAATGGACGTAAAGACAGCTTTCCTTAATGGAGAGTTGGAAGAGGAAATCTATATGGATCAGCTCGATGGGTTTGTAGTAAAAGGTGCGAGAGAGAAAGGTGTGCAAGTTGCTGAAATCTTTATATGGCCTGAAACAAGCACCTAAGCAATGGCATGAGAAGTTTGACAGAACTTTGACTTCTGTAGGCTTTGTTGTCAATGAGGCTGATAAGTGCGTTTACTATCGCCATGGTGGGGGCGAAGGTTTTATACTATGTTTGTATGTGGATGATATTCTGATCTTTGGTACAAACATGAAAGTAATACACGAGGTCAAGTCTTTCTTGTCAAAGAGCTTTGATATGAAAGATCTGGGAGAAGCTGATGTGATTCTGAACATCAAGCTGATTAAGAACGAGAGTGGGATTACTTTAACGCAATCCCATTATGTTGAGAAGATCTTGAGCCGGTTCGGCTATATTGATAGCAAGCCTTCTTCAACACCTTATGATCCCAGCGTGACACTACGCAAGAACCGGAGGATTGCCATAGATCAATTGAGATATTCTCAGATCGTTGGCTCACTCATGTACTTAGCGAGCGCGACTAGACCCGACATCTCTTTTGCTCGTTAGCAAGTTGAGTAGGTTCATGTCAAACCCGGAGTACTCGATCATTGGCATGCACTTGATAGGGTCATGCGCTACCTATGTGGTACAATGAGTTATGGAATTCACTATTCGGGGCACCCAACCGTGCTTGAAGGATATAGTGATTCGAATTGGATCTCGAGATGTAGCTGATCTGTACGCCACAAGTGGGTATGTATTTACCTTTGGAGGTGGCGCGAGTATCATGGAGATCTTGCAAGCAAACCATATTGACGAGGTCAACTATGGAAGCGAGAACTTCTTGCTTTAGACACAACCACTTCGTTGAATCGGAATGGTTGCGTGAGCTCTTGATGGACTTGCTCGTGGTTGAAAAACCTGTTCCGGCAATCCTTTTGAATTGTGACAATCAAACCGTAATTGTCAAAGTGAACAATTCTAAGGATAACGCGAAGTCATCAAGACACGTCAAGAGACGTTTGAAGTCCGTCGGGAAATTGCGAAACTCCGGAGTAATAACCGTTACATATATTCAAACGAGACAAAAACCTGGCAGATCCCTTTACAAAGGGACTATCACGTAATGTGATAGAAAGTGCATCGAGGGAGATGGGTTTGAGACCCGTTGATGTTACACCATAGTGGTAACCCAACCTTTGTGATCGGAGATCCCGTGAATTAGGACACGGGAAGAACAAACTAGTGGTTTAATTGAGGAGAGTATTATGTAACCCTCTCTATGTGAAGATGCACAACTCTCGGTTGCTGTAAGGCAGGTTGGCAACAAGCCTTAATGTGTTTATGTTGGCTATTTTAGCAAAGATGTCTGTCCTACAGAGCATTCTTGAAATAACACACCTATATGAGTCCGATTGTTAAACGTCGCAATCTATGAGATTTGGGTGATCTCTAGTAAACTCATGAAGAGACCATGAAGTATGACGCATATGCTTCACCCGCGGGGTAGGCTACCGGCAGCCATGTACTGGTCATGACTTTGAGTGAAACCTCCGTTCACGCAAAACTTGCAATTCAAGGCTTAGTCCATTGTTCAAGTGTGAGTGGATGTAGCTTAAGGTTCTAGGCGGAAGTTCAACTTAACGAGTCTCCGCTGAAACACCGGTATATAAACAAGCAGCGAGTATTGGTAAATCTCTAAATGGGATTTGAGATCCTGGTGGGGATTGTTGAAATATTGGGCCTACACTTAGTGGCCCAAATTAGATTTCAGTTTTTCCTATAAATCTCAAAGCCCACATAGTGGCAGCCTTGTGAGTTTGAGCCTAAGTTGGTGGCAGCTCACTAGGGAGTGGCAAGAGGTGGGAAGTTTAGTCCCACATGGAAAGTTGGGAGGAAGTTAGACCACCTTATAAGGTGGGTTGTTCCACCACTAGTAAGTGAGTGAGAATAGGAGTGCTACACGCGCGCTCCTCCTCCTCCTCGCTCGCTCGTCTCGTCTCGACTCGACTCGACTCGACACGTCACGACGCGCGCCGCGCTCGTGAGTGAGTGGATTGAGCCTCGAGCCGAGACTTTCCTTACTTTTGCAGCTCGGGAAAGCGAACGGAGTCCCAGACGGACGCGTCACGGTTAGTCGGTTCGGGTCGCTCCCGGATCGTGGGCTATCCGGTAACCGACTCGAAACGTTCGTGCGACGTGGGCGTGGCCCACGTTGCCTAGGGTTTCCGAGCCTATATAATCTCTTGCCCGGCTACCGCAGAAATATATCTAATACACGAGTTAGGGTTTCCACCTCTCTCTGCTTGCGCCGCCATCGTAGCCTACTCCATCCCGCGCGCCGACGTGCATCGGCGAACGGGAGAGCAGGTCTCCGGAACCGCTCGTCCTTGCGATCCTGTACGGGAGAGGGCGAATTAGGTTTTTGGGAAGCGCTCGCGCGATCGCTCAAGCTCTTCATCACGGGTCGTCTTCCGTCCAAGTCGGGCGGTGCTGCCTACCGTCGTCTACAACGCCATCTACTTCGACCCGTTGTCCCCGTCGTCAACAACGTTGTCATCAACAACGTTACTGCTGCGACATCGTCTGCTACACCTCCACCGCCACCTCCACCAGATCGGTACGTGCGACATATCTCGATCTGTTTAGCGATGGATGTTGTACCGTTTGCTCTGCTACTCGTTCATGTTGATCACTGCATCTAGTATGTTCGAGTTTCACATGTTAGTAGTTACTTTCGTCATGTTTTATATTCTGGAATTAATCATGGAATTTGTGCCTAATTATC